>NC_140961.1:79810438-79845438 GCF_056783735.1 Eptatretus burgeri | reverse complement strand
ATTTTGAATACAAGATGATAGTTTATGAAGATTGATTTGATTGACATTTACCCCAGTTGGCATTTTACTACTCATTTATTTCTCAAAAAAATTATGTGAGACTAATCATAACACCATTATCTGGATTAATCTGTAATTCTGTTTCTTCTAAAAGCAAACAATATGTATCAACTTCTTCACTCTCTCCTCTTTCAATGTATAGGGAAGTATCCACTCGATTAGACTTTATAGTTTCCTTTTGAGCACTCAGGTCAATCGCATAGATTGTTTTCAGGCTTTTAAATGCTGTCATATCCAAAATAGGTTCTATATTTCCATTGCTTTCACACACCTTTTGGTAAGACTTGTATGCTTCAGCATAATCTATTTTTTCCAAATTAATTTCCAATCTATCTCGTGGATAAAATGGTTCCATCGAGAGAAACGCGAAGTTGTTCACCTTTGCATTACCACTCAATGCATTACTATCAGTAGCAGTATCACCATCTGTTTTTTTTTTTTTTTAAATGAGCACAGACATTGTGGCTTTCCTTCTAGAACACCCAAATTCCACGTGAAAGTGGTTTGGTTCAGTTTAACGTGTTGGCATCTTCTTTTAAGTTATGATACATTGAGTGGCTTCTTTGAGTTAAGTCTTCTATTCAACATCAGATTCCTTTTGGGCATCTTTTATACTCTTTATAGCACCCGCTACATTTCCCACAGCAGAAGCAATTGAACCAATTTGGTCCTTATGTTTAAGAATAGTTGAACCTATACCCATTGGAGTATCAATTATCCCATCTCCTATTTTTCTATATTGATGGCCGACACCCCTTTGTCTCTTAGGTTTATAGTATCCTCTACCAAGATACATACCTTCACCCTTGTAGTATGGGGAAAGGAACATCCCATCCCTTGTAATTATTTTATATTTTCCCAACTCGTGTTTCCTCACAATAACCATCATATTTATTTATTGGAAAACTTCACGTAGGTGAATTCTGATGGATACGATTTCTCCATTAAAAGAAATCATGTGATTATCTTGGTCGGTTATCCTAAAATTTACTCTGTATATGGTTTTTCCTGACACAGGTAGATAAACCAGATTTTTAGGTTCCATATTGAATTTATAACCAATTGGGGTTGAGTATGCGCTGAATGAAAATATTGTATTTGTTCTTATTCCATCATTATAAGCGCCATCAATCAAATCACAGTGAATTAATACCGAATTTATGCCTGAGGATATTTGAATGACATTATCACTGTAAAACGTCCCATTAGTTTCAATCTTTTTTGAGGAGAAACCCAATAACTCTCTAAATGAATTATCAATTGTGAAATCAACCTTGTAGTTATTTTTATCTTTAAATCGTTGATTTTGAAGTATGTTTTTGAATATCTATAACAATATTTTTTGGTTCATCACCCTGTTCTTTCATAAGACGAGCAATTTCAGAAGATATTTGAGAAATCTCATATGCTCCGGGTGAAACTGTTATCGTTTTGTATCCACTTTCCTGGATTATAACTAAACTGTCATTTTTCTCGGATATATTAAATAAGGTATTATAAGTTTCCATGGACAATAAAGACGCCTCATATTATTTTGTTGCATGAAGTTGTAGTGGGTATGGGAATGAAGATGTGTGGTCGCTTGTTGTGAAATTAAAACCAAGGATTGTTCTTCTCATCTTATTTAATATGGGATAAAAGGTCTTTGTATTCACATTTATTAATTATTTTCATGTTCATCAACTGGTCTAAAATGGCTGATGCTTCATTAAAACAATTGTTATTTCGAGCCTTCTTACTACCTAACAGCAATAACAGTCTATTAACTAATTGTGATGGGTCATTTAGAAGAAAACTAACACCTGAACCAAGGCTACTTAAAGCCTCAATAATGTTTCTCCTTTTCATTCTTCCTTCCTTTACTGGAAACAAACACTCCATAATCAAGCGAGTTTAATCAATCAATATATGCTCTATCATCCTCATTTTTTTTATATCCAATGGTTTATCAAAATATTTGATTCACCCCTCACAGTTGAACCTTGTTTTCCATCTTTTGTTAGAAGAAACATTCATCTCAGAGTTCGTTTAACAGGGGGTTGAGCAGAACTCAAGAACCATAATTCATCATTAAATATCAATCCCTTTTCTTGAACAAGATGAAATGTTGTTGGTTGTTCTGTTGGAATGAGTCCTGCTTTGGTTTTTGAATCCGCTGAATATTCATTGTTTTGAAGAGCTTTCACAATATAATCAGGGGGTCGATTAATCTCTTCCAGTTGTTGAAATAATCCTTCATCATCTTCTAATTCTCGTATATGCTCTCATTCTTCCACTGTCATTTGACTGAAATCTTTTAACATTTGAAGTTTTTCAGGAGTATATTATATTGCGGGAACTGTGGAAGCATCGATAACTTTTTATTGGGGATTTTTAAGAGTGGTTTCAAAATTTTCTCTTGTTTTCTTTCAAATGCTTCTTCACCCGTTAGTTTCTGTCTGCGTTTATTCTTTATGTCTTCCTGTTGTTTTACAACTTTTGAAACCAACTCTTGATGTTCCTTAAATCTTCTTGCTCATTCTTTCGCATCCATTTATTTATTGGAAAATATCATTTAATGAATTGTAAAGATCAACAGGAAAATTTTCCTTTTCTTCATCATTAAAGTAGATGTGTTCAAATGAATCCTTTTCTTTAAATATTTCATCAAATTCTTTATTAACATGAATACTAGTTGAAATTTCTTTTTCAGTAATACTTGTATCTCTGCTTTTCATACGTTTGCGTTGAGTTTCTTCATCAACATCAAAACCGAATGATAAAATCTTAACCCTATTAGCACTCAGATGTTAAATAATTTGTCTCATTCCTTCTGGATTAGTTTCTAATATCCCAAGCCCACCAGATTTTGCTTTCTTTAACTCACTCTTACAATGTGAATATTTTGTTGTACCAAGAGAAACCTCCTCAAATGTTTGACCTTCATTCCTCAATCGCATATGTTCCTCTTCTGAAATATAGTAATAATCTTCACCTTCTACTTCTCCAGGTCTTATTGCTCTAGTTGTTGATACAATACGAACTACATGGTGCTTTTTAAGCACATTTACAATATTCTCATTTGTACTGTTCAAGAACCTTGATTTATGAAAGTTTTTTCCAGAAGCAGATTTACCCACAAGATTTATAATAGTTGTCATTTATATATAATAGTTTATTAAAAAAAAATACATCTCTAAATATCTCATCTTGTTTCACATCATTATATTTATATTTTTCAGTCATGTGCTTCATCTAATCCCCAAATTCCTTTTTACTACATAATGTAGAACAATTGTCTCTCCAAAAATTGTTTATATCTATTGAATTTAACTTGAATAAAATAAAAGTATTAGCAATGTTTCTTAGTGAGTGACAAGGGAGTTGAAAGTATGATTCACTAAGATAAATACAATTACTCGAAGAATGTCTCCCTCTTGTGTAGTAGCTATCCATTGCCGTTTGGTTTCTCTTATTAACAAAATCATCAAAGATAACGAGCTTCTTTTTTGATTTATCCAAATCTTGGGGAGAAGGGATATCATCCGTATTATCACTAGGAATACAAGTTATCGGTTTTGATTTCTTTTTATATCTCTGTGTATCACAAAATAGTTGTATGATATCTTCAATGTTGTGATCATTTAGTTTGTTTTGAAGTTTAAATAAACCGATTATATCTTCTTTTAGAAGACCGGCATTAAAACCTTGTGAGAGTAGTTGATACTCAGGTTGAAAACTTGACTTTGTGAAAATTATTAAATTATCATAATCTAAAAAGTTTGGAGTGAGGAGCATCTTTAAAAGTAAGCAGGTTTTTCCACATCCACTTGAACCAACTGAGACATCTTAATGAATTTGGAATTTTTATGGTTGTTAAATTTTATCTTATTTTCCCAAATGGGAAAAAAATCATTCATTTATATATTTGGAAAACAGGTTATTTAATTTATTATTGGCTTTTTTAGAAACTCTATTTTATCCTAAGTTCGGGTTTAATTTCTAGATAATCCATTATTTTATTTATACAATATCTTGTGTCGATATTTCCCTGAAAATGGCAATCGTGAATAATAAATAACAACAATCCTTTGAACATTTCTCTAATACGTTCAGTTTCTTCTATTGTAATGAAAGGTGTGTTATCACCCTCATACTTTACATTCATTTCTCTAATCAATCTTGTAAAGTAATTCATTTTTGGTGTAAATCTAAAAGAATTATATTCCTTTTAATATTTTTTATTATCATTAATTGGAAGATAATCACAGAATATACATTGTTTATAGGCTTTTGACTCTGTGTTTAATCCCACTCTATCACATGTAGGACAATTCTCAAATTTGTCACATGGAGAATCAGGGAATTCAAGGGGCTCAATTTCTAGTATACTATTCATATTTAGAAAGTAAAACTTTTCTTAAACTAAAATTCACCTTCGGTATCATCTTCGGTACTTTCATTGGTTCTTTCACAATCATCTATAAAACTACTTTCATAACTATCGTTTGAACACAAACTCTCGGTATCATAACTGTCTTCTGTTCCAACAGAGATATTATCATCACTCTCATAATCTTCAAAATCTTCAGTTGAATAATGCCTCATATTTAATTAGTAGAAAAAAGCATTACCATCTTTATCTATATACTTTTTTTCATTAACAGATTCAACTCCGATATTTTTTACGTTAAAGGTAATTTTAAAATGATCCTTAACTACTATTGAACGAAATGTCATTTCACCTGATATATTAACATCCTTTATTTCATCAGGGTTTACATCTTTAGGGCTGTTGAAAAAAATACAAATTTCTCCTTGCATATTACAGATGGTCTTATCTTTTCTTTCGAAAGCTTCATCCATAAGGTTTTTCTTTTTTTGATACTTTTTCTTGTTTCATTGCTTTTTCTCATTTTGAATATATTGCCAGAAGGAGAGGAGAAACTTTTGTTCGAGCTACTTTAATTGATGTTCTTCCAGATATACTAAAAGCCCTTCCAGTGAAGGAAATTGAAGAACTCATATTATTCACCATAATTGTTTTTATCCAATAGTTGTTATATTTATCTTTATTGGTTCACGAGTCAGTAAGTGACGACTATATTCGTTATGGGTGTGTGTCTGTCTGTCTGTCTGTCCCGAGCATAGCTCCGTGGGTTTTGATCCGATCTTGATAAAATTAGGGTGCGAGGTTTGTATCATGATCTAGTTGTGTTTTCCGTTAAAAATGATGATGTGGTTAAACAAAGTATTGAAACGATAATTAAAAACACATTAAGTGAAATGAAAACTTTTAAGTTTTATATGGGAGTAAAATTGAATATGGTAAGAGAAGGTGATGAAACTACTCCCTAGATGTGTACAAACCCTCACTTTATCTCATCATTTCAAGGTTTTGTAAGATGTGATGTTTACGATGAACTCCAGAGACAAGAACAAGATGTTTATAACACTGCAGTAGGTCGTGGATTTGCAATTACAAAAATAATCTTTATAGATATACACATCTTAAAATCAGATCCTCTTCAAGCTTCTTCTTATATTGATTTACTAAAAGAGATAAAACTAAAGAAAGCGGTTGTTAATATTCAAAACAAAGATAAATGTTTTCTATGGTCTGTTCTTGCTCACTTACATCCTCCACAATGGAATCCTGAAAGGGTTGAACATTATAAGAAATACGAGAATACATTAAATGTTAAAGATATAAAGTTTCCAATGTCATTGAGAGATATTCCTAAATTTGAGAAAATGAATAATCTATCTGTTAATGTATATGGATTAACGGATACAAACAAAGTTCAGATATTAAAAATTTCAAACAACTAAAAAAATGATGAAACACACATTGACCTTCTACACTTTACTTCAAATGAAAAATCACATTATGCTTTCATCAAAAATTTATCAAGATTAACCAAATTACAACTATACAAGAGAAAATGTAAAACGTATCCTTGTAAGAGATGTCTCAACTCCTTTCATACAAAAGAACAATTAAATCAACATTCGAAATATTGTAGTAATCATAAATCAACCGTGATAAATTTACCAAAAGCAGGTTCAAACATATCATTCAAAGATTTTAACAAATCTAAAAAACATCCGTTTGTGATATATGCTGATTTTGAAAGTATCCTTGAAAAGATAGATACTGTTTCTCCAAATCCAAATAAATCATACACAAATAAATATCAAAAACATACTCCTTGTGGTTTCTGTTATTATATCAAATCATCTGTGGTGATGAATACAAGTTAGAACTTTATAGAGGAGAAGATGCCTCAGAGGAGTTTGTAAGACGATTAGAAAAAGACTGTATAAGACTAAGAGAAATAATGGTGAAAACCTATAAACCAACATCATAAACAAAGGGAGAGAAAAAGGAATTTAGAAAAAACAGTATCTGTCATATTTGTGAGGAGAAAATTGAGGGAGAGGTCAAGGTTAGGGATCACTGTCATCTTACTGGTAAATATAGAGGTACAGCTCATTCCCGTTGTAATCTTAATTGCAAGCCTCCAAACTTTATTCCTGTCTTTCTTCACAACAATGCTCACTATGACACACATCTATTTATAAATGAACTTTCAAAGACATCTGGAGATATTTCTGCCATTCCTAACACAGATCAAAAATACATCTCATTTACAAAAACAATTCATACATCCCCCATAACCCATATCAGATTTCTTGACACATACAAGTTTATGGCAAGTCCATTATCTAACTTAGCATCAAATATTAAAAACTTACCCAATCTTAAATCACATTTCTCAAATCAAGAAGAGATTGATCTCTTATCACAAAAGGGAATATATCCGTATGACTATATGGATTCATTTGAGAAGTTTAAAGAAACACAACTTCCTTCAAGGGAAAGTTTCTATGGCAAGTTGAATAAAACTCATATTTCCGATAGAGATTATACACAAGCCAAAAAGGTTTGGGAGAAGTTTAATATAAAGAATCTTGGAGAATATCATGATTACCTTCGCATTCTGTGAAAGGTTATGTTTTGGTCGCTGTGTATTTATTTATTTGTGAATATGCGTGTTTGTTTGTTATTCTTATAACTCAGAAAGTATTAAACCGAATTGCATGAAATTTGGTGGGATGATTCGTGAGTATCCAAGGATGATTTGATTAGATTTTGGGAGCGATCGGGTCAAAGGTCAAGGTCATGAAAAGGTCAAAAACACTCTTTTGAGCATAACTTCCTTCATAATACAGCTATCGACATGCAACCACTGCCATATTGTTCCATGACGATATACCTTTTGGATATGTAGTGTCCGATTTGACGTAACGTCATCGGAAGTGCGTCTAAATGACGTCACAAGATGACGTAAATTTTCAATTTTCGATCTCATCAGTTTTGATCATACCGTTTTGTAGGACTTACCTTAAGGACGTCACACACCAAATTTGACTTCGATCGGACTGACCGTTATGACGTCATTGACGTTTGAACATGACGTTTTTCAATTGTGGCTAAAATGTCCTGATATTTTACATTCAAATATCTATATAATTTATAAAGCAAAGTCTCCCAAATCCAGGCATTAGAATCAGTACCAAAATATCTGTTTATTGATGTACAGGTTTTGCCAATTAACTCTGTAGTCAAGGTCAAGGTCACACTCAAGGTCAAAATATACTTGTAGGCATAGCTTCAGATCTAATAGAGCTATTGACATGAAACCAACATTAAAACGTTCAGTGAACTACAAGCTTTCAGAATGGTAGTCCCCGATTGGACGTGACTTCCCCAGAAGTGCGTCAAAATGACGTCAAAAGATGACGGCATTTTTCAACTTTTTAATTTTTTAGTGTTTATCATTCCATTTTGTTGGACTGCCTTCAAGGAGGTTACACACCAAATTTGACGTCAATCGGACTGACGGTTGTGACGTCATGGACGTTTTAAAATGACATTTTTCAAATGTGCCTGGAAAAAAGTTGCGGCGGCGAAGGTATGCGCTCTATCGAGTGCCCGTTCTAGTTTGTATTTTAAAACTGATATATTGTTATTGGCTGATGTGTTTGAAACTTTTGGAACAGTCTGTCAAAATAAAAATTCTTATGGATGAGACGCCGCTCACTATTACACAGCCCCTGTTTTGGCTTGAAGTGCTATGTTAAAAATGACAAAACAAAATTTGGAATTCATCAGTGATATAGATATGCTTTTATGATAGAGAAGGCTAAAAGAGGAGGAATATCTCAAGTATGTTTCAAGAGATATGCTAAAGCAAATAACAAATATCTTCCTGATTATAATAAGAATGAGGACAACTCTTACCTGATGCGTTATGATGCTCCCAATTTGTATGGGTGGGCTATGTCTCAATCTTTACCTTATGGAAAACTTAAATGGGTTAAAGAAAAACATTATGAAAAAGATTTACAAGACATTGTTGTCTCCTCTCAAAAAGAATTGAATGAAGCTGAAGTTGGATATTATTTTGAGGTTGATTAAAAATATCCAGAAGAACTTCATCACAAACATAAAGACCTGACTTATGCCCTGATAAAGAAAGTCCAAGAAAAGAATGGTAAAGTGATTACCAACAGTCATTCAATATAAAATGTAAATCTCCAGAAAAACTACTTACTACATTAAATGATAAAGAAAGTTATGTTTTGCATCAAAGGAACTTGAGACATTATTTATCTGCTGGGTTGAGAGTGAAGAAAATTCATCGGATTTTGACATTTAAACAAAGTCATTCGTTAAAGAAGTATATTGATTTTAATACAAAAAGGAGAACAGAAGCAAAAACAGATTTTGAGAAGGACTTTTATAAATTAATGAATAATGCTGTATTTGGAAAGACTATGGAAAATGTTAGGAATCGACAAAACATAAGACTTGCTACATCTTGGAAACAGGCTTCAAAGTTAATTAATAGACCAAGTTTTGAACGAGCGGAGGAGTTTTCAGAGAACTTTTGTGCTATTCATTTGAAAAAAGAGAGTATTGAAATGGATAAACCTATTTAGATAGGAACATCAATTTTTGACTTTTCAAAGTCCTTAATGTATGACTGTTCCTCTAATAATTTAAAATCAAAGTTGAAGGATAATGTGTCATTGTTATATATATATATATATATATATATATATATATATATATATATATATATATATATATATATATATATATATATATATATATATATATATATATATATATATATATATATATATATATATATATACATATATACATATATATATATATATATATATATATATATATATATATATATATATATATATATATATATATATATGGAAACAGATAGTTTTATCTATCGATAATTACAGCAATCTGTGTGTGTGTGTGTGTGTGTGTGTGTGTGTGTGTGTGTGTGCGTGCGTGCGTGCGTGCGTGCGTGCGTGCGTGCGTGCGTGCGTGCGTGTCTGTGACCGCTGTTTCTCGACAACCACTGGTCCGATCTAATTGAAACTTGCCAGGTATATTGCTGGGGACCTGAGTATGTGCCTTTTCAAGGTTTGATATTAATCGGACAAGTGGTTCCCAAGTTATGGCCATTTATTTACCAAAGCAATGACAGGATACGTTGCTGTGTAGGCGTCGCCGATGGAGAAAGGGCACCATTTAGTTACCAATGACAGGACATGGTGCTGCGTAGGCATGGCCATTGGGGAAGAGATCATCAGTTACCAATGACAGGACACGTTCCCCATTACGGGTTACAGCGTACGGACTTCCGGATAGTGATGACTAACTGTATTCTAATAATTTCTCGATTTCTTATGCGCATTTATAGATAAACACAATGCCCCAATTCAGTCGTCGTTTACGAGAGTGAAGGAACGGCCTGTGAATTTGTTTTAAAGTTTTTTGTTTGTTTTTTTTGCACGTACGGCCATGCACATATGGCCACGCATGTACGGGCACGTGAGAGCGAAGGAACGGCCTGTGTGGTTGTTGTTTCTGGCACGCGGTTTGAAAGTTTTTTGGGGTTTTTGCATGTATGGCCACGCACGTACGGCCACGCACGTACGGGCACACGAAAACGAAGGAACAGCCTGTGTAGTTGTTGTTTCTGGCACGCGGTTTGAATGTTTTTTGGTTTTTTTTGCACGTACGGCCACACACGTACGGCAACGCAAGTACGGCCACGCAAGTACGGCCACGCAAGTACGGCCACGCACATACGGCCATGCACGCAAGGGCACGCGAGAGCGAAAGAATGCCCTGTGTGTTGTTTCTGGCACGCGGTTTGAAAGTTTTTATTATTTATTTTTTTTGCACGTACGGGCACGCACTAGTATTAGAAATTAAGACAATTGATGTATATGAAGATATAATTGATAATATTGATACATATTGTTACGATTCTAGGAACCGTATGCATACAACACACAGGTGTCCCAAGTCAGTTATGTCGTTAAGTATATGTGCAGACAGAACCCTTCCTTGTGTGTTGTGGGAAATCGAAGGGGGTGCGTTACGATGTTTTTTTAAATTAGGGTAATAAATCTTTATATCCCATCCTCCATTGCGATCCATGGTACCCGAGCACTTACAGCCTTTGCTTCGCTGGCAACAACGTACCACAGTCCACCTGTTGTCTCTGGAGGCTCGCTTTTCCGAGACAGAATCTTCGCTGTCGTAGTTCCTATTCGGCTTCTCCAAACGCTCCAACTCTTTCTTGACGAGTCCACACACGTGGAGTGGGCGGGCCTCGCCGGTGCCTGGCCGAGGCCCCGCCCAGAAAGGGCGGACCCATGGGAGCCCCATCCAATCAGGGCGGACAGTGACGTCAGTTTTGACCAAGGCCCCGCCCTGCTGAGGGAGGTCTATAAACCACGACACCATCCTCAGTCTTGAGTTATTTGGGGGTCGTTCGTTCAGTTCTTTGGGGGTCGTTCGTTCTGTGCTTGGAACGGAGTTGGTTGGAAAACGAAGGGGTTCCCGCTGCTTGGCTCCGCTCACGTGTTGCCCCAACGGCCCGACTTCTGGTCCCGGCCCACTCAAGCTCCTCCATGGACCCAAACTCCACATGGGCGGCTGTGGACCTGACTGCATGGCTGTTGGTGGGTGCCGCACCATGGAGCATTCCTTTCCCCGAGACTCAGGTACTCGAAAGAACTGCGACCTCAGCCCGCCTCCCTCCCTGGCTGCAAAAGTCCTTTGCCTTCAAATGGGTTTATTTTGTCCGAGTGTGTGTCAGTGTGTGGCGCCAGTCGAATAAGTAGAAACTGTATAAGTGTTTTCGATCATTGTAAATCTTGCCTGTGTATTCCCATGTAAATCTGCTCTGTGTCTTCTTTTGTAAGTTGCTGTAAATTGTTGCACTACATCTTCTTTCTTTCCCCTGCAGAACACCCCAATAAACCTGTTTCTGTACCACATACATTTCCTCGTTTATTATAAATAAATTATTGTAGAAATGTTCCCAGTTCGTTTCCGTCCTTTCTTTCATTGGTCCAGCATGGTTCGGATCTGAGTTTTAGCCGGGTCTTTGTTCCCGTTAATCTGCTAATCCTAGCCGGCACGGCTTTGGCAGTTCCGCTCAACCGGAGTTGGTAGTCGGTAGTTGGAACTCTACCACAGTCGGTAGAATGACCTGGTTCGAGCAATGAGTGCCAAGGGCGTGGCTCCCTGGTAGACGACACCGCGTGGTTAATTAGGTAAATTGGTTCCAGACAACAAGACCCTACGCTATGTGGTGGAGGTATTGGCGTCCACGGTCAGTTAAGCAACCCACCACCTCACGGAGTTATCCGAGAGGGATGGCCTACAATTCCGGAGAGTCCGGTGGGAATCGACGTAACTTTCCCCACCTAGTGGTCGTTCTCGCCACCAGACCTCCAGCCCGCAACAATAGGATACAAGTAATTATAAGTCAGGTGATGTGTTGTTTTCATCAAAGAATAAAAAGGTCATTGGTAAGTTTAAAGATGAATTGGGTGGGAAGGTTATGAGTGAATTTATAGGATTGAGATCAAAGTCTTATGCTTTTACATATATTGATAATAATAACATTGAAAGGTGTGATAAGAAGCTAAAGGGAATAAAGAAAAATATAATCAAGGAAACAATAAACTTTAAACATTATTACAACTGTTTAACCTTAAAGAAGGAAGAGTACAGAAAAATGAATACAATAGAAGTTATTAATATCAATTATATACAGAAGAGATAAATAAGAAAGCATTAAGAGCTTTTGATGATAAAATATATATTTTAGAGAATGGAATCAAAAAACAGTGGAGATGTAATCAGCCTTGGTATTTAAATGGGAAACATAAAGAATGTGAGAAATATCAAATAAGTCTTATTGAAGAAATAATCGGGGTAAAAGTAGAATAATAAAATAATAAGCGAATAAATTTAATTACAAATAAGTTGGAGGATGTAAAGAAAAAAATTAATATCCTTGAATGGACTGAAAACTTTGATGGTTATCAATTGAACAAAGGAAAAACAATTTACTCCAATCTGAAAATGATATGTGCCTCAGGAGGTGGTCAAACAAGAGCATTGAGAGAAGTTTATCACTCCATTTCTGCTCAACAAAGACATTTAAACCAATAACTAAATTCCAAAGTAATCTTTGTGAATATACTCGATGGAAATGAATGTAATAGGAAAATTAAGTTATTCCCCAAAGTGGAACATGGACAAATATTCGTTGGTTCGCTCTTTGAGTGGAATGAAAATATGGAAAGGAAGAAGTGCTTTAATCAGTAAGTCTCAATTTTACATTTTCTTGTATGGGAGGGGGAGAAAATCAGTCTCCTATTTTGGGCCTTTGGGGCTTGAGTCAGAAAGTTTTCTTCCTTTTCCCCCATTCATTTGAATGGCTGCCGCAGAAACCCCATTTGTCCTCTACACACACACACACATACACACACACACACACACACACACACACACACACACACACACACACACACACACACACACACACACACACACACACACACACACACACACACACATTCACACACCACCTAAAAGACACACATCTCAACATGCAAAAGCAAACAACAATGCCCACCACCAAACAACAACAATGCCCAACACCAAACAACAACAATGGCCAACACCAAACACCACCCAACACCAAACAACAATGCCCAACACCAAACAACAATAATGCCCAACACCAAACAACAACAACAACAACACCCAAATCAAAACACAACAGTCAAAAACAAGAACAACAACAATGCCCAACATCAAACAACAATGATGCCCAACAGCAAGCAACAACAATGTCCAACACCAAACAACAACTTCCAACACCAAACAGCAACACCAAACAACAACACCCACACCAAACAACAACAATGTCCAACACCAAACAACAACTTCCAACACCAAACAACAACACCCGACACCAAGCAACAATGCGCAACACCAAACAACAACAATGCCCAACACCAAGCAACAACATTGACCAATACAAAACAACACCAACAACAACACCCAACATAAATAACAACAATGCCCAACACCAAGCAACAAAAATGAACAATACCAAACAACACTAACCAGCACCCAACATAAAACAACAACAATGGCCAAGCCCAAACAACAACATTCGACAACCCAAAACACAACAATGCCCAACACCAAACAAAAACACCCAACATCAAACAACACCACCAAACAACAATGCCCAACACCAAACAAAAACAATAACAACACCCAACACCATCAACAACAGTCCAACACCAAACAACAATGTGCAAAATGAAATACCAATCCCCAACACCAAGCAAGAATGCTCAACAACAACAAAAAAAAACACCCAACACCAAGCAAAAATGCCCAACACGAAACACAATAATGCCCAAGGCCAAAAACAACAATACCCAACATTAAACAACAACCACAACACCCAACATCAAACAACAACATCCAACACCAAACAACAATAACGCCAAACACCCCCAACATACCTGCTGATGTAAGCCTGCTTGAAGTCAGCACGCATTGCAATGGCTTGTTGATACAGTTGGTCAGCCTCCTGAAGACGAGACTCGTTGGCACGAATTAATGAAGCAAGTTGCAGGTATACATTAAGATGGTTTGGGGCAACACGTGCAGAATACCGCTTTCCTGGTACCACCTGTGCAGAAAAAAAAGCAAATCTTGAGGAAATACCTGAATTGCCAACGTACATACTCTGTTCTTTGCCGAGAAGTAGATAGTGCAACGAAAGCATGCTTTTGGTAACTTCTTTCTTCCACTCTCATCCTATTCAGAACTTAAAGGTCACCACCATCCTTCTAGGAACCACATCAATTTATCAGGACATGGTCATTGTTAAGAAAGATCTGTCAAAGTTCCTATCTCTTGATCAGCTATCTTGTTAAATGTTCTTAGATCCATCAAGTACCAACATCATTGAGAGAATGCCAGCCAATGGGCACATCAATTGCAATATACATATTATATTTTGATAAAATAAATGTTTTATATTGTAAGGCATTACATCAGCGCAACAGTTGTAAAGCAGAGTGACTAATTTATTACTTGACACTACCCCTCCCTCCACCCCAGCTGACCCACCACTAAAGTCCTTGAATTTCTCAAATCAATGACCAAAGTGCTTTTAGATACTCAAAATCAGGATCTGTAATCAAATTTAGCAGGCTTTAATCAAAACAGGAAATATCTATTCCACAAATTACTTCTTACAAAGCCTACATAAAAGCAATCCACACATATTACAGGAAGTCATTATAAGAACGAAAAATGAACGATTCGGGTACTAATCTATTTCTCTTTGATGTCCACTGTGCACTTCAGCAGTAACGCTGTATAATTTGTGCAAATGAAAAATTTGAAGAATGATTATTTTACAGGTTGAAATAAGAGAAACCATTTCAGTTATTACACAAAAATGAAATAAATCCAAATTAGTGTCATTTGTCAGCTGATTGCATTCATTACCAAGGTGCAGCCCTATAGGCTCGATGCAACTGCAAACATAGGAGAGGAATTTGGCATGTGGAAAAAGTACTGGCACATGATGACACGTTCATTTTTGAAGTCATGGGATAACTAGATATCTGCAATCACAAAGCGATCACCAAGGGTATAGTTCCCCGATCGGGGGGAGGCTTACCCTTGGCGATCGTCTGTTACTTACCTTTGGCCATCTTCCTTTTGCACCCCATATGACCTTGACCTTCAACATTTTTGGATAGAGTGTAAATTAATTTTTTAATTTTTTTTTTAATGTGTCCCAAATGACAATCTATCCATAAAACTCAACATCATGAAAATCGGAGGAATATTATTCAAGTTATGATCAAAAACATGTTTTTTGTTAATTTGGTCACATTCTGAAAAATGTAGTTCAAGGAAACTAATCAAATATGCGGTGCACAACTTCAGTACAGGTACACTATTATGATGCAAGAACATCTTGGAAAGCCAAGCGATCTTTGAGATTCCAGATTGGAAAAATTTAGCGATGACAAAAAAGAGTTTATATTTTCAGACTGACATTTGAGCAGGAGAGGTATGATGTAAATTTAGCATATACGAATTTTGCACGAAGATATCTTGTTGTCAAGGGCAATTTCGTTCCTATCGGATAAATCTGTCGAGTTTTGGTGAAGTGTGTTAAAATGATTATAATTAGTTCATGACCATAAATTAGGTGAAAGGTCAAAAAATCAAAGCAACCCCACATACTTTCTTGATTGAGCAAAATTTAATTCCGAAAGTCCCAGCAGGCTCCAAGATACAACTCCAAAATCGATACAGTTTGGGAAGTTGGAGTGTAAGAATATATGTATGTATATATATATATATATATATATATATATATATATATATATATATATATATATATATATATATATATATATGTATATATAATATATATATATATATATAATTTTTTTTTTTAATAAATGGAGGTTTAGTAATCCTCGGGGTCTAAGAAACTCTCTGGTACCATTAAAAATTGGGAGTGCCAATTGTAGAAACAAACCCAACAACAGCAATTAGCCTTCCTCGACATTATATGGGGAGGCTTATTATGTGTGCACAAGAATGTACTGGAAGACGACACTCAGAAAGGCGGCTTAATATAATCTCTAAAAGGACAACATACTCTATTGAAGCAATGCCATAATCTGTCAACCACAAATATGACAGCTTGTAGATGCTATTCTTTTGTAAGTGAAACCTTGGCCATAAAACTGAAAGGCACACATGATACCTTTGAAACAATCACCATGAAAATGCACTTTTTATACTTTGTCAAGGCTCATATAAGAGCTAACATGCAGAACATATAACAAAGGGAGAAGGAGACAAGAAGGGTGGGAGAGGGAAACACAACAACAGTTGGGAACAGAGACATTAGGAGATTGGTGGAAGGGAGAGGGATGGGGCAGGGTACACATGGTAAACAAGATGGACACTATTGGAACATTTAGGAAAGAAAACAGGGAAATTGAAGGTGGGTTTGGGGTGGATTAACAGGGGTAGAAAAGATCAACACTTTGGATGGGGGAAGATATTAGATAGTGGTGAATCACTGTTTTGAATAGGGAGGGTTGGGAATAAAGAGAGTGTTGGAGTTTGTTCCAGAGGCAAGAAAAAAAATGAGGAATGAAAGAGTGATGGTGAGCAGTAATTCTTGATTTTGATTGTTTTACCATAAGGGGGTTGCTGCTGGGGCAGACCTTGAGCGTCCTGTGGAAATATTGTGGGGACATAGCACAGACAGAGAAGGGGGGGGACAAGGTCAGGGAGGAGACGGTAGAAGACAGAAAGACCACCGACATGCCTGTGGTGAAAGAGTGAGAGACAAAAAGACTCAGCTTCATCGTGAGATATACCAATTATCCTAGAAGTCTTGGTTTTCAGTGTGAAGCAGAGCTAGGTGTGAGGCAGGATCACCACCCCAGGGGGGAGAGCAGTCCTCTTTCAGGCTGTGGAGGAAAGCTTTGTATGTGGTTAGGAGCTCAGGTATGCCAAAGAAGGACTTTGCCCAACGGAGGATGCCCAGTCGGCAACTGGCTTTTGAGGCCAGTTTGGAAATGTAGCTTTCCCAGCAAAGATCAAGGCAGACGGTGCAACCCAAAAGCTTGATCGACAGAACTTATTTAAGAGGATTGTTGAGAAAGTAGTTGGTGGGGTTTTCAAGACGGTCCTTTCGGAGAGACATAGTGAGAGTGTGAGATTTGTCAGGAATAAAAGACATGTTCCACGTGTTGGACCAACTTGTGATTTTATCCAGGTCTGCAGAGAGTGAAGAGGCTGCTGGCTGCTGAGCAGAGGGATGAGAGATGGTACAGCAGAGGGTGGAGTCATCAGCAAAAAGATGGAGAGGATTTTCCAGAGTCGGAGAGATCATTGATGAAAACCAGAAAGAGCACAGGGCCCAGAAGACTGCCTTGAGGAACTCGAGTTCTGAACAGGAAGAGGAGAGGAGAGAATTCCATTTAGAGCCATGCGTTGTCTGCAACAGGAGAGGAAGTCCGCAATCCATGAGTGGTGATTGCCTTGGATACCACAAGAAGAGAATTTATGAGCAGTGTGGGATGCCAGACCGTATCGAAAGCTCGTGATATGTCTAGTGAGAAGGCTCTGATCTCATGCCTGGCATTGAGGACCTCCGTCCATTGTTGGGAGAGCGGAAGCAGCATATCCAGGGAAGAGTGACCTGGTCTGAAACCAAATTGATGATCGGAAATCAAGTTATTGGAGAAGAGGAAGGATTTAACGTCGGAGGCAATGATGGATTCCTTGACCTTTCTGATCATTGGGAGCAGGATGAATGATCTATATTTGCATGGATCTGTTTTTGCACCTTTTTTATGCAGCACAGTAATGTTTGCTGATTTCTAAGCAGATGACAGATGACCTTGAGCAAATGAGAGGGTGAAAAGAACAGAGAGAGGGTGAGCAATAGCAGCAGAGCAGGTTTTAGGACATGTGGGCTGATGCCGTCTGGACCGGTTGCCGAATCGGAGTCGAGGTTTGCAGCAAGCTGCCCACCTTGTCAGGAGAAAAGGGCACAGAGTCCAGGAACAGCTGGGTGTGACTGCCTAAGGTGGGTGCAGAAAGCGATGGATTTGGGACACAAGATTTTGAAGCAAACACAGAGTTTAGGCATTCAGCCTTTTCACATGCAGTGTCAGCTGTACAGCCATTTGAGGAAAGGGAGGGGATGGAGGGCGAACATACACCAGAAACAGACTTAATCAGATGCCACCAGGATTTGAAGGAGAGAGACAGGTTTGAGAGTTCAGACTTGATATTAGAACGATGTTGTTTCCTGGCTCTCCTGAGGGTAGACACAAACTTGTTCCGAGCTTTGTGAAAGGAACTGAGATTGTCTTCAGTTGGATTTGCCTTCCATGAGGTGAAGGCAAGTTGTTTCTGGGCAAATGCCATGCCACAAACTTCAGTGTACCTGTGTACCATGGGTGGCAGGAAGGGTATGACAAATGAAGATGAGATGAGATAAATCTGTGCATGATCTGCGCTCTTTAAGCTGAATACTCAATAAAATAAAAAAGACTAAGTGAGCACTCTCAACAAACCAAATCCAACAAACCGAGTATAAAAGAATATCAAGTTCATAATCTTCTTTGTATTATTACACCGTCCCTCGCTCAGCAGAAGATGGGGTTTTGCAATCACTTCTACATATGTGTCTCTGTGTGTGTGTGTCAGTCCAGACCGTAACTTTACTTTTTACCATTTGAGCATTTGTCATCATATTTTTAACAAAGGTTTATTATGAGAATATGGAGAAGACAAATTAATAATTTCATTAAAATAATTTTCATTATTATTATTGTTATTCATTGACCCTTTTTTGGCCATTTTCTTTTTTACTTTGTTTTCTCAGTAACCACTTCTCCAATTTACACAATTCAGGGTCAGAGCGACCCCTAATAAAGAATATTTTAATGATAATTGTGATGTCATAGGTAATGTGGTATGGCAACCATCTTGGATTAAATGCAAAAATTTTAAACATATCTCTGAAACCACTGAACAGAAAATTTTGAAAACTGGCATATCTCATTCTACTCTCAGTGGAGAATAAAGGATTGTGAGGATGATGTCATTGGTGAAGTGGTAGACCAGCTATAAATGTTTTCATCAAAATCCTTATTTACCTTTGAAAATCAGGATGTCTGTCCAGGCCGTAACATTTTTACCAACTAAGCTTTTGTCATCACATCTTCAACAAACCTACATTATGAGATTGTGGAGAACACAAATTAATAAAATCTTCAATTTTTTAAAGTCGTTTTCGTCAAGTTTAATTCGAGTACAAAGTGGACACGGACGAGTACTTTCTTGTTATTACGATTAAAATTTTTGGAAAACTTTGGTAACAGAACTGTTTTGGTATTTTCAAGTACAAATGCAAAAAGTCCATGATTTAGTTTATCCACACTCGAAATGGTCACACCTGTAAATGGAAGACAACACTTTAAGCTATGGATGTGCAGATGTAGAAGCTGAACCAAAAAGTGAGCTTCAGCAGTAAGTGTCTACATTTAAGACAAATAAGCAGAATAAGAAGAAAAGTAACTTATATGCTGCACTGCCAGGTCATGCCTGCTCCCCAACCTATCAAGTCACATTTGGCTTTGGCTCCACTGATTGGACCCCATGAAGTCAAGACCTCACCTCATACATGTTATATCCACCCGATCCTTTCAATGGAATTTTTCCAGCACTCCCTCGATATGTGTACAGTAATCATGTGAAAATTTTTCAGTGTTTATCTTCATAAAATACTTGCTTAGAGTACTTTTCTCACCAGTTCAACACATAATACAGTTCTACAATGCACCTGAAAGTGAGGCCTCAGTGTTGCCTACAAAGCTCTATTGTCATATAGCTCTGGGGAACTGGCACGCTCCCTGCTATCCATCGCACCTCAACGCTCTACACACCTAGATATGTCTTAATATGCCACCTGAAGAGTTCAATGGTGAGTGGAAAATGTAGAAAGGCAAGTTGCTCCAAGGACACATTTCATTAGTGAGAAAAAACAAATTTAGACTTCACTTATTCCAGAAGCCTCAATCTCTATATAAAAAAGGAGACTATGAAAAGGACGTGACCAATCAATCGTTTCAACCCTCAACTATGATGGTAAGGAAAATAAAGTTGAATGACCTCATGGTTCTATTGCTGGTCCGACATCCTCATCCTTCAAGTTTATTCTCCCTTAAACCTCTCAACATGGGCACTCACTCACAGAAAACCATGACTAGTAGTTTCGTATCTACAATGAATCATGCTTCACATTTTCTTGTGCATTTCATTTCTTTTTGTTTACTTGTGATTATAACACAAACCTTGGTGCTGTAGACTTCAGAGCTTGAGGCAAAGTTTACATCCACCTTAGCATCGATTTGGGTGTTTAGAGAGTGAATTTGTGTGTTTCCGTAATCTATACATAAGAGCCAGCAAGATAGCCTGAAGATATGCGCATCACTTCTGAGCCGCCTCACCCTTCAAATATTGGTCCAGCTATGATACTGTCATCTTGATATTCATACAGACCTTAAACTGGTTGTGCCATCTTCTGGCATTAGTTTGTGAATGTTAAAGATCCCATGGTGTCCTTCGTGAAAAGTAGTCGAGCTATCTAAACAAATAAAAAAAACTTCCTGCCCTGACTGCTCGAAAGGCAAGAGCAACCCTCTCAACATATATAACCCTTGCCAATAACATGCTTTGGCAACACCAATGCTCTGTAACGAGCATGGTACAGTAATTCCTCAATATATGGAAGGGTTATGTTCCTCAAAATCTTTCCGTTAGGTGAATTTCCGAATATCAAATTTAATTATCCCATATACTCCCATTATATACGTAAGTGGAGATAGGTTCCTATGGAACAAAATTTTAACTATACGATGTAAAATAAAAATAAAAACAATGTCACCTGCAGAGTGACCCGTATCTTGCCAAAAGGTGACCATGTGTGACTTCTTTAAGGTCACACTGAGGTGAACAGAGCTGCTATCCACCAGGAGCGACTCCTTGAGGAATATCTGCCTATGAGAGATTCCGATGAGAATCGTTCTACAGAGTAACCATGAAAAATATGCGTTTGCCTCATAACGTCACCAAATGATGTCATAATGTCTCAAGCTTGACATATCTAGAAAGCACTCATCGAGGTGTTCAATTTGAGGTACTACACGATATGGTTCCTAAAACTTGAAAATTTGACCTTGGGGTCAAATATGTTTGACCTCAGGCGCTAACCATGAAGGTCAAGGCCAATCGCCACCAAAAATTAATCAGATGAGCACCAGACCTTGAACTATATTCCCATGAAGTTTGAAGACGATCCGATCAAAATTACTCAAAAAATAAGGGTTTCGTCGACTCCCCTGATTTGCGACAAAGTGACCTTGACCTTTGACCTTGACCTTCAAAATTTTGTGCACTGAAAGGGACCTCTATAGGCCTCTGATATGTGAAGTTACAAAAATTTCCAATGATAACTGTGCTCTGCAGAATTTTTTATACGTGATTACAGGCAAACAAACAAACAAACAAAACAAAAAAAAAACATACAAGCTGACTAACATATCTTGCAAAAAACTTCGTTTTGGCAAGATAAAAAGGAATATTTATGTAACAAACTTTATTACAATACTAAGTCTCAAGACTGTGGGATGGCAAGCTGAGGGGTGGCAGGCTCATGCACATCCTTAGGAGAGGTGACTGAGTGAGGTGTGGCAGGCTTTGAGGTAGCAGGCTGAGGAGTGGCAGGCTTGGGGGTAACAGGCTGAGGAGTGGCAGGCTTTGAGGTAGCAGGTTGAGGAGTGGCAGGCTTTGAGGTCGCAGGCGGAGGAGTGGCAGCCTTTGAGGTAGCAGGATGAGGAGTGGCAGCCTTCGTGGTAGTAGGCTTAGGAGTGGCAGGCTGGGATGTTGTAGGCTGATGGGTGGAAGGCTTAGAGGTAGTCTGCTGAGGAATGTCAGCCTTGGCGGTAGTAGGCTAAGGAGTGGTAGGCTTGCAGATAGCAGGCTGAAGAGTGGCAGGCTTGGAGGAAACAGGCTGAGGAGTGGCAGGCTTTGAGGTAGCAGGCTGAGGAGTGGCAGGCTTGCAGGTAGCAGGCTGAGGAGTGTCAGGCTTACAGATAGCAGGCTGGGGAGTGGCAGGCTTGCAGGTATCAGGATGAGGAGTGGCAGGCTTGCAGGTAGCAGGCTGAGGAGTCGCAGGCTTGGATGTAGCAGGCTGATGAGTGGCAGGCTCGGAGGTAGCAAGCTGAGGAATGGTAGGCTGAGAGCTAGCAGGCTGAGGTGTGGCAGGCTTGGATGTAGCAGGCTGAGGAGTGGCAAGCTTGGAGGTAGCAGGCTGAGGAGTGGCAGGCTTGCAGGTAGCAGGCTGAGGAGTGGCAGGCTTGCAGCGAGCAGGCTGAGGAGTCGCAAGCTTGCAGGTAGCAGGCTGAGGAGTGGCAGGCTTGAATGTAGCAGACTGATGAGTGGCAGGCTCGGAGGTATCAGGCTGAGGAGTGGTAGGCTTAGAGGTAGCAGGCTGAAGAGTGGCAGGCTTAGAGGTAGAAGGCTGAGGAGTGACATGCTTGGAGGTAACAGGCTGAGGAGTGGCATGCTTGGAGGTAACAGGCTGAAGTGTGGAAAGCTTGGAGGTAGCAGGCTGATGAGTGGCAGGCTTGGTGGTAGCAGGCTGAGGAGTGTCAGGCTTGGTGGTAGCAGGCTGAGGAGTGTCAGCCTTGGTGGTAGCAGGCTGAGGAGTGTCAGCCTTGGTGGTAGTAGGTTGAGGAGTGGCAGGCTTGCAGGTAGCAGGCTGAGGAGTGGCAGGCTTGCAGGTAGCAGGCTGAGGAGTGGCAGGCTTGGATGTAGCAGGCTGATGAGTGGTAGGCTAGTAGCTAGCAGGCTGAGGAGTGGTAGGCTCAGAGGTAGCAGGCTGAGGAGTGTCAGCCTTGGCGGTAGTAGGCTGAGGAGTGGCAGGCTTGCAGGTAGCAGGCTGAGGAGTGGCAGGCTTGCAGGTAGCAGGCTGAGGAGTGGCAGGCTTGGATGTAGTAGGCTGATGAGTGGCAGGCTCAGAGGTAGCAGGCTGAGGAGTGGTTGGCTCAGAGATAGCAGGCTGTGTGGCAGGCTTGGATGTAGCAGGCTGAGGAGTGGCAGGCTTAGATGTAGCAGGCTGATGAGTGGCAGGCTCAGAGGTAGCAGGCTGAGGATTGGCAGGCCTGGTTGCTACTTCTCAGGAAGTACCAGCACCATCATATTTCTTGGAGAAATATGCATGCAAGACTGTCTGCTTTTTGAATCGGTACACCGTATCCCTGCATGTTGTAAGAGGCGACTAAAGGGTTGGCGTCAGGAACGGCATCCGGCCTTAAAAAAAACCCAAAAAACATTGGCTCAAAAAGGGAACCATGATAGAAGATTGTCAGGGGACCCTCAAGGCTAACCCCCACACTAGCAGGGAAAAATGGCCTTAAAATATTTGTGCGCTGTCTGCTTTGCACGTTGCATATTTTCCTTGCACAGTTTCCTGTAGCAGTTGATTGAATCATTGGTTTGTTTGACTACTTTGAGGCTTCTCTCTGCAACAATTATTGTGAGTGAAGATCTGGAGTCCTGATTCGATGAGAGTGAAAGTTTCTGACTCGGAGAGTAAAACTAATACAGGTTACCCTATCGTGGTTTTGTACTGCAGTAAAGATTGCCAGTAACTGAAGTGATTACAGTTTGAATTGCTGTCATCTGAAAAGAATAACTGTTTAAAACTAGAAGGGCACTTGGTGAGCGCATACCTCCACCCAGATCCGGATCCGGATTTGGATCTTCAACAAAATCAAACCAATTCATCCTCGTAACGCACCAAACCTGTCCAAGTTTCGACCAACTCTGTCGATAACTTTTTGAAATATTACGCTATATATGAGTTTTAATCATATCAATCAAGGGTGAAAAATTGCTAACTAAAAAATAAAAAATTATCAGATCCAGATTCGGATCTTCACCAAAATTGAAGAAATTAATTCTTGTCACACACCGAACATGTCCACCAAGTTTCGCCTGACTCCGTCCTCAACTTTTGAGATATTCTGCACACAAACAGACAGACAAGCAAACAAACAGACAGACAGGGGTGAAAACATAACATCAGTCCACTATCGGTGGGTGATGGTAACTCGAGTTAAAACCATAGTTGTAACTGCAGTAAAGGACGCTATATTTTCTGACATGCAAAATTTCTGTGATAGCGCTTCTTACTTTAAGAAGTACTATGCTTCTTATTATGCCAAAATTTAATCCGGAATTACTCAATTCAATTCTTGCAAATTTCCGGATATTGAATGTCCATATATCGAGGGATTACTGTACATTGATGATTATGATGACGAGAAAAACATGTCCTGTTTTTTGCTGAGCCTGGTTTGTTTGAACAAATACACCATTTTTTTTTCAACTCCTGGGATGACTGTACATTGATGTAAGGAGTGGCAGGATGTAGCAGGATGACTTCACACTGTACATTGATGATTATGATGACGAGAAAAACATATCCTGTTTTTTGCTGTGCCTGGTTTGTTTGAACAAATACACCATTTTTTTTTCAACTCCTGTTTAAAGACGATTTTTTTTTATATACACATATCCTGTTGTACATCTTTGCTGTGCCTGGTTTGTTTGAACAAATACACCATTTTTTTTTCAACTCCTGTTTAAAGACGATGTTTTTTATACACACAGAACATAGGATAAATTGCAATGGTATGAATTTGCTGTGTGACTGGTCCTCACAGTTTTGTGTGTGATACAACTTTTTTTGAACTGTATTATTTACACAAATCCTAACTTTAATCTTAATAATAATACAAGATCATGGCTCATGGAAGAGCGAGGTCGTCGTTGTCGTCCATGGGTTAGCATAATTTCTTGCAGAGGCACAGCAGCACCGCTGATACATTGCTCCCTATCAGTTAGAGCAGATATTTGGAATTTAGCCAGAGTGTCCATGATAGCTCGACTACTCTTCACGAAGGACACCATTGGATTTTTAACGTCCACTGATTAAGGCTGGTAGATGAGACACACCGTTTTGACAAATGCTAGTAGACGAGACACACAGTTTAACATCCATCCGAGGGAGAGCATTCATTATTGGTGCGTTGCACTGCATGTGAAACACCAGGGTGACAGTTTGTAGCTGAGTCAAGATTCAAACCCAGGTGAGATTGCTCAGAGGTGAGTGTGCATACGTCAAGGCTATTCTGCTAACCTGGAGAGCAAAGTGACCGAGGGGAAAAAAGGCAATGAACTGACAGTGAGGCAATGGTCGTTGTTGTGTCCTCCTCAAAATGTAGTTAGTGTTGCTCCATTGACGTGTCATCCTTCAAATTAACGCTCCTTTAAATTCAGTGTTATTGCTGTGTTGTGTGCTGTGTGCCTTCGCTGCGTACTTGCAAATCAAAAAAGGGGGGATGTAAACTTGCAATAAAAATTAATCACTACAATGATGTTACAATTAATAAGATCCTCGACTAATATTGCTCTGCCACTTCACTCTAACTTAAAAGAGTATGTCATTGTGTCATTACCCCCAGGCAAATATCAAATTCCTGCTCTAACTTGCAGCACCTTGCAAAAAGGTAGCAACCCTTTGGGTCGGTCGGTGCTCAGCCACAAAAATGTTCATTACTTATGGGCACCCTGCCATACCATAAAGGAGAATGAGACTTTGATAAAGACTTCACTCGAATAAACCAACGACTGTCTTTCTAAATGAGAATGTGGAAGAAAATTAAATTCAGGTTTTCATCTTTAAATACATATCAGAAAGACTTGTAAATGGTGTTACAGAAGGGTACTGCCAAAATAAAGACAACGTCCCTAAGATGCTGGGTGCAGATAGAGGGTATAAGGGTCCCGAGGAAGCTGGGTGCAGAGAGAGGCTATATAGATAAGGCAATGTTCAGAATCATAATAGCATTCTTTGCCAACTTTGTGGCTACAAAGCACAGGCTCTGTTCATCCCAGTGGAAATAGTGCCAACAGCACAGCAATGGAAGCTCAAAGCCATGGATGGCACCGCCACCCGCTGGCACACATCCACAGCACGTGACGATCATGGGCCATGCGAAAAAGCAAGCACTAATGCAGAGTGCGCAACTCGTTAACAGTCCAGCATGCTGGTGGTTTGGCTCCCCTTTCCTTGCCAAGCTGTCACGGAAAGCAGGTGGTGAATTTTCACACGGGAAGTTCCACCCTCACTCAACACAAGTCTGACAGTTTTGGCAATGCATTCTGCCCTGTCATGTACCTTTTTGGGTGCCACATTCTGGAAAGATGAAACACCAAAGTTATAGTGATATCAAACAGAGCATACCTGTGGCATCAGAGATTTTGCCATTCTGTAAGCAGCCTCTGCTTCTTTTGTCTGGTTCAGAGTTTTGTATGTCCTACCAACATTCATGTGTGCTCCAACATCATCTGTAGACAGAGCATATGGATCAAAGATATGCTGTGCCAATCGTGGATATCCCCACAAGAGTTCCAAATCTCAATCCAGTTAAAAGAAAAATCATCTTTGCTGTACATTTCATTCATAACTTTGAAGCCACAAAACTACCTTCTTAACCAATGCAATACAACATATTGAAGCAAGTATGAGCATCATGCTGGGCGAAAGGAAACATCTAACACAATAACTACGGCTTCTGAGTGCATAACACAGCTTTCCCATCTTACACAGATGAGAAGGCAACATACAACAAAAACAAACAAAGAAATAACATATTTGTATCTGTTGATCTTTTGCCCCCTTGTTATTCTGCTCTACAATTAGCCTCCATTCCTACAGTGGCCTGCAAAAGTATTCACTCCCCTCCACAGTTTTCACATTTTGATGCCACCTGAGCTTCTTTCATGATGCTTTCAAATCATACTTAATATATGACGTCTTCACAAACTATTCCAAAGAGATAAAACTCTTTGGAGCAAATTTCATGCAGAAAAATGTGAATAAGTTTGATTAACAGAGAAAATCAGATGATTCTCAGTTGCATCATTATTCAAACCCTCTTCCTAATTAAACCTAAATCACTTCAGGAGCAAATTATGTTAGATTTAACTTGAAAATTAAGCTCCCCCCCCCCTTATCGAAGGAGTTTCAGTGTGCAACTCACTTGGGCAACCAGCAAGACTAACACGAAGACCAAGGCGCTTTCCAAAGAAGTCGGGCATAAAGTGGTGGGGTTCAGGAGAGGGTTATAAGAGGATTTCAAAGTTACGAACTAGCCTTGAGTACGGTGAAATCCATCATTAAGGAGTGGAAAACGTATCATACCACTCAGACTGTGCCCAGATCAGATCGTCCATCCAAACTCGGCAGCCAGCAAGCTGTTAAATAGTGAGGGATGCCACTGTAAATCCACCAATTACTGAAAGATCTGTGTTGAACATAGAAGGCTCTATGTCCGAGATTGAGTCAGTGTTCATCAAGCAACAATATCCCGTTCCCTTCACAAAGCATGTCTGTATGGAGAGGTGGCAATAAAGAATCCATCACTGAAAAAGACGCATCTAAAAGCTCATATGGAGTTTGTGAGAAAGCATCTTAATGATACTGCAGGCATGTGGAGAAACGTTTTGTGATCAGACGAGAAAGAGATTGAACTTTTTGGTCAAAATTCAAAGCGTTACATCTGGCACAAACTGAACACTGCACATCACCCAGTCAACACCATCCCTACTGTCAAGCGTGTTGGTGGCAGCAGCATGTTATGGAGCCGATTTTCATTAGCAGGGACTGTCAACCTTGAAGCCTGGTGTTGGCGCAGTGGTTAGGGCAGCGGCTTGGGATCCAAAAGGTCCTGAGTTCAAGCCCTGTTGGGCCACTGAATTAATACACCAGGGGGTTGACTCAGCCTGTCATCCTTCTGAGGTCGGCGAAATGAGTACCAGTATACTGGGCCGGTGTATACCCCAGTTAAAATAGGTGTACCATATCCCTGTGTCATAAGAGGCGACCAGGGTTGCGTCAGGAAGGGCAGCCGGCGTAAAACATGTGCCAAATCACTATGCGGATCATACGGATGATCCGCTGTGGCGACCCCTAACGGGAGTAGCCAAAAGAAGAAGAAGAAGAAGAAGAGGACTGTCAACCTTGTCAAGAGAGAAGAAGGGACAATGAACGGTGTAAAGTACAGGAGAATCATTGATGAAAACCTGCTTGAGTCAGCCAGGAATCTGAAACTGGGTTGGAGATTGACATTTCAGCAGGACAATGATCCGAAGCACAAAGCTAAAGCCATCTTGGAGTGGCTGAATAAAGAAAATAAATGTTCTTGAGTGGCCTGGACAAAGTCCTTACTTGAACCCAACTGAACATTTATGGTGAGACTTGTTGCTGGTTGCATATATGAAAAAGAGCCACCTTACCCTCAAAAAATTGCTACAAAAGGTTTCTCAATGGTTTACTGTAGTATCAGGTGTGCTTAATAACATATCAAAAGTCTACCACAATGTGACCACTGGAGAGGTCTAATTTTCAAGATGGTGTCCAAGATGGCTGCCAAATCCTTAAATACCCTAACTCCTTCATTGTTCATCCTAGACAAGTAATTTTGGTCTGCAAGGGTTTTTGCCCGGTCTTTCCGTTTGAATGAGATCCCAAAAACGGGTTTTCCAACCATTTTTTCAACAATCTCACTCCCAACGGTCTCAAACTCATGCACATTCACATCCTCTTTGGCAACTATACCAGGAACGATGTTTCTCAGAGATTGCTCTGGAGAAAATGGCGTGCAAGTGGAAAGTTTTTCCTTGATCTTTTCCAGGTCAGAGTAATCTCGTTTCATCCTTGCTTTTGTTGATTCTCGGTATTGCTCACTGGTCGTGTAGGTGAGGTCATTGAATTTCTGCATGGTGTTGTTGTACTCAGATGTGATGGGTGTGGACATAGTCCAAAATGCACGCATTTCTTCGGTCATTCCACTTCCATGAGTCAAGCTTCCACTACTCTTCAAGGACTGCATCAATGTCTGCTCGATGACAAGGTCAGAGCTAAGGCCTGCCCAGAACTGGTTGCTGCGGCGGATCACATGGAAACCCCTGGAAAATTTGACATATATATATATATATATATATATATATATATATATATATATATATATATATATATATATATATATATATATATATATATATATATATATATGGATGTCTGGTCTCGAGATGGCACATTTCTTGGATGTAGAAATATGCAGATTTCAGATAGTTGTAATTCCCAGCGGCAGGAAATATTGGCAGGCAGTCCGACACTGCACGCAAGTGCATCATCCAAGATGTGATCCGCTTTGATCACTGCTCGGGCAGTCTGCAGCATTCTCTGATAGTTTATCCACAGCTGACTGGTTTTTGACCTTGTGCTAAGTTCTGCCTTTTTTGTGTCATTCTTTTCTTTGATTTGGATCAACATATCCGATGCTACAGCACTCTCCAAAGTAGTCTCTTTCGCCACTAAGGATGAGTATGTTTCTCCCGCATGGTCCACCAATGACTCGAACTGTGAGTTATCCTCCAGCAGATCCGACACAACCAGGTGATTGAGACATCTGTCCACCAGCAAATGCCCATGGAAAGCTCTTTGGACTGATTTTCCAGTCATCATATGCTGGACGGTATTTCCACCATAGACAACTTCCATAATGTTCCTGTGTCCTGTGCCTTCCATCAGTGTGCCTATTGCACCAGGTAGGTTCATGAATGTGTGAAAACATCCAAACATCAAGACAATGCTTTTCAAGTGGCTACTCTGTGGTGCATCCATGATGATCTCTGCAGCTTTCCAATACAGGGGCTGATTGAACGTAATAATGGGTGGAGCATGGTGTTTGATAACGAGATTGCAAACAAAATCAAGCGTGGACAGAATGCATGTCTTGTCCTAAGAGTACAAGTCAATCATAGGGAAGAACACAATTGATGATTGGCCTGGGTGTTCTAATCCTTGATGAATGATATGCATCTTTCTCTGACACCCAGAGGTTTTCTGTTTGAAGTTTAGTGAGAGCTCCCATAGTACATCAATTGTCCTATCACAGTTGACCAATGCCAGGAGTTGTTCGAACACGATGGTTTGGTGCACATGTTTAGCGAAGCTATGTTTGATGATTGGAATTTTACTTTGCACTGAAAAATCAAGATTTGTAACGTTTCTCCTTGGAATGACACGATCCTTCTTTCGCCATGGGGTGAGTGCTGCTATGATCACCATTCCATGGAAGGTCCCCCTGCCACCGATAGTGAGGAAATTGTGGTCAACATTGTCCCCGGTGAAAAGAAGTGCCATGTCCAGCAAATCAATGTCATTCGCTAACATATCTGAGGCAACTGAATCCGCTGCGTTCTTTTCAAAACGCATGACTTCTTTATAAGAAGAACTAAATCCTATTTCATGAAGGGTATCCACGAGGAATTGTGACTGATACAAATTATGTGCCTGCACTGCAAGTCCAACTTGTAAGGGAGCTACAACGGCGCGTGGTCGAACTGCCTGGACAGTTGCATGTCCTATTCCTGCAACCTTTCGTTGAAAGGACGGGATTATACTCTGGCACTTCTCTTTGGTGGCTCACCTTTCTTTCCTTTTTGGCTTTCAATGTCTTTTGGATTGATGTACTGCTTTCGACATTTTGAGTGTACTTTTTCACCAGCTGAAACGACTACGTCATCCCCTCTTTGCACACCCGTACTATTGATTCCATCAGTTCCTTTCTGACAAACTTCAACCATATCAGAAGCATCTCCTAAGTCTTCACGGCAGATGGGGCAAGTCTCTTAGTTTACGATGGTCAGGCCTGAAAAGTTTAGTTTAGCACTCATGGTCAGGCCTGAAAAGATGCAAAACAGAAGGTCATTAATAAATAGTCAATAAATAAATAATGTTAATAAATAGTCACACAAAGCAAATTGTATCTTGGATTTCACAATTATGCAATCATGTCACTGCAATTTTAACAAGCCAAATGGATACATAGGCCCAAAAAACATGGGGTGAAACACCAAAATTACTTGTCCAGGATGAATAACGAAAGAGTTAGGGTATTTTAAGGATTTGGCGGCCATCTTGGACGCCATCTTGAAAATTAGACCTTTCCAGTGGAACACACTGTGGTAGACTTTTGATATGTTATTAAGCACACCTGATACTACAATAAACCGTTGAGAAACCTTTTGTAGCAATTTTTTGGGGGTCAAACCATATTTTCAGCCGGCAATTGAAGATTTCAGTCCATCGACGATCCCCATCAAACTTGGCAGGACAAGAGCAATTTTCACCTGAAGAATGTGCAAAGATTTCACCATCTCACTGTACAAAGCTGGTAGAGACCTACCCAAAAAGACTCATAGCAGTCATTACTGCAAAAGGTGCTTCCACCAAGTACTGACCAAAGAGGCTGAACTCTTTTACAACCAGTGAATTTTGATTTGTACATATTTGTTGGAGGTACTCCTGACATGTAACCTCCTTCTATTATAACATTGTTTAGTTTAATCCTTTCAGTTATTGTACACCGCTCCTTCCCTATTCCATATCCAGGCGATGTATGACGCCATTGCTGGGCGCCGAAGGAAGGGAGTACTAAATTTTCACTCTGTTTTGTTGTTTGTTTGTTACTTACGAAATCTCAAGATTTACTAAGCATATTGATGACTTCCGTTTGTTTGTTTGTTTGTTTGTAGGCACGATAACTCGAGAACGGAAGAAGCTACCAATGTCAAATTACACCACGTGATCCAGGAGGGTGATGGCTTGTGCTGATTAGATTTTGGTCAAAATCGGTCAAAGGTCAAGGTCACAGTGAGGTCAAATATTCGATTTTTGATGGTTTGGTGCAGATAACTCGAGAACGGAAGAAGCTACCAATGTCAAATTACACCACGTGATTCAGGAGGGTGATGGCTAGCGCTGATTAGATTTTGGTCAAAATCGGTCAACGGTCAACGGTCAAGGTCACAGTGAGGTCAAACATTCGATTTTTGATGGTTTGGTACAGAATCATCGTAGAAACTTCTGGTTTGCGTCGCTACCTTCTCTAGAGACAGCTTTTATTAGACAAGGTCAGAGGTCAAGTTGATGATTTCGTAAGTACCAGTCTATGACTGCTTGTTTGTTTGTTTGTCCGAGTGATATCTTAGCCATCCTTTGATCTAGGAAGCTGAAATTTGGGGACAAAAGTGAAGATGTGCTTTGGCAAAAACATATTTTTTATTTTTTGATTAATCAATCAATTAATTAATTATTATCGATTTATTAGTTACCTATTTTATTTCTCATCTGGACAATATATCAGGCACCTTTTGAGCTCGGAAGCTGACATTTGGACATGCCAGTGACCAAGTGATTTGGCTATAAAGAGTATTTTTGATTTATTCATTAATCAAGTAATCAATTAATTATTTTCTTTCTTGCTTGTCTGAGCAATATCTCAGCCATGCTTAGAGCTCGGAAGCTGAAATTTAGGGACAAACGTAAAGATCTGCTTTGGCAAAAACGGTATTTCTTATTTTTGGCTGCTCTTAGAGCACCCTTATTCTGGACATTTCCATCTGTCTGTCTGTCCGCGAAACTTTGGTCAAGCCGAGGGGCTAAACCACTCAACCAATTCCAATGAAATTTGGTAGGTAGGATCAATATTTCTGGGAATCATGTGCTTTCAAATATGGGACTCCGGGCCCTAGCAACGGCATAGCAACGGCCCTTTAAAGTGGTCAAAAAATCGAAAAAAAAAAATCAAAAAAATAAATCGAAAAATCGAAGCTTCGAGTTCTGTGCGCAATTTATCTAGCTCCCTTCATGCCAATTTACAGCCCTAACAAAAAATATTTGTAGGAGGAGATAGGTTTTGGGCGCGTACATGTCGAACATTTCAGAAACGGTTAATTGCGAATATCTCGAAGAGAAGGAGTCTGATTTTGATGAAATTTGGGTGAAATGTGTATAATGTGGCCAGCAAGTACACAAAAATGAATGGTTGCTATGCACACCTCCATTGCTTAGCAACAGCTAAAATACTTTATCATACATCGTACACTTATTGTGGACTGTACAAAAAAATCAATACCTCCGAAACTGGACCTCCGAGGGACCTGTTTTTTTGTGCCCAAGGAGAATGTCTTACAGCATCATATAAAAAAAAAAATCTTTAGCGAATAGATAAATGGAATTACCAGGGCTGCCATTTGTTAGTCTCTTTGGAAACATGCCTGAAATTTCACATGGCGGGTTTCTGGGCACAAACTAAGAGGGCTGTGATAATCATATTTATTGTGCGAAATTGATTGATAGCATGCACATGAATATCGGCGAGTCGCCTCGGCCAGCTTTCCATCTAGAGCGAGCAGCCATGTCGCCTACCGGCTTGTTTGATTAATCAATTAATTTATTTATTATTATCGATATATTAGTTACATATTATATTTCACACCCTGACAATATCTCAGCCATAATTTGAGCTCGGAAGCTGATATTTGGACATGGTCGTGACCAAGTGATTTGGCTATAAAGGGTATTTTTGATTTATTGACTCATCAATTAATCGATTAATTATTCATTTTTCGATTAATTACTTAGATTTCAAAAACTTACAGATTCAGATGAAACAGTGTTGGTTTCGGTATGCTATAAGCCAATTGATTAAGAAATTAATTATTTTATGATCATATTTATTTATTTCAATTATGCAATTAGTTAATTATTGCACACCACTCCCTCCCAATTCTGACCCCATGTGCTGCAAGGTGACATTGGCGCCACGGCGATGTCGCGCGCTGATGCATTTGTTATTTACTTATTTTGCATGTGGGCGGTGTACTTTGAATGTACCGCTACTTCTTTTTAAAAACATCGGGGAGAAAACAATACTGTCTCATTGTCATGTGCTTTAGTAAAAGTAAATATTTTCTGGAACCCTGATAAGCCACATTCATCGTAAACTAGAGTAAACCAAAGAAAAAAAATGCAGAAATGGGGATTATTAAAATGCACCATTAAATCCTGTTTTATATCTTAATGACACAAGCACAAACATAATGTTACAACATTTGAAAAGCCAACCACGTTTAAATTTGTCAATCAAAGTGATTGGTCAACCAATACTAATGACAAATTTGTATGGGAGAGGGTGGAGGAAGTATATATATTTAAACTATTGTGCAGATTTTCGTCTGATGAAGGTGGCTTGTATATCCTCACGGTATACAAGTATTTATCACAATAACTTTGAATTCCATCTCCTGTAATAATTGACTTGATGTCTTTATTCTTTGCTTTGCTTCAGCAATCTGTCATTCTTTAAAGATTACAAAGGAAGCAGTACAGGTTAGTACATGAACTGTAGTGCTTCCTGTGCACTTAACAGTACAGCACATGAACCACCCCTTGGTACAATTAGCCATTATGTGCACAATGATAATTCAAGAACTGTGACTTGAATTTAATTGCAATTGTAATGGGTCCAGATAGTTTTTTTCCTATTTCCTATCCTCCAATCCTATTCCTCGCTACTCCACTGATATATAGAATGTGTATTCAGAGAGAGAGAGAGAGAGAGAGAGAGAGAGAGAGAGAGAGAGAAAGAGAGAGAGATTGAGAGAGAGAGAAAGATAGTGAGAGAGAGAGAGAGAGAGAGAGAGAGAGAGAGAGAGAGAGAGAGAGAGAGAGAGAGAGAGAGAGAGAGAGAGAGAGAGAGAGAGAGAGAGAGAGAGAGAGAGAGAGAATTTGCAGTTTTTCTGACCTGCTTCTACATTAGTAGTCCTATGCTTCGTGTTTTTGCAGAGGTTTTTTCATGGTTTTTTGCGAGCATACTTGCAGTCTTTTGTGGGAGTGTTTGTGGTTTTTTGTTCACCGTTTTTGACAGGCATATTCACGATTTTTCACGGAATTTTAGGATTTTTCCCTAATAAATCACGAACC
>NC_140961.1:79772938-79800438 GCF_056783735.1 Eptatretus burgeri | reverse complement strand
CCACCCTCACTGCACGTATAGTTTTACGCCTCAGCTCCCTGAACAGCTCAGCTCTGCCATTCAGCCTGGCCCTGCGACTCTGGTCAATGGTATCCAGTGTCCCTTGAGAGACAAAATTCTTCTTTGCCCTGCGGTGAACTCCAAGGCATCCACCGGCAACATCAAGGACGGTGGTCTTGAACGTGCTCCACAACTCTTCAGGACCCCCCAAAGCACCCAGACCCCCCAAGTGTCCACTCAGCCTGTTCGCAAACTCCTCAGCTACTCTCTCATCCCTGAGCTTGGCAACATCCAGCCTAGGCTGGGATGGTACCATTCTCCAGGATTTAAGGTGCAGCTTTAGAGTTGCTGCAACAAGCCTGTGGTCAGTATTGAGGAACTGAGCACTCCAGTAGACCCTGCAGTTCTGGATCATCCTCCAACGACCGTCAATGAGGACATGGTCAATCTCCTTTGCCACACCGCCAGCGTTGGAATACCAAGTCCAGCGATGAGCTTGCGGGCGCTGAAACCATGAAACCATGAAACCAAAGGGTGGAGGAGCTCCTTGTGAGCCAACGGCCATCCATATCTAGTGCCCAACTGTGTCTGCGGACGTCCTCCTGCAGTTGGGTTACTTCTTATTAGGAGGTTGGTGGCAGGATTTGCACTCCGGCCACCGTAAAACGCTTCATTCCGCAAAACGCAAAAAAATCTGAAAACCCACTCCGTGGGAGTACCTCCTGTGCAGCTTCCCTTCGCAGGGCAGATCAACGGATGACGGGATTGGGGCAAAGCCTTCGGGACCCCCAATCTTTGATAGGAGGGAAACCACGGGGTAACATCCCTGGGTCAGATTGCGGGAGAGTGTGTCGGAGTGGTGCTGAGGTGTCGTCCACCAGACGGCGGTCTCCTTGGGTTAACCTGAGGCGGTCCCTTCGGGTGGGTGCCTGGAATGTCCTATCCCTAAGAGAGGATGATCACCTGTCTCTGTTATCATCTGAGCTCAAGCGTTTGGACATTGGTATTGCAGCTCTCTCTGAGGTTCGGAGACTGGATTGCGGCGAGATAATGGTGGGTGGTTACACCTACTATTGGTCTGGTCGCTCTGATGGTTACCATACCCAAGGAGTTGCTGTAGCTGTGTCCAATAAGCTGACCCCGATGATAATTGAGGTAACACTGGTCAACGAGCGTATTATGAGATTAAGGTGCAATGGTATCATACAGGTGCAATGTCTTTACTCGAGACATTTCAGTATCCACTTGCGCCACGCACCAAACTTTCGGACAATAAAGTGCACCATCGCAAAGTTTACCAATGTGGGAACCATCTGTGACCTTCACAAGGATCACAGTGGTCGGAAGAGGACAGGTCGTAGTGAAGAAAATGTGGAAATGGTGAGACAGGCGGTCGTTCAGAGTCCAAAAAAATCGACGACTTTCTGCCAAGACATAAGAGCATCGTTCAGAGGATCCTTCGCCAAGACATTCATGCCTTTCCACAAAAAATTCAAATGGAAACGGTGCTTACTGATCAACAGAAACGCAAACGACTAGACTTTGCAAATTGGTTCACAGGAAAGTTGGAGGAAGATGCAGACTTCCTCAAAAAACTTCACATGACAGACGAATGCCATGTTCACTTGCCCGGGGAGGTAAACAAGCAAGACTTTCGGTACTGGGGAACTGAAAATCCTGGTCATGCATCAACTGAACTGGTGCCTCGATCTGTTGTCAAAGTCACCATGTGGGCGGTGGTTGGTTGGTATGGGATAATTGGTCCATACTTCTTTGAAGATGACCAGGGACGCACTTGCACGGTAAACCAGAGGAACTATCGCGAAATAATTCAGGAATTCTATCTGCCTGAGCTATGTACTCAGGTCCGTAGGAGAAACAACCTGATCCAGATGAGAACCCAGTGGTTCCAGCGGGATGGGGCACGGCCCCATACAGCCAGGGAAACAAGGCGTTTTCTCAACCAACATTTTGAGGGCCGCTTTATCTCCCTCTACGAAGATGTTGAGTGGCCACCGTATTCCCTGACCTTACTCCTCCAGACTTCTTCTTGTGGGGGTATCGCACGGACAGGATCTATGGAAACCCTCGGCCTCAGACTCTTGATCAGCTGAAGGAAAACATCCACCAAGAAATCCAGAACATTCCTCAGGAAACGTTTCCCAAAGTGATGGAGAACATGACAACATGTTTGCAGGCAGTGATCGGACAACGTGGAGCCGACGTCGAACATGTGGTCTAAAAGAAAATGACGATTCTATGCCGAAATTTAAATTTTGGTGGAAATTTTGACATTGGTACAATAAACTTCAACCTTTCAGCATTCTATCCAGCCATATATCTTTTTTCAAAATATATGTAATGACCATCCTCATTGCAGATGAAAAGTATATTTTTTTGGGGACACCCTTTATCTATATGCTCATGTGACAGTTTGACGTTGCAGAGATCATTCCGCTTCTTGAAGTGAAGATCATACCACTTCTTGAACCATCCCCTGCTCACTCGGAATAGATGGGGTGGCTCCTACCCGGATCACTCAGCACATCACTCATAGCCGCACCCACATCACTCGAGCGAGCAGCCCCTCTGCCAGCCAGATACATGTACACATGTATCGCCTTGGTGCAAATGAGAGGTCCACTTTAAAGGATGTTCTTCTGCGCATTGTCCTTCTTCCATACGTTGAGAGCCTTCTCCATCCTTTTTTGTGGACATCCTGGATCTGTGTGACCACTTTGGTGTTCGGTACAGTGCTCGCCGCAACACTTTCTCGTATCGCCTTCTCGTTCTTCCACATGCATCGAATGGTGGATTTGTTTTCCCCATACAGTCTGCCCACAGAGCCACACTCCCTCCTCTCGAAAGCAAATCGAGTAGCTCCACTTTGTCACTCAGGCTCATCACTTTCTTCTGCCTCTTGGCAGTCAATGCATCTTTGGCACTTGGGAGACTCGTTTGATCAATGAGCAGAGCGAGAGACACAACACAGGTCGAGGCAGCAGGATGACAAGAATAATTGAGACCCAAGACACGTTGCACATAAGTAGTCATGCGGGACTTGTGGGTCGCTGTAGGATGGGTGAGAAATCTGCCCATTATTTGTGGGGGATGTTGGTGGGTGATGACGTCTTACGCAGCTGGTGGGAGTCTTTTCCATACTCATCTTCAGCCCATGCTTCCCAAATGCCTCCTTCCACTTCCCCAGTACTTCCTGCATCTCTCACCCACTCACCAAAACATCCAGATTGTCCACATAGAGCATCCTGCACACACTACCCCTCAAGTTCTCCTTCCTGCTTACCAGCTCCATCACCATGATAAACATGATTGGGCTGAGAGTGCTTCCCTGACTCAAACCAATGTTCACGCTGAACTCCTCATACATCCCAGGACCAATCAAAACTCTTCCTTTTGTTCCTTTGTACATCCCTTCCATCAACCTAACTTCTGCTTCCAGCACTCCAATCCATCTCGGTGTCACCATTACCATCTATCTTGGGACAGTGTCATAGGCCTTCTCCAGGTCCATATATCCCAATGCCATCTCACCTTGCACCTCCACCTCTTCTCCACCAGCTGTCTCAGCACAAACATCCCATCCGTCATCCCCCTACACTTTCTAAACCCTGCTGCTCTTCTCTGATCTCCATCTCCACACTCTTTCTTATACTCCCATCTATAATCCTCTCCAGCTCCTTCATTCCATGGCTTTGGAGTGTAAATGCCCCTGTACTTCCCAGGATCTTGAACATTGCCATTCCACTTCCATACTGGCACAATTAAACCTGTCCTTCGCTGCTCAAGAATTGAACCCTCTCTCAAACATATATTCAACAGCCTCTTCATCCAGCTGACTCCGACTTATTTTGCTACAATTATCATCTCTGTACACTGCCTGGTGCTCTTCACTTCTTCATCCTCTTCACTGTCGTCTGTACTTCCGCCTCTGTGATCTCCACCAACTCTACTTAACCCTCTACGTAACATGGTAGCTCCAGCTTGCCATTGCTTCCTTCCTGGTTCAACAGCTCTTTGAAATATCCTTCCCACATCTTCAATACTGCCCCCCTCTCTGTCACCATCCTCAGGACCATCCTTAACCCCCCACCCTTCATGTCCTTACCATTCTCATCCCTGTCACAGGCCAATATATACATGTGCATATATATATATATATATATATATATATATATATATATATATATATATACATATATATATATATATAGTATATATATATATATATATAGATATACAGTATATATATAGTATATATATATATATATATAGTATATATATAGTATATATATAGTATATATATAGTATATATATAGTATATATATAGTATATATATATATATATATATATATATATATATATATATATATATACACAGTATATATATATATATATATATATATATATATATATATATATATATATATACATACAGTATATATATATATATATATATATATAGATATATATTATATATATATATATATATATATATATATACAGTATATATACAGTATATATACATACAGTATATATACATACAGTATATATACATACAGTATATATACATACAGTATATATACATACAGTATATATATACAGTATATATACACTATATATATACAGAATATATATATATATATATATATATATACAGTATATATATATATATATATATATATATATATATATATATATATATATATATATATATATATATATATATATATATATATAATCTTCGTCCCACCATCCTCTTCAAACTGTTGTACACCTCCTCTTACATATCATTCCTCACCTTATCCACAGCTCTCTGTGCCGATTTCTTCATCTGCCCATGCAGATGCAGTGACCTGCATCTGGCTGCCCCCCCCCCCAATCCTTCATCTTCTCTATCCTCTTCTAAACCTCCTTTTCACCAACTTCCTTCGCTACCTACTCCGTACACCATACCTAGTTTCTTTCCCTCGACGATAATCCTTTCCTGACGTCCTTCCACACAAAACTTCTACAATACCACTAAATGGCAGTCTGTAATTCTTCCACTCCTCCTCCTCCTAACCTTCCATTTATTTGCGAAGTTGCTCATACCTAACTTCTCCTTGTACTCAATGATGACTTTTCCCCAACACTTTCCCCACCTAATAATCTTCTGACCCCTGCTCTTAGCCTCCCACGTTTTCGCCATCCTTACCACAAACACCACAAACCTGTGCTGGGTGGTAACATGCTCTCCTGCCACTGCCTAACAATTCTTAATCCTCCACATTATTTTTATTCCATGATCTTCTGACAAAATTGATTAATCTGTGGTTAAAATAAATGTTACTTCTGGTACGTGTGAAAATTAGCGACTCTTAACCAATACACTACCCATGTGTACATACAATTTTATCCAAATTTCCTTAACAATACCCTTTAAGAGTTCAGTCATTCAGACTTTTGGGCCTCACTATCAGCCATGATCTTTCTTCAGCAAACCACATATCTAAGTTGGCCTCCAAAGACAACCATTTCATCTGGTTGGCGGGGGATAATAACTGATTGGGAATCCTCCACTTGTGTGAAGTCTTTCCTTGGCAAACCTGTACTTATATCTACCTAAAGTAGTTTCAATAATTTTACTCTATGCAGGTTTGTTTACAGACAATGTGTATATACACACAAAAACGTTGATGCAAACTGTTTTCAAAAACAGCATTATGATAATGAGCATTCAATGCTGCTTTTTCTGATTGTGGTGCTATGCTCTACAGCATGATTTCTGAGTTTTTTCTTCTCAAAAAAACCTCGATGGGACCAATTTAAAAGGCTCTTTCTCTCTCCCCCCCCCCTTTCCATCCTTATTGACCCTCCCTCCTGCCCCTCCCCAGATAGCTTCTCCTACCTGAAACACCGAACTAAAATGTCTCTGAAAAGTTCATGCCAACTTGGGCCAAGGTTGTTTTTCCAAACAAAAGTGGCTCAACCTCGGGTTAAAAGTGCTTATAAACTAGCCAGGCATAGTTCATCCCATATTGAAGAGACAGCACTTCCTGGGGAGTCACACTGCTCTTAAGAATAAAAAAGTAAAAACTAGACAATATATTTTGACACGAATGAGTGGATGGATATGCCTTCGTCCACGTAAGATGTCAACCCACTGTTATGTTAGATCTCAATAAAAGGTCACATGAAAACAATGAAGGTCACACGAGACCGAGAGCATGAGAGAGAGAGAGAGAGAGAGAGAGAGAGAGAGAGAGAGAGAGAGAGAGAGAGAGAGAGAGAGAGAGAGAGAGAGAGAGAGAGAGAGAGAGAGAGAGAGAGAGAGAGAGGAGGGGCATGTCTCCAGTTATGGTTTGCAAAAATGATTTTCAAAGGTCACATGCTCTTACACCTTTTGAACCCAAAAAACTAACCAGTTCATCTTCATATAAAAGTCCATAAAAGTCCATAATTGTGCCATGTTTGGTTGAAACCCCTTCAGTGGTAACCAAAAAAAACAAGAACAGACAGACAGACAGCCATATGGACAACATGAAAACATAATGCCTCTGGCCTTCAGCTGTCGAGGCATCATAGATTATTTTTCCCAATTACACGTCTGTGTTATCACACTCCAAATTTGTTGTTCTGTTGAGTCAAATATACAAACAAAACATCTATCCAGGACATTTTCAGCAATACCGTAAGAATTATTTTGTTTCATACGTTGTAAAAAGAAAATTATAAAGTTAAAGGGGGAAGGGAGAATTCAGAAGATTTTCAGCAATAACATAAGAATTATTCTTCCAAGGTTCGAGATCCTTGAAACATTCACGAGATTGTGCTCTTTTTTTTTTCTTGTTTGCACTCCTTTAACATCAATTGCCATGACAAGCTTATTTATATTCCACCACTCATGATTCTGAGCTGGTGTATAAAAGTTTACATTCTTGTAATTGACATGCAAGATTGTTTAACTTTCGTAAAGACTCACTCACTGCACTACTTATTTGAATGAGCAAATAGTAACAAATGAAAATAAGAGCTAAAAAAATCAGCAGGAAATTAGCTCATCCACATAAATCCAATCTGTTTCAGTTCACGGCATATTCACAGGAGGGCTTCAGCATGAATTGCACAGAATAATTTTCTACCACAAATATTCTTCCATAAATTAGAAAATATAAATTGTTCAGAAGGATGACGTGCACACAGGTTGAAATATATGAAAATATAACTTTGATCTGGTAATCACAGCATCAACGTGGGAGAGTATCAGGACCACGGAATTTAAGAAGGTAACACATATCCTCCACCAAAGGTTATCATCTACAGCATAAATAAGGCAGTGCTGTCATTGTGCTTGAATATTCAAAAATATTTTACCATTGCTCCTACCTTAAGGGCGGATGTAAACAGCGAGTATTCAGTACGCCAGTCATGGCTGCGCATGAGAGTTTTCATCCCATGTGTTGCCAGAAGAAAAGCAAAGCCAAAGGACATGAACAGATAGAGTTGTCTGGTGGGGAAGGATGTGGGAGATGAAGTCCCGGGAACGTGCCAGGGGAGAGTGAAGGCAATTCAATGAATAACAAAAGGAAATAGTGAGTGCATACATAGTGTACTCGATCAAATAAGTAATGTGTTATAAACAAAAGAAACAACAACAAGAAGCCAGAACCAAGCAAGAACGATGAACGATGAACACAGTCAAATGGGTTAAGTGGTTGCATGATAGAAAGGTAAAGCCATGGCTGAATACCACAGGTCAGGCCATACGAGGTCAATTTCCACATGAACAAAGATTGCTACTTTGTTTATGAAGGAAAGCACTTAATATGTCCGGAAAGAGAAGAAAAGGAAGCAGAAATTTGGGTGAGCCATAAGGGAACAGCACTTTTACTTCAAACAATTGAAGGCACCATGTACAGAAAACATGTGCAAAAATGTTGGAAGTTTATGCTCGGCCCCCACCAACCCTCATCCCACAACCCCACATCGACGTCTGCCCCGGTCTTCCAAATTATTTCCCTTCCCTTTTCAACCACCTTTCCCTCATTCTCTCCTCGTTTCTGACCCTACTCTTAACCCCCACCCCCAACACCAACACCAACACCATACTCTTCTACTTCTCAATATATTTTACAATTTTCGCCACAGCATTTCCTGTGTGCATCATATACATATATATATATATATATATATATATATATATATATATATATATATATATATATATATATATATATTAATATTGAGGCACACCCCTTTTTTGTTCCACCATCACATTTTTGTTACTGCATGAAATGAAACAAGCTTTGATAGATATAGTAATGATATTATTGTCTTCCTTAAGAGGTCCCTCAAAATGCGTTTTGATGTATTTCGGCACGCCCCTTTTTTTGTTCCACCATCACATTTTTGTAACTGCATGAAATGAAACAAGCTTTGACATATATATAGTAATGATATTATTGTCTTCCTTAAGAGGCCCCTCAAAATTCGTTTTGATGAGTATGGTAGTTAAACAGTTCGTGTTCTCCATTTGCAAAATGGGAGGAATTATTGCACAAAAAAGAAATAAAAATGTTTCCCATTTTTTAGAGGACCACTAACATGAGTTCGGCTCATAGAATCACGCTCCATTTGGGGAGAAAACAGTTGAGTTCATTCCTGACGAATTTACACTTTCCATGTGCCGTAGTTTCTTCACAAAACCGTGACTTTCTGACTAAGTACAAAGTATTTGTTTGCTATTTTTATACATGGTTGCCGTTTTGAAATTTTCATCGACCGATACCCGCTGCCCAGCCGGACCAACTGCCAACAAAGTATCGCCCGGTCAGTTACGGTTCAACCCAAAATCATGATCATCGTTTTAGTGTGGAGGTGAGTGCTGACAGTGTACTTGGGTCTTTTCCGGGGGGGTGCGGGATTGAGCACGTGCACATCAAAATCTGGCAACCCAACTTGAATTGAACAACAATAGCCGCTTGATCCTTGAAATTTTAACCGACACAAATAGCCTTTGAGCCTTCAGTGCATCAGTGAGCCTTGAGTCTACCGCTCCGTAAAAGTACTTCTTCAACCGTCTCACAAGTAAGAGTTCGATCGTGATGGCAGATGCTAATAATAACAAGGAATATGAAGACTCCTCAAGTCACTCCTCTGATGAAAATTCTGTTGCAAGCATCCCCCCAAGTCCAAGCCCAAGCCTTGATCCTAACAGTGATATTGAACATCCTCATAAAATATATTTCCATGAAAATTTCAATTGAAATCAGTCCTGTGTTGTTCACTGCTTGACCATCAGGAGGTTGCATGGTATTACCATTTCCCATTCCCTAATACCTACGAGAATTGAATTCAAAATGCTTCAATATGCACAAGGCAAAACTTCATTCACCCTTTTTCCTACTGCCAGTTGTGTACGTCATATTGGACATCATTTTACAGACTCTGTTCATTGTTCACTATCTGTTTTCTACTGCAGGTGAACCATGCCGACTCCAAAGAAAAGGAAACCAATTGGAGATGGTACCCCGAAAGCCAGTCAGATGGCGCGCCGTCGTAGGCTCGAACTACAAACGCAAGGTGAAGCTGGCCCTGGCCCTGAACCTCAACTTCAACTACTGCCCATCGCATATGACTATTCGGAGGACAATTTCCGTAGCCAGACAAATGTTGGCGCGATGAATGTAATTTGTCCGCACTGTTCTGCGGCTAAATTCGGTAGCGAGCGACCAGGCTTCTGCTGTAACAATGGCAATGTACAGCTCCAGCCATTTCCTCCTTGGCCACAATTTCTCAAAGACATCACGGAAATCCGATCACCACTCTCCCACCATTTCATTCAAAATATCCGAGCCTACAACAGTGCCTATCAGATGAATAGCTTTGTCTCGCAAGAACGACAACAGTCAGGATGGAGTCCCACTTTCCGTGTGCATGGACAAATATTCCATCGCATAGGAAGTATGTACCCAAGTTTAGGATCCAACATGCAATTCCTCCAAATCTACTTCATAGACAACATACAGAACCAGTTAGAAAGAGGAATGAGCTTCTTCAGTGGTTTGAGGAAAGAAGTGGTCGAATCAATACATTCCTTCTTAGAACAAAACAACAAGTACATTCAGCAATTCCTCACGACTCACGAATATATTCAAACGGAAGGCGAAGGAATTGAAGATTTACGAGTCATCATTCATGAAGATAAAAAAATCGTTGAAAGAACACCAAAGGCGATACAATGCACCTACAAGTGATGAAGTAGCAATTCTTATGCCCAACGATCCGACATGTACAAGGGACATTGTTATTCACCTTCGAGAAGGTCCATTACAGCGGATATCGGACCTTCATCGATCGTACGACCCACTACAGTACCCATTACTTCATCCGTACTGAACTGACGGCTACAGTCTGTACCTGAAAATAAGGCTAATAAAAAGATCTCCCAACTCCAGTATTATGCCTATCACATTCAAAGAAGAGCAGGAAATGATCTTGCTAAGGCTGGTCATCTATTCCAACAGTTTCTGGTGGATGTCTACTGTAAAATTGAAACTGAAAGACTTGGATTCCTCCACCGAGAACAGACAGCACTCAGAGCTGACAATTACTCCAGTTTACGCGATTGCATCACAATGAAGATTCAGATCCGCGGCAACTGGGGCAGAGGGTCATCCTCCCGTCTTCTTATGTCGGAGGTCCTAGACACATGCACGAAAGACAGCAAGATGCCATTGCCGATGTGAGCCATCATCTCCGACCACAACTTTTTATCACGTCAACCACAAACCCAAAATGGCCGGAAATATTGTCAAACTTATTACCAGGACAATCAGCGAACGACGACCCAGTTTTAACTGTTCGTGTATTCAACCAGACAAAAGATCGCCTCATGTCAATGCTCAAAGATGGTGCTTTTGGAGAAGTGACTGCGTGGCTCTATTCCGTAGAGTTTCAAAAGCGTGGGCTTCCGCATGTCCACATTCTCACTTGGCTCAAAAAGGGTAGTCACATCGTTCCTGATAATATCGATCGAATCATCTCAGCAGAAATTCACTCTGCCACTGAGGAACCGGAACTTCACAATTTGGTAAAAACCAACATGGTTCACGGTCCATGTGGACCACTTCGGCCGAATTCCCCATGCATGTCGGACGGAGTGTGCACCAAGAAATTCCCAAAATATTTCAGATGTGAAACTGAATATGGAAATGATGGATACCCCAAATATCAGAGGCGCTCACCACAGTCTGGTGGTAACACCGTCAACGTGACTAGATTCATTCATAATCAGGAAGTGACGGAAGAAATTGACAATCGCTTTTGTGTACCTTATAACAAATGGCTTCTTAGGCAAATGAGTCGCCATACCAACGTTGAGATTTGCAGCTCTGTAAGGAGTATCAAATACGTTTTGAAGTATTTCAATAAAGGCTCCGACCAGTTAATCTTCAGCACACAATTACGAAATAAAAACGACGAAATCAAACTTTACTGAGAAGCTCGGTATGTTGGGAGTATGGAAGCAGCTTATCGACTTTTGAGCTTTCCTATTCATGAACACTGGCCGCCTGTCATGGAGTTGGCAGTTCACTTAGAAAATGGACAACGAGTATCTTTCACTCCCGAAAATGCTCAAGCCAGAGCTGCAGCAGAAACGCCAAAGACGACCTTGACAGAGTTTATGCACTTATGTCAAAGTGACGAGTTCGCTGAAACCCTCTTATATCACGAGGTACCGCAGTATTACACATGGTCAAATAAGACATGGTCACGGCGAAAGCAGGGCCAACCACAGCAGTATCCTGGAATTTAAAAAGGTCCAATGATAGGAAGGGTTTATACAATCCATCCAAATTTGACGAAATCCTATTTCCTGAGAATGCTACTTCATGTTGTGCATGGTCCGAAGACTTACGCCGACCTCCGTCGAGTTGACCATATCGAGTGCACTACATATCGAGAGACGTGCCTGGCGCGCGGTCTATTAGTCAACGACCAACATCTCATCAATGCACTGAAGGAATCTCAACAGTCTGACAAGCCAAACCAAATGCGACTCCTCTTTGCAATCGTAATCACTGCGAGCGAACCATCGGATCATTCAGGACTCTGGAGATCTTTCAGAGATGCACTGAGCCAAGACATTGTGCATCAAAACGGTTTTACGGCTACTGACCCACCCTTCCCGGAGCATCTATATCAGGAGTGTCTCATATCCATCAACGATCATGTACATCGTATGACCGGTAGGAATATTTCCAACTCTGGGCTCCATTTTGAACTTCCCGCTCATACAGGTTTCGGCATAGAGTATACACGATACCTGAATTACCATGTTGCCGAACAATTACAGTTGCTTCATTTGAACTCTCAAAAACTGAATCCAGAGCAGCGAATGGTGTACGATGAATTCGATGTGCGCGTTCTCCAGCAAACACCTGGCATCATTTTCTTAGATGCTCCTGGAGGAACCGGTAAAACTTTCTTGATCAATGTCATTCTCGCCTCCATCAGATCTCAAGGAAAAATAGCCATATCCTGTGCTTCAAGTGGTATCGCGGCAAATCTAATAACAGGAGGAAGAACGATCCACTCCGCGTTCAAAGTCCCTCTACAACTACATGTCCAGGACTATCCTACTTGCGCTGTCAAAAAAAGAACTTCACTCGCTCGTGTATTCAGTGAATGTCAGGGTATAATTATAGACGAGGAACCCATGACACACCGGAAAGCCTACGAAGCCATAGATCGGACATTACGAGACATAAGAGGTGAAGAAAGACCATTCGGAGGCATTCCCACCATGCTATGTGGTGATTTTCGACAAATATTACCCGTCGTGAGGCACGGAACCAGAACAACCATTGTCGACGCCACACTCAAAAAGTCTCATCTTTGGTATCGTACAACTACAATGCAACTGAAAACCAACATGAGGCTTGATGCCGATGACGGCAAAGCAGGTTCGTTCGCAGAATACTTACGTTCAGTCGGAGAAGGTCTACATCCTACCATTCAACATCCCGAATACGTTTCCCTCAGCCAGTTTGAAACAGTTGACAGTGCAGAAGCTTTGATACAAGTGGTGTATCCAGACATTCATGCTAATGCCAATAACTCTGCCTACTTTTTGGATAAAGCTATATTAGCTCCCATAAACGAAACTGTAAAATGCGATAAATCAATTAATCATCGAAAATTTTCCAGGCCAATCTACCTCCGATACTGCAATCAACAGTACTCTAAACCCAGACGATGCCGTTCATTATTCCCAGGAATTTCTTGACTCAATAGAGCTTTCTGGAATTCCATCCCATCGTTGCATTCTCAAAGTAGGGTGCCCGATAATTTTAATGCGCTCTCTGGATCCTCCAGAACTCACGAATGGTATACATTGTGTAGTCACTAAACTACGTGCTAATGTCATCGAAGTGGAGCTACTGGATGGACAGTCGAAGGGGAAAACCAGAATGATACCAAGGATTCCCAGTATACCTAATGATACTGATCTACCATTTGCATTAAAAAGAATCCAATTTCCTGTAAAACCGTTGTTTTGCCATCACCATCAACAAGGCACAGGGCCAAACATTCACTCGCATTGGCTTACATTTATGCTCTCCTTCATTTACCCACAGAATGTTGTACGTTGCACTTTCGCGAGCGCGCAACAAAAATAACATAACCATTTTTGCTCCGAACAAAATAACCAGGAACGTGGTTTACAAAGAAATACTTTACCTTTAATGTGTAAATGATCGTTGCAGGATTTCTCATTTATTGGTATAATAACTTAGTCTTGAATGGTCAATGTGAGCAATGTGAACTGTGAATAATGCGCTACGTAAAACCTTTTGTAGAGTATGTTATTATTAATCACTATACGCCATAGTAAATTGCTCATGTTTTTGAGCTGTCAATAAGCTATCAATCATAGACATATAAAAAACTCACTCGAGTATTCATATCTCTATTTCAATGCATAATATCAAGCGGTACCTTCATGATGACCTAATAAAACCGGTCTCGATGTCCGTAAGTCTTCGGACCACGCACAACATGAAGTAGCATTCTCAGGAAATAGCAATCCGTCAAATTTGGTTGGATTGTATAAACCCTTCCTATCATTGGACCTTTTTTAATTCCAGGATGCTGCTGTGGTTGGCCCTGCTTTCGCCGTGACCATGTCTTATTTGACCATGTGTAATACTGCGGTACCTCGTGATATAAGAGGGTTTCAGCGAACTCGTCACTTTGACGTAAGTGCATAAACTCTGTCAAGGTCGTCTTTGGCGTTTCTGCTGCAGATCTGGCTTGAGCATTATCGGGAGTGAAAAATACTCGTTGTCCATTTTCTAAATGAACTGCCAACTGCATGACAGGCGGCCAGTGTTCATGAATAGGAAAGCTCAAAAGTCGATAAGCTGCTTCCATACTCCCAACGTACCGAGCTTCTCGATAAAGTTCGATTTCGTCGTTTTCATTTCGTAATTGTATGCTGAAGATTAACTGGTCGGAGCCTTTATTGACATACTTCAAAACGTATTTGATACTCTTTACAGAGCTGAAAATCCCAACGTTGGTATAGCGACTCATTTGCCGAAGAAGCCATTTGTTATAAGGTACAAAAAAGCGATTGTCAATTTCTTCCGTCACTTCCTGATTATGAATGAATCTAGTCACGTTGACGGTGTTACCACCAGACTGTGGTGAGCGCCTCTGATATTTGGGGTATCCATCATTTCCATATTCAGTTTCACATCTGAAATATTTTGGGAATTTCTTGGTGCACACTCCGTCCGACATGCATGGGGCATTCGGCCGAAGTGGTCCACATGGACCGTGAGCCATGTTGGTTTTTTACCAAATTGGGAAGTTCTGGTTCCTCAGTGGCGGAAGGAATTTCTGCTGAGATGATTCGATCGATATTATCAGGAACGATGTGACTACCCTTTTTGAGCCAAGTGAGAATGTGGACAAGCGGAAGCCCACGTTTTTGAAACTCTACGGAATAGAGCCATGCAGTCACTTCTCCAAAAGCACCATATTTGAGCATTGACATGAGGCGATCTTTCTTCTGGTTGAATACACGAACAGTTAAAACTGGGTCGTCGTTCGTTGATTGTTCTGGTAATAAGTTTTGAGAATATTTCCGGCCATTTTGGGTTTGTGGTTGACGTGATAAAAAGTTGTGGTCGGCCATGATGGCTCACATAGGCAATGGCGTCTTGTTGTCTTTCGTGCATGTGTCTAGGACCTCCGACATAAGAAGACGGGAGGATGACCCTCTGCCCCAGTTGCCGCGAATCTGAATCTTCATTGTGATGCAATCGCGTAAACTGGAGTAATTGTCAGCACTGAGTGCTTTCTGTTCTCGGCGGAGGAATCCAAGTCTTTCAGTTTAAATTTTACAGTAGACATCCCCCAGAAACGGTTGGAATAGATGACCAGCCTTAGCAAGATCATTTCCTGCTCTTCTTTGAATGTGATAGGCATAATACTGGAGTTGGGAGATCTTTTTTTCGCCTTATTTTTCAGGTCCAGACTGTAGCCGTCAGTTCCGTACGGAAAAAGTAATGGGTACTGTAGTGGGTCGTATGATCGATGAAGCTCCGATATCCGCTGTAATGGACCTTCTCGAAGGTGAATAACAATGTCCCTTGTACATGTCGGATCGTTGGGCATAAGAATTGCTACTTCATCACTTGTAGGTGCATTGTATCGCCTTTGGTGTTCTTTCAACGTTTTTTTTATCTTCATGAATGACGACTTGTAAATCTTCAATTCCTTCGCCTTCCGTTTGAATATATTTGTGCGTCGTGAGGAATTGCTGGACGGACTTGTTGTTTTGTTCTAAGAAGGAATGTATTGATTTGACAACTTATTTCCTCAAACCACTGAAGAAGCTCATTCCTCTTTCTAACTGGTTCTGTATATTGTCTATGAAGTAGATTTGGAGGAATTGCGTGTTGGATCCTAAACTTGGGTACATACTTCCTATGCGATGGAATATTTGTCCGTGCACACTGAAAGTGGGACTCCATCCTGACTGTTGTCATTCTTGCGAGACGAAGCTAGTCATCTGGAAGGCACTGTTGTAGACTTGGATATGTTGAATGAAATGGCGGGAGAGTGGTGATCAGATTTCTGTGATGTCTTTGAGAAATTGTGGCCAAGGAGGAAATGGCTGGAGCTGTACATTGCCATTGTTACAGTAGAAGCCTGGTCGCTCGCTACCGAATTTAGCCGCAGAACAGTGCGGACAAATTACATTCATTGCGCCAACATTTGTCTGGCTACGGAAATTGTCCTCCGAATAGTCATATGCGATGGGCAGTAGTTGAAGTTGAGGTTCAGGGCCAGGGCCAGCTTCACCTTGCGTTTGTAGTTCGAGCCTACGACGGCGCGCCATCTGACGGGCTTTCGGGGTACCATCTCCAATTGGTTTCCTTTTCTTTGGAGTCAGCATGGTTCACCTGCAGTAGAAAACAGATAGTGAACAAATAGTAAACAATGAACACAGTCTGTAAAATGATGTCCAATATGACGTACACAACTGGCAGTCGGAAAAAGGGTGAATGAAGTTTCGCCTTGTGCATATTGAAGCATTTTGAATTCAATTGTGGTTGGTAATAGGGAATGTAAAATGGTAATACCATGCAACCTCCTGATGGTCAAGCAGTGAACAACACAGGACTGATTTCAATTGAAATTTTCATGGAAATATATTTCATGAGGATGTTCAATATCACTGTTAGGATCAAGGCTTGGGCTTGGACTTGGGGGGGGGGGGATGCTTGCAACAGAATTTTCATCAGAGGAGTGACTTGAGGAGTCTTCATATTCATTGTTATTATTGGCATCTGCCATCACGATCGAACTCTTACTTGTGAGACGGTTGAAGAAGTACTTTTACAGAGCGGTCGACTCAAGGCTCACTGAAGCACTTAAGGCTCGAAGGCTATTTCTGTCGGTTAAAATTTCAAGGATCAAGCGGCTATTGTTGTTCAATTCAAGTTGGGTTGACAGATTTTGATGTTCACGTGCTCAATCCCGCACCCACCCGGAAAAGACCCAAGTACACTGTCAGCACTCACCTCCACACTAAAACGATGATCATGATTTTGGGTTTAATCGTAACTGACCGGGTGATACTTTGTTGGCAGTTGGTCCGGCTGGGCAGCGGGTATCAGTCGATGAAAATTTCAAAACGGCAACCATGTATAAAAATAGCAAACAAATACTTTGTACTTAGTCAGAAAGTCATGGTTTTGTGAAGAAACTACGGCACATGGAAAGTGTAAATTCGTCAGGTATGAACTCAACTGTTTTCTCCCCAAATGGAGCGTGATTCTATGAGCTGAACTCATGTTAGTGGTCCTCTAAAAAATGGGAAACATTTTTATTTCTTTTTTGTGCAATAATTCCTCCCATTTTGCAAATGGAGAACATGAACTGTTTAACTACCATAATCATCAAAACGAATTTTGAGGGGCCTCATAAGGAAGACAATAATATCATTACTATATATGTCAAAGCTTGTTTCATTTCATGCAGTAACAAAAATCTGATGGTGGAACAAAAAAAGGGATGTGCCGAAATATATATATATATATATATATATATATATATATATATATATATATATATATATATATATATATATATATATATATATATATATATATATATATATATATATATATATATATACAGCCTTAAAATACCGGGAATGCAAAATCTTTCAATGCAAAATATTATGATCAGTACCCACTCCAACTGCCTCCCGAGTCATACTTGTAGATACCATCCAACCCAACCTGCAAAGGCATTGATGACAATGGTTGCCTGGGTCTAATAGTCAATTGCAGGTTTGCATCACTCCGCCACTCCAGGAGGGCATTTAAGATGAGAACGCGTATAGTCTGTGCTCATCACTGATGAAGGCCACTCTGTGGCCAAAACATCTGACTTTTGGGCCCTCGTCTTTTTGACAAAACCTCACGTGTTGTGCTATTCTGTCCGCTCTGCATTTCTTGTGATGAAGGTGATCAAGACTTGAAAGGTGCAATCAAACTTATTTTTACAAAAGTGAGTGATAAATACAATGTGCTTCTGAATCTTAAAATGATTTTATGCTCTTTCATTTTTGAAAAAGTTTACGCCTTGCTGGAGTGACAAAAGTAAGCAAATCAGCAACAAAAGGAAATAAAATGCAAAACTGCTGGAACATAAAGTCTTTTTATGCCAGAAAAGTCCATGTGCTGTACTGACACTCGCATATGAGAAGGGAATTTCCCAGAAAATAAACCCCCCAAAAGACACTGATTTCCTTAATGTTTGCACAAATATCCTCCTGAGATTCATCCCATACTGTGTCCACAAAATGACCCAACCATCCCCTTCTCCCCCCCCGACCCTCCCTCACCACTTACCCCCACCCTTCACTTCAATTTTACAGAGCTCTTGTCTCAAAAAGTGTCTGTTTTCTCCAAGTCTCTCTGGATTCTATCATCAAAGCATGATTATCAGAATGGGAATTTCCCTATCAAGCTACGTGCCCGCTGTATCTCTCCAGCAGAGTAATTTAATATCTAAAAACCGCAAAACATTCTTCCTTACCCTTCAGCGGACGAGTATGTACTCAGTGCCAACCATGCATGGCAGCATTGCCTGCCACCTTGGCAAAAGGAAGCGCTAACAAATCTGAAGTAGTGACAAAAGGTCACTTTTGTGTGACCTTTTTTTGTGTGACAAAAGGTCAGTAGTGACAAAAGGCAAATTTGCATTTGCGTTTGGTTGCATCACTGTAATGTGTATGCACCACTTTACACCCCCACCCATACCCCCACAACCCACCTCTTCATGACCCCAACTTGAAGTCTTCACATAAAGTTCTTACAAAAATATTTAGGCACAAAGTAAACAAAACGAGTGCAAGAAATGTTACAATCTACAGGATACGTACGTTTTGGCCATCCTGCACTCCACTGGTTTCTACAACTATCACTGTGTGAGACACAGGCGAGTGAGATCATTTTTCAGATGAAGAAGATTTTTCGGTGGTGCTGCATTGTCATTAAGGAGGCAGCACTTTAATACCTACCAACAAATCAACCAGAACTGCATGTTTACTCCATCCCTGACGGTTATGAATAAGCCAGCTTGGTTTTTACCAACAATACAATGGTGACGTGGTAAATTTCCTGTGGCTAAAGCTGGGGAGAAACTGAGAGCAGAATGGCCAGCTTAATGCCAGAATTGCATCATTTGGAAGCACAGGTTAAAGTATATATTAGGACATTAGGACAACAATAACAGCTCAACGCTGCTGCATCTGGATGTTCTTGTTTGAGGATGTTGTTTGCTGATAAATATGTGACAGCATGCTGTAAGCTTTTTCATTCAATGAGAAAGATTGTGTTTCATTTCCGTGGATGGACATAAATCTGCAATCTGTGATATAAAAAAAAGAGGCTCGGTCTCGGTGTGCTTGCGTGCGTCTGTCCCTGTGTGTGTACATCCGGCCATCAACAACTGTCCTATAGGGGTAAAGCTCGAATCAAGCTCAATCTGCAAGCAGTAATGATGTTGTTGAGTAAGGTGAGGATAGATGGGCCGGTTTAAATTTAAATTAAAACAAAAACTCTTCCTCCTTCATCTTCTTCTTTACTTATAAGGTGAGTCTCATTCAATCCCGTTCCTCATATTTTTTTTTTTTTTTTTTTTTTGTATACCTTGGTCGAGGCTCGTATGAGAGCTAACACACAACTCACAGCAAGGAGGCATGAGACAAGAGGGGCGGGAGTGGAAGGGACAAAACAGTGGGGAACAGACACACTAGGTGAACTGTGGAAGGGAGAGGGATGGGGATGGGACGGGGAACATGGCAAAGAGAAGATGGACATTTCAGGGACTTTCAGGAAGGAAAGTAGGAGAAATGAAGGAAGTGGGCTTGGGTGGATTATCGGGGGTAGAAAAGATCGAGGATTTGGATGGGGGAAGATAAGAGGTGGTGGTGAACAGCTGTTTTGAAAGCCTGGAGGGAAGAATGGGAAAGAATAGAGTGAGGAAGTTTATTCCAAAGGCGGGAAAAAAGAGGAATGAAAGAGTGAAGATGAGCAGTGATTCGTGATTTTGGTAGTTTTACCAGAAGGGGGTTGTTGGCGGACCTTGAGCGCCCTGTGGAGATGTGGTGGGGACAAATCGCAGAGAGAGCAGGGGGGCAAGGCTGGAGAGGAGTCGGTAGAAGACAGAAAGACCACCGACCAACCTGCGGTGATTGAGTGAGAGGCCCAAAGACTCAGCTTCATTGCGGGAGATGCCGATGATCTTAAATGCCCTGGTTTCGACAGCGTGAAGCCGAGAAAGGTGGGAGGCAGGAGCACCAGCCCAGAGGGGAGAGCAGTACTCCATCAGGCTACGGACAAAAGCTTTGTAAGTGGTCAGGAGCTCAAGAGGGCCGAGGAAGGACTTAGCACGACGGAGGATTCCCAGTCGGCGACTGGCTTTTGAGGCGAGGTTGGAAATGTGACTTTCCCAGGAAAGGTCATGGCAGATAGTGAGACCTAGAAGCTTGAAAGAAAAGACTTCTTCCAGAGGATTGTTGAGAAAGTGGATGGGGGGGTTTTGTAAACGGTCCTTTCGAAGAGACATAGTGAGAGTGTGAGATTTGTCTGGATTGAAAGACATGTTCCACGTGTTGGACCAGTTTGTGATTTTATCCAGATCTGCAGTGAGTGAAGAAGCTGCTGCTTGCCGGTCTGAGGGATGACAGATGGTACGGCAGAGGGTGGAGTCGTCGGCAAAGAGAAATAGAGGATTTTCCAGAAAATAGAAATAGAGGATATCGACTAAACACCAGCGAAATTCAACACTTTTTCTTTCAACATTTCCATTTTATTCATATCACCCCATCAAACAGCATTTCCAATTATGCACCGCCTTTTAAAGCATCACAAAGCAGGTTGCTCGACTTGCAACACAGGTGAGAAACGGATATTCAATAATTTTTTCGCACGATTTTTAAAGGGTGAAAGGAAATTTTTATTCATTTTCTTTGGAAGCGACGGGTCTTCCATTCTAGTGAAAATTTAACGAACTATGAGGATAAAAACAAAATTGGATTTCTTTCCTCAAAATGAAAATCTGACTGCTGGGGATGCCAAAGCATCAAGTTGGTCATCCTGCTCCCAATCGACACAAATAATAAGTTTTCCGAAGCTGAAATGCGTATCCGTTCACAAGTGAACGTTGACAAAGTGCAACAACTGCAACAGAAAAATCTTTCAGAGCTTTTCAGATGGTGATGCATTAAAGGTTACGAGTGCGTGGGCGTACGTGCAAAAAAAAAAAAAAAAAAATTGTGACGTCAATTATGACGTCATAGCACCGTGTCCTGTCATTGGTTTTGTAAATAAATGGCCATAACTTGGGAACGACTTATCCGATTAATATCAAACCTTGAAAATGCACATACTCAGGGCCCGAGCAATATACCTGGCAAGTTTCAATGAGATCGGACCAGTGGTTGTCGAGAAACAGCGGTCGCAGACACACAGACACACACAGACACACACAGACACACAGACACACACACAGACACACACACACACACACACACACACACACACACACACACACACACACACACACACACACACACACACACACACACACATACATTGCTGGAATTATAGATAGATGATGAGATGGAGAAGAGCAATGCAAGAGCAACTATTGCAGAGATTGCCACTCGCCCCCACTCTCACCCCCCCTCTCTCCCCTCTCTTGAATTGTGACGCCCCCTCTCTCTCACCCCCATCTCTCCCTCCCCTCTCTCGCCCCCTATCTCGCCCCCTCTCTCACCCCTAGTCTCACCCTTCCTCTATTCCCCCTCTCTCTCCCCACTCTTTCTCCCCCTCTCTCACCCCTCTCTCTCGCCCCCACTCCCACCCCCTCTCACACCCTCTCCCATCCCCTCTCTCGTCCCCACTCCCACCCCCCTCTCTCCCCCTAGTCTCGCCCTTCCTCTCTCCCCCTCCTCTCTCGCCCCCACTCTCATCCCCCCCTCTCCTGTCCCCCTCTCTCGCAGATATTGGTCGACAGATAAATGGCCGTAACTTGGGAACTGCTTATCCGATTAATATCAAACCTTGAAAAGGCACATCTGCGGGGCCCCGGCAATATTCCTGGCAAGTTTCAATCAGATCGGACCGGCGGTTGTCAAGAAACGGCGGTCGCAGACAGACAGACAGACAGACACACACACAGAGATTGCTGGAATTTAGATAGATGATGATATGGAGAAGAGCAACGCAAGAGGAACTACAGGGATGGGTAAAAAAAAGCACTAAAAATCGACAAACAAATGCAGGTACAACTAGAGGGGAAGCACTCGGGAGAGTGCAAAACCTCCGCCACCAATACTGCTGGGTCACTCAAGTGAACCTTATATCTTATTCATTAAATATGTCAACAGTGCTGACAGAGTTATAGTTCTTTTCTCCAACATTTTTTTGGGGGGAGGGGGGGTTGAAAATCATTTAAAACATGTAGAAATGCAAAAAAAAAAAAAAAAAATCGAAATTTTGTTGAAAAAAAAGTTGCAAAAAATTTTTTTTCTCTAACAATTTTTTTTGGGGGAGGGGGTTGGAAATCACTTACAAGATGTAGAAATGCAAAAAAAAAAATTCTCTAACAATTTTTTGGGGGGGTTGGAAATCACTTAAAACGTAGAAATGCAAAAAAAAAAATTTCTCTAACAATTTTTTTTGGGGGGGGGGGGTAACAATTTTTGGGGGGGGGTTGGAAATCACTTAAAACATGTAGAAATGGAAAAAAAAAATTTTCTCTAACAATTTTTGGGGAGGTTGGAAATCACTTAAAACATGTAGAAATGCAAAAAAAAAAAAATTCTCTAACAATTTTTTTTTTGGGGGGGTAACATTTTTTTGGGGGGGGGTGGAAATCACTAAAAACATGTAGAAATGCAAAAAAAGAATTTTCTCTCTTTTTGGGGGGGGTAAACAATTTTTTTGGGGGGGGTTGGAAATCACTTAAAATATGTAGAAATGCAAAATAATTTTTTTTTTCTCTAACAATTTATTTTGGGGTGGGGACCAAGTCCAAAATTTAATGGCATGATCCTTGGACCATACCTAACCCCCCACCAAATTTCGTCGAAATCGATCGAGGAGTTTTTCCATAATACTGTTCACAAACAAACAAACAAACAAACAGAAAGGGGTGAAAACAGTAACCTCCATCCATCTTCGAAGATGGCGGAGGTTAACTAGAGGGGGAGCACTCGGGAGAGTGCAAAACCTCCGCCGTCAATACTGCTGGGTCATTTAAGTGAACCTTATATCTTATTCATTAAATATGATGTCAACAGTGCTGACAGAGTTATAGTTCTTTTCTCCAACATTTTTTTTTGGGGGGGGGGGGTTGGAAATCACTTAAAACATGTAGAAATGCAAAAAAAAAACTTTTTTTTTCTCTAACAATTTTTTTGGGGGGGGGACAAAGTCCAAAATCTAATGGCATGATCCTTGGACCATACCTAACCCCCCCACCAAGTTTCGTCGAAATCCGTCGAGGAGTTTTTCCGTAAAAAACAAAAAGAAAGGGGTGAAAACAATAACCTCCGATCTTCGATGGCGGAGGTTAAATATCTGTAGATATTAGTACTGCACTGCAGACAGCTGGCAGGATAGCATGGATGGATGCACATGAGCCTCTGAGTAGTATAGTCTGGGTTCAAATAACGATCCAGCTATAAACCATCACCCTGGTGTTTGGCATGCAGGGAGAGGTATCAATGTGTGTGCCCGTCCTTCGGATGGACGTTAAACTAGGTGTCCCGTCTGCCGGCATTAATTAGCGGACGTTATAAAGATTCCACAGTGTCCTTCATGAAGAGCAGGTGAGCTATTACCATCATGAGGAACAATTCCTGATCCAACCTACAGGGGGCACTGCATCAGCAGCATATCCACACCCCCAGAAATGATGCAAGCCAGCAGCCACGTGTTGCATACGAAATGAAATGAGTACCAGAGACCATTACCAAAAAAATCGGTATATAGTGGCTTGTGGGGTCATAAAAGTTTACATAAGCAGCGAACTTGGACAGGTATTTCAAAGCGTATGCCCTCTCAAGCAAGACAAAGCTGAATGATACAAGAATGCCAAAAACCAGTCAAACACAGGTTTAGCATTGTGCCAGGATATAAGAATCAAATCCTATAAGCTTGTTGATTTGTTCATCATCTCATGACATACTATCTGACATACATTATGAGGGGGATTAAAGCTTGACATGGACTTTTTATTGAAGATGATAATAGTTGTGAAATGGTGATCGATGTGAGCACTCTCACATGCGGGCAACCAACTGTCGACCTCAAGAATTACTGTGTAAAATTGCATAAGTATTGGATGTCAATATTTGAATGGAAATATACATTCATTCTCACTTCAAATTCAACAAGGTGAGAACAACAGCCCTGCCTCCCCTTGCTTTAAGAAAACTCGTATTAGTACCTCTGCCACTGAAGGTGGATGGAGGTTATGTATTCACCCACATTTGTTTGTCTGTTTGTTTGTGAGAAGGATATCTCAAAACGTTATGGACAAATTCCGCCGAAACTTGGTGGACATGTTGGGTGTATGACGAGGACGGATTGATTCGAATTTGAAGATCGGGATCTGGATATGAGAAATTTTAAATTATTGAGAGATAGGGACAAAACGACATCTAGTTGAGGACAAGTTATGACAAAACTTGGTGGATGAGTTTAGTAGATATCAATAACAATGTTCGTGAAGGTCCACGAAAGCAGAATTTTTTTAAGTGATTAATCACAATTGAGACATAAGGGCAAAATCGATATGTAGCACAATATTTAAAAACGTTGTGAACAGGTTATTACAAAACGAAGTGGACGAGTTTGTTAGTTGACAAGAACAAGCCGATTCGATTTTAGTTAAGGTCTGGATTCAGATCCAGACTATTAGTGGGATACAAAACTTAAACTGTTCTGCCTGACGGAGGTATGCAATCTACAAAACATTTTGAATGAGCACACTCTTTTCTGCACATATGCTTTGACATATTCATCATTTGTAAATTTAATCTCACCCACACGTGTTTTTAACCGATCCAAAAATCTGAAAATCACAAGGTGACATGTCTGGACTGTACAAGGGATGATTTTGAGCTAACCAACCTATCTCTACTGTAGTTCCGAAGTTATTTGATGTGTGGTAGAGCAGTATTTTTGGACACAATTTTCACAATACCTTGTTTATAAATATAATAACTGTTTCCTCTTTATTAGTTTTTGCCTTTTTTTGTGTCACCCACCTATCTTTGGTGTTAACATCTGTTTTGTCATGCCCTTTTCTGAAAGACATCAAACAAGGCCCTGTGGAAATATGTGGCTTGTTTATTGGCACCATTTTAACCTCATGCTGTGGGCAAGCCTAATCTGTTGAATGCTGGCTGGCTGCGTGCCACACCAAAGTAATTGATACTGCTCATGTAATAGCTCCATACCTATTGGACCAGTATTTGTCGCACGAGCAGTAATGATTAACTCTGATATGTATCATTAAAAACATCCTCACGGCACGTACAAATCTGTGAACCAGCCTTTCTCTTTGTCTGTCTGTTTTGTCTCTCTGTCTGTGAGCAAGATATCTCAAAAAGTTATGGACTGATTCGGAATAAATTTGGTGGACAGGTTGGATGTCTGCCAAGGACGAATTGATTGGATATTGATGAAGATCTGGATCCACATCAGGATACGAGAATTTTTCATTTTTTTTTTTATCTCTGCCACCTAAGGTGGACGGAGGTTATGTTTTTCGCCCCCATCTTTTTGTCTTTCTGGGAGTAGGATATCTCAAAAAGGTATGTTGATGGATTAAAAGGAAATTATTTGGTGGATGGATTGGGTGTGTGACAAGGAAGAAATGTTTCAATTTTAGTGAAGCTCCAGATCTGCAAATGCCATCAAAGCATTCAAACATTGATGGGAGAAGTGTATGTGTGACAGTAGGGGATACGTTTCATGAGAAATAAGTGGTTCCATCAATCCCACAGCAGCCTTTCATTTTCTACAAGAAGGAAGAAGAAATATATATATATATATATATATATATATATATATATATATATATATATATATATATATATATATATATATATATACATATGTGTGTGTGTGTGTGTCTGTGTGTGTGTGTGTGTGTATGTGTCTTTGTGTGTGTGTGTGTGTGTGTGTGTGTGTGTGTGTGTGTGTGTGTGTGTGTGTGTGTGTGTGTGTGTGTGTGTCATGCTTGTTGGCATTGAGTTACGTACATCCTAATTAATTATGTACTGTTGGAATGTACCTTTTGAGCCTTTAGACTGCTGAGACCCCTTTGAGCTTTAAAGACCCTGTAAGACCAAGACCCCAGAAACCATCAACATCCAAAAGACCCAGAGAACCCAAAAGACCCTGAAGACCCAGATGAGAAAAAAGTCCCTGAGGTCCCAAAAGACCCAAAAGTCCCAGATGACCCAAAAGTCCCCAAGGACCCAAAGCACACAGATGACCCAAAAGACCAAAATTACCCAAAAGACAAAATACCCTGAGGACCCAAAAGACCCAGATGATTCAAAAGACCCAAAAGACCCTGAGGACCCAAAATTCCTGGAGGACCCAAGAGACCCATGTTACCCAAAAGTCCCCAAGGACCCAAAAGTCCCAGAGGACCTAGAATATCGAAAAGACCCAGAGGACCCGAGTCCATGAGGACCCAAATGACTCAAAGGACATAAAAGACCCAGAGACCCCAAATAACCTGCAAGACCACTATAAATTGATGGTGTGTGTGCGTGCGTGCGTGCATGCGTTCGTTTGTGCGTGCATGTGTACGGGAGTGGGGGGGTATGTTTTTGTGGAGTTCTACTGGAGCATTCTGATGTGGAATGTGACACACCAAAATGATCGTCATTTTGTTTCGTCACTAAAGGGTTTCGGTAGTTTCTAGGCCTTGCCCATTTCATGTTAAAAAAATTTCATAAACAAGGTATTGTGCCTATTTCATATATATATATATATATATATATATATATATATATATATATATATATATATATATATATATATATATATATATATATATATATATATATATATTTGAAAGTGTGTCTCTCTGTGTGTGTTTCTCTGTGACCTATGCACGCGAAAAGTACTGGACTGATCCTCACCAAACTTCACATGCTGACAGAACATGTACCCGGGAGTGTCCCGATGTAAAAGAATTGTACTTCCGACTTCCGGATTGACATGGGGCCAACGCCATTTGCGATAGAATGAAAAAATAATGCCACAGTCAATTGAAGACTTCCGACTTCCCGGTTTCCGAATTATGAAGTCATCACCTGATTGCGTAACGTTAATTTTTCAAGTTCAGCCGATTGACATGGGACCAACGGAATT
>NC_140961.1:79755438-79762938 GCF_056783735.1 Eptatretus burgeri | reverse complement strand
GTTGCAAGAGATGCTCCACAAGGAAAACAACTATGTTCAGAGTTTCAAATGTGCCATGGAAAAGACAACACCAGAGTACAAAATTGTCATTCATTCAGACAAAACTCTGGCTGGGGAGCATGAGCAATGATTCAATGTACCATCCACATCAGAAGTGGCTGTCATCCTGGCTGGTGAACAACATGGCAAGCGAGACATTGTGCTGCAACTCAGAAGCAACTCCCTCCAGAGAATTGCTGAGGCACAGCGATCATATTATGCACTGTAGTATCCACTAATTTTATGGCAGGGTGATAATGGAAATGATAAACTGCAACAAACCAAACTCAGCAACAGGACTGCCAAGTGAAAAGAATATTTCTGCCATGGACTTTTTTGCCTACAGGATTATGCTGAGATCAGGCAATTTCAATCACATCTTGCATTGCAAAGATTTCTTCCACCAGTTTGTTGTTAATATGTATGTCAAAATTTAGACGGAAAGGTTGAGATTCATTGGAAAGAACCAAAAGAAACTCCAAGTCGAAAACGAGGTTCACCTCAGGGATGCCATGAACAATGATGGAAATGCTGCCAATGTTGGCTAATTGGTCATCTTGCCTTCCAGTTTCACAGGTGATCCCCACTACATTTATGAGCGCACTCAGGATACCATGACATATGTGTGAAACTATAGCCGTCCTGATCTCTTCATCACCTTCACCTGCAATCCAGCTTGGGAGGAAGTGGCTAATGAACTGATGCCAGGCTAAAAACCACAGCATCACCATGATTTGCTGGCAAGAGTATTCCAACAAAAAATGAAGGCACTGATGAATGTCATCACCAAAGGAAAGATTTTTGGAGCCATTAAGTGCTGCATGTACACAAATGAGTGCCAAAAGCATGGCCTGCCACATGCCCACATTCTGACTTGGCTTCAAGATGAACTTCATGTGCACAAAGTGGATGACTTCATCAGTGCTAAACTTCCAGACCCAGAAATTGATCCACTTCTGTTCAGCACTGTCAAAACACAGATGGTGCATAGTCCCTGTGGAAGCATCAATCCAAACTCACCATGCATGAAAGATAACAAATGCACAAAAAGGTTCCCACGATATCTTCTGAAAGAGACACAGACTGGACAAGATGGATACCCACTGTATCGTCAGAGAAAACCAGAAGGTGGTGGATTCACACCAACCATCAGAGTTCGTGGTTGTGAAGTTGAAGTTGAGAACATAGGTCGTGTCACGTTCCACTGGGAAGTGAAATTTTGTGACAGAAATTTACTTGTGGATGAAAGTCGGCTGTATAGTGTATTATTACCAGTTGTTCACAATGGTATAACTCTTCAAGTCCATAACCCAGCACGAAGGGGTGAAAAAGGGGTGAAAAGTCAGCAATTTCGTCGCGAGCTGTGTAGGGCGGTGGCCAAACTCATTGGGCGTGAGAACCAATCAGAGGACGCCACACGGTCACGTGACAGCTCTCCATTCGGAGAAACTTGCGTGTGGAGGCAGGTCAAGATGGCCGCGCCCATGGATAACATGTGGTGATAGGCCTAAAATATTTTCATTTTTTCGACATTTTTCGCCGTTTACAAGACATCTAAGGAATATGAAGTGCATCGTACATGTGAGGGCAGCCCCACGCACAGCGAAACTGATAAAACTGGGGCACAAAAGCTGGTCAAAAATCAAGGAAAGTGGGAAACTCTGGTGTAACGTGGACGTGGATTGCCCAGAAAGCGAATTGGCACAGCAACGTTTGGAAGATTGGGAATGTGAAGAGTTCACCACTGATGTTGGGTATCAGCAGTTGTGCTATAATGCGTTTTGCAACACAACAAATATCCAGAGGAATATTGCCAATCATGGTAGTCGGAGTGCTGATGATGCCTCTGCCAGGGAAGTGCCCATTCCTGTCAGCCAGCCGACAAGAGATCGACCAAAGAGAACAGGGGTGATATCTCATGTTTTGCCGAAAGATAGATGTTTAATCTGCCACAAACCTCAACGATTTTTCAAGTCTCATGGCAAGTCGCAATGCAGTCGGATGATGAATGGATGAAGAGACCTAGAGGAATCTAGCCAAACATTCATTGATGTGCAACTATATAAAGACTACGGTTGGTGTCAATGTGCTGTGATTTTACGTGCAGTTATAAAAATCTCAAAACTTTCTTTCCAGGGCTCCTAAGGGCAGCTGCAGAATGCCTGAAACATGAAGACATACTGCTACAAATCAGGGGATATGATTCAGTGGCCATTGAAGCACACTATCATGAGAAGTGCCATTCAGAACTCACCACAGAGTATCAAAATCAACTGGTACATGGTGAAGGCACAAGGTAAATGAACGTTTATCATAGGCATGAATGCATCTGAAGTCAGCCATTCTTCATACCTCTTTAGGTCGTGCTCGTTACACTTTCTCATTCATTTGAATTGAAGTCCAGTTCAAGAATCCAATTCAAGTATTTTCAGAATAGATGTCATTCAGTGACATGTCAACAGTTTATAAAGCATCGTTGAATATTCGTGAATGCGCCATTTCCTTCATTGAATGCAACAGTCTGTTTTTACATTTTCTTCCAGTGCTGACAAGCCGAACAAATTTGACAAAGCATTCAGTGCTTTCGCCGATGAGGTAATGGCGAATTTCATCGCTGAAAAGAAACCGCAGACGCTCGCCTGGATGTTGGAGAAATTCAAACCTCACGCCGAAGCAGCTGGCCTCGCCTCGGAGAGCCAGAGGTACGTATATGTAACTGCTCATTCCTTCCCCCGCTCATTTGGAACATAATAAAGGACCATCCATCATTAATGCGTCTTAATGTTCTGTCAATCTGCGTTACAGATCCTGTCGTCTCAAAGAAGCGATCGAGACCAAGTTTCCAAACGTTCACTTCGAGCAGCCCACACGTATGAGTGAAAGCTACCTTGTCTATGTAAGTGATTCCACTGCCAAGCCATTTATTCAGCCACTGTTGAGCCGTGTAACGCTGTCAGAAACTTCTCAGTCGGAAAGCGATTCCCCATGCTCACCGATCAAAGTGCCGGTCACGCAGGGTATGGACTTGCGCGAGATGTATCTAGTATGTATGATCCTTCGACAGGAACTGAAAGGTGTGCCTGACTTGTTAGGTCAGTTGTGGCCTCCCACAGCCAGTGATATGACTTTAGTGACTGTGCAGTCCATGGTGCCCACAGCACTGTACAACACGATTGCGTGGCGTCCGAGGTGCGTCCGAGTTGGTGCGTCCGAGGAGCCCACACTCGATTCGTTCGTGGATGTGCCACAGGAAATATACCTTCGCGTACCGTCTATTGTGCAGGATATAATTTACCTGAGTACGAAAGGACGGATTGCTACACCAAAACATTATTGTTTCGGTGTAGCACTGAAGCATATCACTGGATCGACTCGTGTGAGTGACCTGCTCAATCGATTGGGATATTGTGCGTCGCAATTGTCAATTTCAGGCCGAGAGACCGCATTAGCACAACGCCTAGTAAATCGAGGATGTATCGTGCTTGAAGGGTTTGTGAAACATGTTCATGTGTCCATCCCCGCTGACAATATTGACTTCAATGAAGAAACAGCGAGCAGTGCGGACACAACACATCATACCAATAAGATCATTATATAATCCAAAGCGCCTCCGAGAGAAACCTCAGCCGACAGAGAAACCTCAGCCGAGAGAGAAACCTCAGTCGACAGATCAGCCATTAGCAAGCGCAAATACATCGTCGGGGGTCATTCGGTAGATGTTCTCCCGTATGTTAAGAAATGACACACAGATCCACATCTTCCTGTGAATAAGGAGGATGCAGCTGATGCCACCGACAGAAGTGAACCTGAAAATTATCCCACTGAACCTGAAAGCAGTGTGGACTTGATAGACACCTTGTTCACAACACTAAAATCGTTGGACTCGAATGTAAATCTGCCGAATTGGACTGGATTATTCACGCTGCTTGAAAGGAATGTGCCTATCAACAAGGACAATATCAGTTACTTGCCAATCATACCAGCATCGCCTACCAGAGCAGAAACTATTTATACAATATTGCGGCAGACTATAAAGATAGCCGATGAACTGGAAGTACCGACCGTCGTTGGGGTGTACGATATGGCCATCTATCTAAGGGTACAAGAAATCAGGTGGGCGGAGGCCGATAAGGAGAAAGATATTTATGAGAGGGTGGTGCCCAAGCTTGGGGAGTTCGATACCTGCGTGGTGGTACGAGGCATCATTGGAGCGCGGTTTGGCGACGCCGGACTGCGAGAGATATTGTCAGAGTCTGCAGTTGTAGCCAAAGGGTCAGAGAACGGTGTGCTGACGGGAAAGCACTACAACCGGGCACTGGCGGCCAACAAGGTGGTTCTGGAAGCGATGGAACGGCTACGGTTTGAAGCGTACCTGGAAAGCCTTAATAACTAACGCAGGGAGAGAACAGCAAAGCTATTTACAGATTTGACGATGCTCTTTCCTTCACCACTGTTCGTCCAGCAGTCTGCGTTGCAGGAGATAGTGGATACGTTGGTGCTTTACGAACAGTTCTGCCGAGCAGAGAGTGACGAGTTGCCTACGTTTCGGTTTTGGTCATCGTACATATATCTGGTGAAATTGCTACTCCGGTTCATTCGCGCTACCCGTCAGAGTGATTGGAACGGTCATCTGAAGTCACTTGAAGAAATTTGTCCCTGGTTTTACGCATATGACCGTACCAATTATGCACGATTCGCCCCCAGTTATTTGCGGGAGATGAGGGAATTGCCGAAGACGCATCCATTCACTCACGAGAGCCTGAGCAACGGCGGCTTCACCGTGCAGCACCAGAACCGGTATGGCTTTTCAGCCGTTGCTGGAGACCAAGCTCTGGAACAGATGATGAATCGGGACACAAAAGTGGCTGGAGGTTTGATTGGACGAACCCTGAACCCCAACGCCGTAAGAAGATGGCTGCTATCGAGGCCCGATTGTGCGGCGATGACCCGGATGGCAGAGAAATTGGCTGGTTGTGACGAGGAAGACAGACCTCGAAAGGACCTCTCCAAGACCAGGCATAAGAGGGACAAAGAATGTGTTGATAGAGTCTGCTCAACGATCTCCGAGATAGCTGTGAATCCTTTCACACATGTGGGGATGCAACTTATTAACATTTGCTCCGGCTCCGCCGCATCGTCCAAGGCAGCTGAGGACTTGTTGTCCGCATACGAAAAGAGAAAGACCGCTCTCGACGCCTACAGACAACAAAGCATATTCGAGAAAATACCCAGACTCAACCTCCAGTCCTTCTCAAACAAGAAACGGCAGAAAAGGACGAACAAAAAAGGCACAGAGATGAATGCCAGACAAATCTTCACGAGATACATTCTGCTGGCGAAACAGTTGGAACTAGATTTCCCGACACTGCTGGCCCATCCACTTGGGAGCATATCCTTCCCTTTGGTGACAAGTGACGGAGGGCTGGCTAAAACCAAAAAGTCAGAGACACTGAATTTCGTTGAGGAGAAGTGGCCCGTGGAAGACGCACTGATTGGACTCGGTTCAGCTATGATACTGGACACTATGGCCGTTCTACACAGTATTTCGAAGTCTGATCTTCCCGAAACGTGGGGTGAGTTCGCCGACATGGCGCTAAGGAGGATAACTCGCTCAGTACCAGCCACGCGGTACGATCGTCTCGATATCGTCTTCGACACCTATCCGGCGGTGTCAATCAAGACACTGGAACATGAAGGGCTAGAGGTGATGGCCAAAGAAGTGGAATTGTGGAATTCCAACCTCAACTCAGAATAAGAAAAAACGCGTACGGAGACATAATGAACTCCAGTGAAGGTAAAAACAAACTGATCAATTTTTTGCTTCAGCAGTGGAGTCAGTCACTACTACTCAAGGAGTATAAAGAGGCGTATATCGGATTTTAGTCAAGTTGTACGAGTGTATGTCGTGGCGGATTCCTTGACGAGCTGGCATGTAACCATGTCGAGGCGGACACGAAGGTTGTATTGCACGCATACCACACTGCCATTAGCCACAAAGCGGTGGTGATCCGCAGCCCCGATTCGGATGTGGCACTCATCACGTTGGCGAATCTCTCGTTTTTTCCTCGAAGCACCATCATATTTGAAACGGGCAAGGGATCAACCGCAAAGCTTCTCAATTTGACCGCCATCGAAAACGCTATGGGTTCCACCAAGGCCCGGTCTGTGTTGGGGTACCAAGTGTTCACTGGATGCGACACGACGAGTGCTTTCGTTGGCAAAGGCAAACGAAAAGGTGTGAAGCTCATGCTGCAAAACAGTGAGTTTCTACAGACATTCGCACAAATTGGTGACAGTGTTACGGTTTCCTGTGAGGTGTTCGAAACGTTGGAGAAATTCGTCTGCAGTCTGTATGATGTGAAGTGCTCGTCCGTGAATGAAGCACGCTATAGACTCTTCTGCACCAAAGCCCTGGGTGAACAAAGGATTCCTCCTTGCCAAGATGCATTGGTGCAACATATCCCGCGCGTCAACTACCAAACATACCTCAACAAGCAAGCATTGAGCAGGATTATGGACATCCCTGACCTCAATGAGAATGGATGGCAAGTAATTGATGGATGCTATCCGTGAGGTGGTATACAGGAGATGTAGCTCCACGTGACCTGTTATCCCATGAATCTTGTGGCTGTGAGAAAAGCAGATGTTTGGCAAACCAGTGTAAATGTCGTCATGCAAATGTTCGTTGCACAGATTTGTGCTCATGTACAAGTTGTGAAAATGTTGAAGAATCGGCAGTTGAACTAGAGTTGGTGAACGATCACAGTGATGGTTCAGGTGATGATTCAAGTGATGATGAATAGTGTCCATCTAGGTGTCTGTGCCCGACTTGCTTGTGTAACGTGACTTGCTTGTGTAACCTGACTTGCTTGTGTAACCTGACTTGCTTGTGTAAGACTGTCAGTGTACCTGTGCCTGACTTGCATGCATTGACCATGACATGTAATATATTCTCTCTGAACTTTGTCCGGCTGTTGTGGTTTGTTTACACGGGACCTCCCCAACTTCCTTATGTCCGACCGCCCTGTGCGGGTGGTCTTCATTCTTCCATTGTCGGCCACGGTAAAATGGATGGGCTGAGGAGATCGGTAAAGTCGGCAGCAGGAAAGAAACTCCAATGACCACTTGCACTAGCAGTTCTCCTACCGTAATGTCCACTACAAAGTCAATGACATTGGTGGGAAATCACCAGCAGTCAAAATTGCAGCGTACGATTAACGATTATGTCGCGGAACAGTGATTTTTCTCTCGAACCCTGCAAAAACACGTACTTCCGGGTTGTGGCCATCACCATTTTGTCCACAATTCCCCCAGTTCCTCCGACTGGAGAGCTGTCACGTGACCAGTGTGGCGTTCTCTGATTGGTTCTCATGCCCCATGAGTTTGGCCACCGCCCTACGCGAATCGCGACAAAATCGCTGACTTTTCACCCCTTTTTCACCCCTTCGTGCCGGGTTATGA
>NC_140961.1:79740438-79745438 GCF_056783735.1 Eptatretus burgeri | reverse complement strand
AAACTGTTGCCTTGCGGATCCTGGCGCACATGGAAATGAACAGGGGGGGGCAAAGCAAAATTGAACGGGGCTGGTGAACGTGGGCAGTGGGCATGGCATGGCAAAGGCAGCAGGCAAACACAGCCCGCAGAAGAAGGCCGCTGCAGGCAAACACAGCCGGCAGATGAACTGGCCGGCACAGGCCTTGAAGAAAAACAGCCAGCAGATGAACTGGCCGGCACAGGCCTTGCAGCACAGCAGCTGCAGACGATCCAGCCGGCACAGGCCTTGCAGCACAGCAGCTGCAGACGAAGTTGGCCGGCCTCCGCCTTGAAGCAAAACACGGCCAGCCGATGAAGTTGGCCAGCTCTTGCCGTTCAGTGGAGGTTGGTGGAGGGAGTGCGGTGGTGCTGGCCACTTGGAAGGCGGGCTCGGACCTACCTACCTGTCTCCCTCCCACCTATCGCCTTTGCCTGTCACTGTACATACCCACTCCCTTAATTTGTCAAACCCCAATTTAGCCCCAACTTATTTTTTTTGTTGTTTTTATTTTTACTCCCCCACTATAAATCGTCCCCTAACCCCCTTTATCGTCCTTGTTCGGCTAACCTATTCTGTCACCTAGCCTACTCCCAACCCCTACGTTCCCTTCCCGGAGGGGAATAAGGGAGAGCTAACGTCCTGTGTCGAGGCCCAACGAAGCCTCAGAATGGCCTCCCCAGAGTTCGGCGATCTTTAACCAAAGTGGGTCCAGCGGCCCACAACGACAGCGAGGGGATGGATGGTGCGGAGGGGTACATCTCCTAATCTACCCTAACCATTTAACTGCTAAACTGCCCCGGGCTTTCAACAAGCGCCTCTCGCTTAAACTATTGGTTCTATAAACCCAGATTCCCGTCGCCTGTGTTGGTGTCCTCACAATTTCGGGCCTCGCCCCCCAATTTTCTCTCCGTGCCCTCACACGGTCTCCTGGCTGGGACACGTGGCTCCCTTTGGCAGGCACGACCCTCTGCCGATTCTCCCGCTATGGCACCCCCGGGCACTACACTGCCTCCGAGCCTACCAGCTCCCTAACACTGGGGAGTGCCCCCCATGGCACCTCCCCTGAAACGCACACGTGGCAGGCCGGCCTCCCGGGCCCCTTTCCGAGGGTCACCCGTGCCCACAACACTGCCCACGCGGCTAATGGCGCCCCGGGCCCCCGCACCAAGCAGGCGCACCCGTGCCCACTACTCTATCCCGGCCCCCCATGGGCCCTTGGCCTACCACGGCCGACCAGCCTGGTGCCCGGGGTACCCACTCAGCGATACTCACCTTTCGCAGCCACGCTCCCAAGCCCGTCAACAGGGCTCCTGCACCCCTCCAAATGGGTCTCGAGCCTACTTTCCCACCAACAACAAAACGACCTCCATTTTTCAATTTGACTAACCCAGCTAACTCACTCTACACTGACCCCGGGGTCCCTTGGGCGGGAGTCACTCCTCCCCCCAATCACTCATCGCACCATGCATTCCCCATTCACTCCATACACACAGACCCGCTGGCCTCACTCACTCAACATGTACACGTACTCACCTCACAACCCACAACTCTTCAACACACTCACCGCTGAACTCTGCCATCCTTCTATCTACATCCCCTAACTAACTCGTGCTCCCACGTCGTCCCTTAAACTATAGCACGTTCCTTTTAACACTACGTTGCTAAGCTACGTCCCCGCTACACATTCACAAGTCTGTCCATGTCTTCAAATAATTCATTTTATTTCCCAACCTAAATCTGGCTACAATCCCTCGAACTAATCCATTCCACGGACTCCATGAGGACTTACCCCTGCCCCATGAAGTCGGTCTAACTAAGCTAACCCTTCCCCCTAACTAGTTTTCATCCTGTGCCCAGGTAAGGGGGTCTTTCACCCCTTGCCCAGGAATCCTGTACACCCGAAAGTGAGGCTTGCTTTTTCTTTTTTTTTTTCCATGCGCAGCACCTGCGCGGCAACTCAGAGCTCGCGCACTTTGCACCTGCCCGTGACGTCATGCAGCTGCACGTGTTCCTCGTCCCTCCTTGGACGGGACCATCCGGCAGAGATACCCCTCCTGCCGGATTTCAACCACACGTGCAGCCATGACGTCACCGTGCGCAAAAAAAAACACAAGCCCCACGTCTCGAGGGGTTTCCCACGCGAACACATGTGCTTTGCCCGTTGGAGCTTAACACACACGATCGCGTGGAGAACCCGTCCGGTCCAAATCCATTTACCTGCCTAAACTTTGTCCGTCCGCGGGATCGGCAAATCCACCGCGTGCGTTTCCGGACCGGGACTTCACTCTCGCAAGCGAGCACGTGGTGGTCTCGTGCGTTGCACAGCACGAACCGCGTGCTCACTGCTGGGTGAACCCGGCACGGTGCGCGAAACAACTACAGCCGCTACTCGGCTTTCTTTCCTCTGTCGCCGTCGTCGCCATTCCACACACGCATACCTGCGTGTCACGACGCACACAGTCCACTCCATCACATTCACACCGGGAGACGCGGCTGCGTGCTCCCGCATGCCAACCGACATCTCCCTCTCATACCGCTCTCTCACACACACGGTCTCCCTGGCACACAGCGACCTTGCACACGGCCGTTCACTCACGCATGCGGGGACACTAACCCGCGGTGCCTCATCCACACACCGTGCCTCACTCACACACGCGGGGGCACTAACCCGCGGTGCCTCACTCACACTCCGTGCCTCATCCACACACGCGGGGGCACTCACCCGCGGTACCTCACTCATACACACGGCGACACTCACACACGCGGTCTCTTCCACACACGGTGCCTCACCCACACACGCGGGGGCACTAACCCGCGGTGCCTCATTCACACACACGGCGACACTCACACACGGTGCCTCATCCACACACGGCGTGCTGGGAAGCACGTACCCTGGCACCATCGCCACCACACCACTCACACACGGGGTCGCTTCCACACACGGTGCCGCACTCACACCTTGCACCACACACACAGGGACAACCACACTGGGGATTTGTGTCCCCACAAGGGTCTCCGGGGCCTCTATACCCCCCAAGCTCTCCGTGCACCCGTCCACAGCACCCGTCCTCTCAACCTCGCAAAGCACGACCGAACTCACCTGGTCGTGACTCGCCTCAAGGGGGCAGACTCCCTCCCCTCGTTCCTGGAGGAGGCCATCCAGGTGCTCGCACTGGGTCCCTACACGCTCCGCGAGCTCACCCCCATTATCCTCCACTACCTCCGTGTGTGTGTGTGCGTCACTTACCCCGTCTTCCTCGTGTAGTCTTTCCTCTATTTTTTCTATCTCCCGTGTCTCTGCCAACTCTTCACCCTTTACCTCCCTTGTCTCCACTATTATTTCCTTTGTCACGGCCTTCATGCCCGCCTGCAGGCATCGGCCCATGTTCTGCGTCTCACCCCGGAACTTTTTCATTTCCTCCCTCATTTGCTGTGTATTCGCATCCATCGTCGTTTTCACTTCATTCATTTGCTTGTTCATTTCGTTTTTCATTTCATTTGTATTTGTATCCATCTTTTCGTTCATGCCTTTCATTTCGTTTGTATTTGTATCCATCGTCGTTTTTACTTCATTCATTTGTTTGTTCATTGCCGCCAGCATGGCGCATAGCTGGGCCATGTTGGATGCACTCAGCTGAGCCGTTTCGGCAAGGGTTGGGGAAGGGTCTTGGTGGAGAGGGGGGGGGGAGGTGTCATACACCGCGGCCGCTGCCGCACCCACCTCGGGCCCTGGGTTCAGTTGGGCGAGTCCGTGTTCCTGCACAATCAACATTTCCTGCACGGGGATTCCATCCTGGACCATGGATTCTACATTACTATTACACATACCTAATCCACCCGGCACCCGCTCGCCTTGAGACGCCATCTTGCTTCTCGTGAAGGGTTAATTTGCTCGCTTGTAATTTGGAGGGAATCGGGGGTCGCTTCTCTCACCCCTGGACCGATTCCCGTGAATTTAGCCGAAGACAGGAGAGCCCGTTTTCCTGTTCTCCGATTCCAGTGCCGCGAGGAGGGCGATGAGTTTGTATCGCACGACCTGACACCAGTGTTGCGGATTTCGCGCCCGCCGGCGTGCTGACGGCCACGTAACTCGAATCGCGGCACGTCGCCCACCGGACGGACAATCCAGTCGTGACCCTCTCGGACTAACGCCGGGAACCAGTCACGGGTGGACCTTTCGGTCTCACCGCGATCGAGCCAATCAGCCCCCGCGTGGGATAGGGTTGCTCGCCGACCCGACCTACCTAAGTACCCACGCGGAGGGTAGACCGGGCGATCGCACCTCGCCGCAGGTCGACTTTGGACACGGGCCACTTAAGCGACCCGTTCCGTACTTATCAGAATAACCGAGCGGTGTTATCGTCGACCTTGACGGTTCGATTAATTATCGGGCGTATTCAGCCCACTACCAACCCTTTACGTGAAGCAAGATGAGGGTTCAATGGGGGAAAAGACGAAGCGAAGCGGGAGAACAGTTCAACAATAAAAGCACATTTATTCGCGGCACACGGGAAGCACACAAATACAATTCCACCAAATGCACACAAAAAAAAGAAAACACAATTCCATTTACACAAAAAGCAAATATAAAAGTGAAAACACAATGCAGAGCTAATACCGACTACCGAGCACACGGCAACACTTATACAATTCTACTTCACAGATGGCGCCGACAACACATACCCAAAACCAAGGAAAAGAAATACCCTCAAGAATGAGGCAGGCCTGAGGCCGAGACCGGGTCGGGCCTACCCGTCTGGTGATGAGACGCGGAGCGGCGATGGCCCCGCAACCCACGGGCCTCGTGGACGGTGTCTGGTAGGGGGTGGGAACGGGGCCCCCTTGGTCGCACTATCTCAGCGCGGGGGGAAACAGGAGGGGGTTGCTGATGCTCGGGGTATAGAGGATCTTTATTATCCCTGGTGTGCGTCTCCACCTCGGCCAGGTCGCGCTGCCGGCCTCCCTCGGGCGTGCAGCTC
>NC_140961.1:79717938-79727938 GCF_056783735.1 Eptatretus burgeri | reverse complement strand
AGTTGAAAATATACCACCATCTCATGTCATATTAAATCTCCACAAGTAATCATTTCTATTGCACTATATCACCCTCTAAAGTCGAAACCAACCCCTTACTAGCAGGTGTTTCCTCCCCACAATTCTCCCCTCCTTTCCTTTTTATTCATTCCCATATCTTTCTCGAGCATGGTGAACTGACATGAATCTTCAAGTTGAAAATATACCACCATCTCATGTCATATTAAATCTCCACAAGTAATCATTTCTATCGCCCTATATCACCCTCTAAAGTCGAAACCAACCCCTTCCGAGCAGGTGTTTCCTCCCCACAATTCTCTCCTCCTTTCCTTTTTATTCATTCCCATACTTTCTGTGTCCACCTCTCCGACCGTCAGTTTGTTGCCCTTCTACCCTCTGTCACCTTGCTCTTCTATAAGCCCAGAACAATAATCCAAAAACAACAACTTTTGAAACAAAACAATTTGAAAGTAAATATATACACATTTAACCACCTCACCTGTGTTACCTCTTAATCACTCGCTGAGCGGCGAGGCGAGATTCTTGCAAAGCAGTGGATACAGGTTGACTCAGCAATTTGCAGGGGCTAGACTTGCCTGGTCATCACTATTGGCTCTGCGATTTGCACTTGCAATGTGCCCCCAACTTTTAAGTAACGATCAATGCCCATGCTTGTGTTTACAGTGAACATCAAACAAAAGTAGAAATAAAACACAACAGAAAGACAACTGAGAATTGATTGGAAGTAAACTCAAACTTATCATTTAATATCTTGTGCCGAAGTCATTTTATACTCTTTTGAAGTGAAATAATTGACGAACATAAATTCAATTGCACATCATGCTAAGTGTGGCCTTCGTGTAACCTCCAGGCAGGAACAATAAGTCAAAGCAAGGGTGAGTTACATCGCAACTCTCCCACTCCCATTGAGTGCAAGGAACTGTAGGATCATCAGGCAAATTGCAATCTCCGTGCTTTGTCCCGCCACCCCAAGGTTTCTGCAGTACACACATGGTCCAGTGGCAACCCCTTCTGGTCAAACTCCCAAAATCCAAATCACTGCTCACTTCCACTCACTCGTTCTACTTTTTTCTACACCTGTGGAACCAACTTCCACTTTCTCTTCAATCTCATCCTTCCCTCCAGGTTTTCAAGACAGCTGTTTACCACCATCTCAGATCATTCTCTATCCAAAACTATGATCCCAAACTTCCAGTTTTTCCTTCCTGAGCATTTACATCTGTATGCATCATGTCCATCCCCTGCATTCTCCCCAACCACACATCCTTACCCACATCCCTGTTTTGTCTGTCTCCATCTATTTTATCCCTTGGCCCTGCTGTTGGCATTTCACCCCTCTCTGCTGTTCCTTTTAGTCTGCTGCATCCTGATCCGTTCTGTGTTCCAGCTCTTCCACGAGCCATGACTCTACGCAACAAAAACATAATTTCTGGAAAATTAATTTCACCTGGAGCCTGCAGTTGCTGGCTGCATCATTGCTTTGAGCATGGCTGTGCTGCTGATGCAGTGCCCCCTGTAGGTTCGAGCAGAAATCTATTCAACGCGCTGGTGTTAACTTACTGACTCTTTGCGAAGGACACCATGGGATCTTTACCATTCAACAACTAATGCCAACAGATGGGACAACCAGTTTAACATCCATTCAAGGGATGGCACACACATTGGTAAATCACCCTACTTGTGAAACGCCAAGATGAGAGATTATTGCTGGGTCGAGATTAGAACCCACATCAGAGGTGTCTGTGCATACCTCTCGGCCACCCTGCCAGTCCACTCTGGAAAATGCAACCACCACCCCCACTTCTTCCTCCCCACCCCCCTCATCAACATTTATGGACTGTGTGGGCTCATGGATTGGAATAATAATGGCTTATCAAATTAATTTAGGTTTTTAATCATTTTACTAATAATCAATTATTAGTTGGCTTTTATATGCTTGGTAATTTTACTGATAATTATACTGGAAGCATGTTAAATGTATTTCTGATGTTGGCTTAATGGTTAGGGTGGTGGGCTTGGGATCCTATGGTCCTGAGTTCAAATCCTGCTCAGCTGTTGAGTTAATACCAGGTGGGGTTAACTCGGCCTGTCATCCTTCCAAGGTTGACAAAATGAGTGCCAGCATGCTATGCTGGTATAGTGTGGCGGAGTGGCGACCCGTCCAGGATTGAGTCAAACAGCCAAGGAGACTGTTTAGGCAGCACCAATGCTCTACACAGAGAATGGTACAATGGATGGATGGAATTATTAGGTTGGGTTAAGGTGTGTATTGAACATTTTAGCACACATTCCAGGTGGATGAAATTTTGTGTGCTTGTGTTGTACATTTCTCAGTGTTTTTCCAAAAGAATGGTAGCGTATTGAGCCTGAAACTTGTGAGCCATAACAAAGAAAAACTGGATCGTGATATTTAAACAGCACCGAAGCACTTCCAAAACATTTAAAAGCTCCATGTAACAATAATGAGAAGTCACCTTTTATCTCTGTCACAAAATAATTGTCACAGGATCACCTCCATCTTTACCTTCGCATTCTGCGAAAGGTTATGTATTGGTCGCTGTGTATTTATTTATTTATTTATTTGTGAATATGTGTGTGTGTTTGTTTGTTATTCGCATAACTCAGAAAGTATTAAACCAAATCGCTTGAAATTTGGTGGGATGATTATCCAAGTTATTTTCTTGGTTATTATCTTGGTTATTATCTTGGTTATTTCTTGGTTATTATCCAAGGAACATTTGATTAGATTTTGGGAGCGATCGGGTCAAAGGTCAAGGTCAAGGTCACGGAAAGGTCAAATTCGTATTTTTAGCATAGCGCGGTCAATTTTGATCTAATTGGCATGCAACCGATGCCAAAATGTTCAGAATTCATTGCCCAATCTTGTGATGGGTGACATGACACAATTACTTCATTACCCTTGTTTTTAAAAGAAAATGTCCCAAATCCTGGCATTATAATCAGTACCAAAATATATGTTTGTGGGAGATGCCAATGATTATTTATTTGTTTGTTATTCGCATAACTTAAAAAGTATTAAACCGAATTGCATGAAATTTGGTGGGATGATTGGTTATTAGCCAAGGACCATTTGATTAGATTTTGGGAGCAATCAGGTCAAAGGTCATGGTCAAGGTCATGAAAAGGTCAAAATCATCTTTTTACCATATCGCGATCAATTTTTATCCAATTTGCATGAAACTAATGCCAAAATGTTCAGAATTTAATGCCCAATCTTGTGATATGCAACTTGATACAATGACGTTATATGACAATAACTTGATACAATTGCCCTTACTCGCGGTTGGGAGTCAAAGGTCAGGGGGGTCACGACCTTGCAGATGTGCGTATTTTTATCATAACGCAGTCAATTCTTATCCAATTCGTATGAAATCAGCACCAAAATGCTCCTTCTTCTGTTCCCCACACTCTTATGCCAAGAACAAAACAGTAGCGGCGGCGAAAGTATATGCTCTCTACGAGTGCCGGTTCGAGTTCCCATTGAACTTTTTTTTCAGTCATCTAGAAATTCCAGTATCTAGCTTATGTCGTGTACAATCAAATTACCATAAAAATGTGCTGTGTGCTGTGCCATTCAATAGATGCAGGCCAATTCAGTGGTTTATGTAAGAACAACTGAAAAAGAGCACCAACGCTCATGTGCAATAAACTGTCAATAAAAACATGCTTGAGTAAATTTCATGTTATTTCACTGTAATGGTGACATACATCACACAGATAAGACAAATATACAGGATCTTGGATGGCACAAATACACAAATACACAAATATAACGAGAACGGCACTGGTTAGAGCGCAAATCTCCACCAAGCTGAACAGTTGATGTTTTGTATCCCCACTGATAGGCCGGATCTGCATCCGTACTTTAACAAAAATCTAATCAGCTTGTTATTGTCACCGACCCAAATCATCCACCAAGTTTTGGCCGAATCCGTCCACAAGATTTTGAAATATTGAACGACATATCGTTTTTGGCATGATCTCTGAATGGTGAAGAATCACTTGTGAAATTTTTTAAAAATTCTCTTATCCAGATCCGGATTCGGATCTTCACCAAAACCTAATCATTTCATCCTTGTCACACACCCAACCTGTCCACAAAGTTTTGGCTGAATCCATCCATAACTTTTTTGAGATATCCTGCTCACAGACAAACAGACAGACAAACAGACAGACAGACAGACAAACAGGGGTGAAAACATAACCTCCGTCCACCATTGGTGGCGGAGATAATTAAGTTCCTCGCTGAAAATGGCAAGAAAAAGAAATCTATAAAACTGTGACCTTTAGCCAACAAGTGAAGAATGAACATCACTTCAAACGCAACAGCCCGTGTTCAGCAAAGAGCATTCAAGTCAAACTTTAGTTTGTGGCAAACTTTCGACCTCAATGCACTTGCTTCCTTGGAGGCAAATGCGTTAACTTTTCGAAAGTTAATCTAAATCAGTTTTGATATTTTACAGCAAGCTACCTTCTCTGGCGAGCAGGATAGCGTCAAGGTATGCGCACTCACCTTTAAGCGGTCTACTCTGGCTTTGAATCTCAGCCCAGCTATAAACTACCACCCTGATGTTTTGCAGGCAGGGCGAGGCATCAATGCGTGCTCCGTCCTTCAGATGGATGTTAGACCGAGTGCCCAGGCTACGAGCATTAGTTGGTAGATGCTAAAAAATCTCACGGTGTCTTTCACGAAGAGTTGGGGAGCTATTGCCAACACTCAGAACCAATTCCAAATTCCTGCTCTAACCTAGAGGGGGCACTGCATCAGTAGCACAGCAGCGCTCGCAGTAATGACTCAAACGAGCAGTCACGTGCTTCACACGAAATGATGACAAGTTACTGTCTGTTTTTTTTTAAAGCCAAAATTGGAGAGCAAGTTAAAGGTAAAATAAAGTGGACCTAAGGATGCCTCAAAGATTAAAAAGGAAGACAAACACCACACAGTATAATGATCGTGGATGCAAATAAGGAAGTAAGAAATACAAGCAAGTGGGAGCTGGTCGGTTTTTCCTTTTCAAAAACATTTTGGAGCCAAATACATGACTTCTCTTCCAATGGCATCAGGAAACTCAACCATCAACTCGAAGAATGCGTGTAACTGGTTGGAAACCGCATTTTGATTTGATGAACCGTACTCTTTACAGGGTGTTGGTGCTGCTGAAGCAGTTTCTTGGCAAGGGTTATACTGGTTGGTTTGCCATTGCCTTTCCAGTGGAAACTGTATACCTGAAGGAATAGATTTGGTGGGTTTCACTAACACAGGACCATTCATGGTTGTTCACGGTTGATGAGAAAAAACATATTTTTCCATGAAATTTTTCATGGCAGTTCCAACTTTTGTCTGCTGAACATTTGTGAATGCGAACTTGTGAAAACCAAGACTCAACGAAACCGCTTCGGTGTTTGCATTGTAGACTCACTACTACTTGTTCTTTTAACGGCTCCGGTTATTCCCTCCTTCTTGTGGGATCGGCCGGGAACTATTTTGGCCCGGCTGAGTCTTTCACCAATCGGCTGACAATGCCTGACATTCAACTATAAACCTGATGAAGGAAGTTAGATGTACAAATTAGCTTCCAATTGTTTATCTAACTGCCAATACATTGCATACATTAATCACAATAAAAGGCTTGCAGAACAAGCACAAACACAAACACAGACACACACACACACACATACACACACAATACCCTCCACCCAACCCATTTCATCCATATTCCCCAATACAAAGCATGTGCACACAAGTATCACACTTGCCCCCCTTCTTGTGTCTCCCTAATATAGTCCGTCTCCTAAACTGCGAGACTTTCAAATGTACACCCCAGTCTTCTCCATACATTATGTAGGATCATAAACAAGTTATTCAATGATGGAAATTTGATGATAACGAACACTTATCCCTCAGATTCAGAAGTGTGCACGTGAGGCCCGCATGTCTATCTTTGCATCATATCAAGTCTCTGCTCACTTCAGTTTTAGCTTTTCTCAACTCAATTTTTTTTTAATGATAAACAGTACTCTCCTTTGTGAGATTGTTCTCCTTCGTTTGACCTTGTTCTTCACTGTATTTCACTACCTTTCTTTTTCCGTCACAACCCCTGTTCACGTCATCATCTGGCCATCTTTAACCCTAAAAGATTGGATGATTTAGCCAACATCATTTTTCCTCCCTGTCACTAGGCCAAAGCAATCTGTTCACTTAAGCTCCTTCTGTCATGTAGTCAACACTGACCTGCGAGAGGCCAGACGCTGCCAGCCAAGACCAGTGGCTAGGCAAAAACCCATGCTGGGAAGGTAAAGCACTCGCTCTGCCACCACAAAGCCCACAGGAAAGAAGAGATTGGATGCAGGAAGGAATGGGAAGACTGTTAACGCCAATGCCTGCAGGCCAACACACACACACAAAGCCAAGGAAAGCATATCACAATGGCACATTAATATTTCACTTATCTTTGTCCTCCAGCACATGTCAAACGATGTGTCATTCCATCAGTCTCAATTTGATTTATATGACTTCGGGACACTGTGATAAAGTTGGAGCATATATCGTCTGCATGTGGAAGGAAAATGGCTTCCCTTAGATCAGCAGGTAAAAATGTTATCCTTCCATTAATCCGATCTCTCATTTAGTTATCCTCCCTCGCATGCCTGTTTATTATGATGTTTTGCTGCTATCAGGTTTATTCTTTGTTTGTTGAATTTCTTTTATCTTGATACATGGTTTATATTTACCACCATTTAAAATAGTACCCAGAGTATCACAAAACAATTGCCCTGTCACACCCAGCATCATCAGCGTCCGCAGATAACACCGAGAAGGCAATGATCAACAAGCAAAGTATTGAGACCCAGCAATTTCGGACTTCCGGGTTCCGGAATATAGCAGACATCTGTACTCATCAAACAATCCTGAAAACAGAAGCAACATTCATACAACTATGTGCCTCGAGGCGACCGGGGCTGTGAGTAGAAAGCAATGTCTTACTCATGTCCAGTCTGGGTTCTAAAAATTAAAAATTTGGGGAAAAAAAAAAACAATCAAAGGCTGCATATACAAGATTCCTTGTAGACAATAAAAGGATATTGGAAGGGTAATTTGAAAATGTTGATGTCACAGAATGCCGCTCAAAAAAAAAAATGTGTGCAGTGGTCACAAGGGACTACAAATATTTTGAGCAACAAACAATAAGACGTGGGTATTCTGAAGCAGATAAAAGTTTGGTGAATAACTTCAAAATACCTATGAAGTTTAGATGAAACAAAATGAGAAAAAAATACAACTAGAATACACTGGTGGGAGGTGCTGACTCACGCCATTATGTTTCGCTTCTAAGAAGTCCTGGCTGTTTTCTGCCTTGATATACAATAACAAACATTTTAGACGTGAACTAACTCTCTACATGCATGTTCCGAATTGGTAGAAATAGCAAATTCCATGAATTCTGTTGATTCTCTTCTTATGGCTTGCAATTTTCGTTTTAGAATGCAGTATTAGAATTTGTTGTTTTGGGAATTCACATTTGATTTTACTATGAATGACCTCTAAATTCAAGATTTCCCTGAAATTTTGCATACGTACTCGAGCTCTACATGGGTGCAAAATAAATTTGACCCCATACCTGTCCCTTCCCCTCCACAACTCCCTCGGAGGGGGAGATGATGCTTAAGTTAGGGTGTATATTAACATTCATGTAGCTTTCCTGATACCTTTTTTAAAACTATCACTTTTTGCTCTACAGTGTTATTTACTCTGAATTCTGACTTTCACTTTCTATCCCTGGTTAGTATCAGTTGTTTCGCTTCCTAGGTCACGGCTACTGTTGATCTGAATAGACATCGCTGGACTTGTGAAAGTTCCCTCTCTCTCTCTCTCTCTCACAACTGGAGTCTCTTGAGCCCTTTGAACATACTTACTCTTTTGATGTGCTGCTTGTCTGCTTGGTACGTTAGTGTTGCGATCAATGCATCTGCATCATTATGGTTATGGAAAACCGACGCCCAGGGAGTTGCATCCAACACATAGGGAACCCAGAGTTCGATATTTCATTCGTATGTGTGCTAAGATAGGTCCCTTCCCTTTGTACAGGGGATGGGAAAGATGTGTTCTGTGGGTTTGGCGAGGCTCTTTCCCTTTGTGCGATTCCCCAACTTCCATGGAGGGCAATGGATCAGCTGCACAGTCGTGCCCTCAGCCAATGATGCTACCCACAGCCATGTGCTACAAACGAAGGAGGAGGATCAATCTACCCATCCATCTACCCATCATCCATCCCAATTCCTTGCCCTTTCACTGCCAAGCTTCTATTTCCCCATGCTCCCTGAAAAGCTTTCACCCCTCACCCTCTCAAACCCCATACTGACTTTAAAACCCCCTTTAATTTAATCCACTTCAATCCCTCCCATCCTCAATCCTATCACATCCTTTCCACAGCCCACACCTTTCCATGGCACTAACTACACCGAGACTACAATCAAAGCCAGTTCCATTCCGCTGGTGGGAAGAAGCTGGATGGCCACGTGCGAGCTGTGTGATGGGCACGCGCTGTGAGTGGGGGAGGGCTGCATGGCCACGTGTGAGCCGCATGGCGGGTGCATGCTGCGAGTGGGGGACTGCTGCATGGCCACGTAGAAACCACATGCAGACCCACACAGCAAGCAGGAGGGGCTCCGTAGTCAACGACGGTGCCCTGCAGGCCAACGAAGATGTAACACGAGCGTGCAGCGACGATCCTTTGCTCTACTTTGCTCAAAGCCCCACATAAGTTGGTGCCCATCAAGATCCGCAGAGCTCCTGTGTTGCGGTCTGCCTTCAATGAGCTGCTTGGCTACCACGAGCTATTTTCCGAACCGCTAACTGTTTGCCGTACCACTCGCTGTTTGCCGAACCACGAGTGGCCTGCTTTGTTGCCTTAATGAGTGCGCTGACCAAAGGGCTCCGAGGGCAGATGGCAGTATGCAATCCTCGGGTGCAACCCCTCAACACACACACACACACACACACACACACACACACACACACACACACACACACACACACACACACACACACACACACACACACACACACACACACACACACACACACACACACACACACACACACACACACACACACACAACTCCCCCGACATTACACTGACACACCACCGCATTCCCTTCCTTCCCTTCCCTCTACTTTGAGATCAGTGCAAGCCTGCTTGCTTTTGTGGGGTGAACGAGAGGCTGCACTCAAGCCTCGCACTGCTTCTTTCTACTTATTTCTTCCTCTCTCCTTCTCCTGTATTATTGTCCTGTCTGAAGTAAGTGTGTCTAAGAGGATATTTACATGCTAGGGGTAATTGCTATATTTTGTGTATTTGCCTGCTTGTAAATACTTGCTTCAAATATCATTGCCTTGTTGTAAGTACATGCCAAGTTTTGGGAAACATTTCAAATATGCCCGGTTGTCTCTTTTCTTTTATTGGTTCGATATAGTGTACATAATAAATAGACGGGATGTTGTACCCCACTAATTCGTTCCAAGATAGCCGACTCCCACCCACAGTTTCACTCAGCCGTACATAAGTACACAGGGTTTGAAGTTGAGAGCGCAGTTCACAATACAGTACTCATTTGCCAGCCTATGACTGTAGTGTGAATAAATGTAGTTCCTGTCCCCAATTTAATTTCCTATTTTACCTTGTGATCTCAAAATTGAACTCGTCAAGAGAAATTCACAATATGAAGCTCAGTTTAAAAAGATTTGGCAATTCTCGCTGCCCTCATTGCCCAGTTATTCTGCCAACAGAGAAACAAATGCACAGACGGAATCATCACAATGCTCACATGCTAAGCCTATGGCCGCAGCGTGAGTAACAAAGTACTGTATTGGAACAGGACAAGCAAATTTTAAATCAATTACCATAACTTACATGTGCATATTTTCTCAGAAGGAAAAGCAGCATGCACTTAATAATTG
>NC_140961.1:79700438-79710438 GCF_056783735.1 Eptatretus burgeri | reverse complement strand
CTTATTACCTCTGCCACCAAACGTGGACAGAGGTTATTTTTCACCCCTGTCTGTTTGTCTGTGTGCAGGATACCTCAAAAAGTTGTGGACAGATTCGGACAAAATTTGATGGACAGGTTGGGTATGTGACAAGGACGAATTGATTAGATTTTGGTGAAGATCTGGATCCAGATACTCCAATTTTTTTTAATCTTCCAATTGATTCTTCAGCATTGAGAGATAAGGCAAAAAAACGACATATATATCATGATGTTTCAAAAAGTTGTGGATGGATGACAAAACTTGGTGGATGAGTTGGGTACGTGGTAAGAACGAACCAATTTGAATTTGGTTCAGGTCCGGATGCAGATCTGGCCTATCAGTGAGATAGAAAACGTAAACTGTTCAGCTTGGTAGAGGTATGCGCTCTACTCAGTGCCGTTCTAGTTATCCCCCCCCCCCCCAGAGGGAGGGAGCGGGATATTGTAATCGTCCGGTTTGTTTGTCTGTTTGTTTGTCTGTCTGTCTGTTAGCAACTTAACGGCAAAACGGCTTTAGCAAACACCATCAATATTAATCCAAAGGTGGGCAATGAACCTTGGACGACCCCATTAATTTTGGGTCCAATTGGATCAAAGGTCAAGGTCAAGGTCACGAAAATATCAAAATCGTTTTTCGCTCATAAATTCGTCAAAAATGATCCGATTTACTTAAAACTAAGCTTATAGTGAACCTTATTATATTTGTCACTTATAATCCTACCCATTCCTAGAGTGAAAAATGCATATTTGTGAATATCGGTTGGGTCCGAAGTTTTGGGGGTCGTGGCCATCGGTCAAAATTACAAATTTTACATTAAAACTAAAACATGGTTACGAAAATACCACTTTACGGGAAAACGGCCGGCTCAAACACTGTCAAATTGTATCCACAGGTAGGTAATGAACCTCAGACGACCCCATTAACTTTTGGGTCCAATTAGGTCAAAGGTCAAGGTCAGGTCACGAAAACGTCAAAATCTTTTTCGCTCATAACATCGTCAAAAATGGTATAATTGACTTCAAACTAAGACTAAAATATTCCTTATTCTATTCCTTATAATCAACATTCAGGTTAAGGATGTATCAAATTTAAATTTGATCCCCAAAATAACTTTATGCCTTAAATGGGCGGGATTTGTTGTGCCTGGTACCACTTGTTTGTTTTTGTTACTTAAACAATACTATCATGTCAGAGGCATCCATTAACACAGACTCCTCTGAGCCAGGGGTATAAAAATCCCCATGTATTCCAAAAGTTGATTTAGTTTACTGCATTCAATCTTACGCCTACACTCCCTCAATAATCACCCAAATAGCAGTGAAATGTGCGCGAGGCAAAAGATGGGAAAATGTCATCATTAAAACGGGTGTTTTGCAAAAAATAAATATGGAGATAAGGGTAGAGAAGATGGCATCAATAAAACAGACAACCAAGCGGTTGACAAACAAGTAGGGATGAGAGTGCACGCAAACTTATGTACAAGGAGAGAAATAACCAAAAGAATAACACAAAAACAAACACTTGAAAATATTTACAAGCTAGCTTGTCGATACAAAACATCAAAAAAAAAACACCAAATAAGCTGAATATTAAATTGCGAGGAATTTAGCCCGATTTTGACGATATGGATTTCTCCAGGAGCTAGTATAAATGAGTTGTGAGGATTTTCCTGGCCTTTCGAGTTCTGGAAAATTTCTTTTTTGTTCTTAAGGACCTACAAGGCCTATGGGACCCGTGTGATATATGTACAGCATCCTCTGTGAGCATTTGATCACTGTTAAAAAAATAAATAAATAAAAAAAGAATCACATATTCAGTGAAATATTATATTACACCAAATATTACAAGTGAAAATGTACAGATTTTGCAAAGAAGAAGAAGAAGAAAAACGATAACCCGTCTGAACAGTTAACTACATAACATACCACAGAAAGTGCTCTGTCTTCCTGGGTATCTGCCCAGATGGTTCGCCAAGCAAGGCTGGCCATAATGACATAAAAAACAACAGTTGCCATGTTCCGGGGATCAAACACGCTCTGTACCAGTGGCACAGAGCCCATTGTCCAATCACAGCAGAGTGCTGATGGTGCCAGCAACAGCCAGCTGTTGAGTGACAGAAGATAGTTGTACGTGAGCTGTCTGGCTGGCGACAATGTCACAGCTGCTGGATTATCAAATCTGCAAAGATGAGTTGAAAGTTATCTCTACCTTATCTTCAACCATATCCACAGTACATCTTTCAAAAGTCACATTCTCTGCATGCACCTCACAGCTCAATCGAGCTCTTGATCATGATATTTACTTTATCCACCCTCATTTATTCTAATGGGAGCACTTGCTAAAGTGTGTGGGTTGAGAGTTACCTGAAAGTTAAGTCACAAGATCCCCTCCAAATAAATATGTGGGTCATTTCCAAATAATATTGCGATGGCATAACATGTTATCATTCCCAAGGCAGCATTGTATTTCCATCGCAAACAGAATGCCATTCACAAATATTGGCAATAATTCTGAGAATTTTATTTTTCGAGATCCTGTTTTGATGTTACATATCCGTCGTTTCCCAGAGCCATGCTATCTGTACTTTACCAACTTAATTCCCTGTTGGCTGGAAGCCTAGATTTTGTTTTGGAAAGGTACTTCTGAAAAAAGGTCAAAACCATCTCATTGAACATCTCAGCATTCAGCTCCAACTCAACCAAGTTCGGGCATCCTGCTGAGGTTGCCAAGCTCGCTGCCTGAAGCAATAGAAAGCCACCTTCATACCTGGCTTCCTGTCTTTACCCACTTGCACAGTCAATGCCTTGTTATTAAGGGAACCCTTCCTCCACCCCCCCCCCAATGGATGCCGTAGTGCAACAAAACAGTGTCTTGGGCACAGTCTGCTCCTCATATACATAAAAGATTACTCCAATGCTCAGGAAAACATTCTATACCATTTTGCAGACAACTCCACATGGTGCCATACAGTACCCCATCTCTCTGACAGGAAGACAACGGCTGTGTCATATCTGCTTCACTGCAATTCATTAGATATTGATCTGACAAAATAGATATGTCTGTCAATTTTGGCAAATTTCATTGTCTCACCCTATCTCTCCAGAAATATCAAACAAACACAATGATATATTTCTATCGTCAACCACTGTATGAGGTTCAACCTCTTGAACTTCTAGGCCTCACAATCAGCCATGACCTCTTCTGGAATGGCCCGACAGAAAAGTTGACCTCCAAAGCTAGCTGCAGACTGGGAATCCTCCATGATTCCTTTAAAAATAAGAACTATTTAACCTATAAGGCCTTTGTCTGTAGCTCAATGAACTATAAATTTACCATTTGGGCCTACACCACAGTTTCAGATAAAATCTCAAGCTCTCAACATTATTGACATCTGCATTGAGGCCAAAGTGTATTACTTGTTGCTCTCAGATTGCAGATAGGAATGGTGGCTTCTCTGTGTATAACGCCTCTCCTCCAGCCTTGAACACTCTGGTATCTTAGCCCTCCAACCCAACCAAGCTCGTCCAGAACGTATTCATTTTTCCAGTAACCTCCTCCTGGTTAAACTCCTGAAATCTCGGCTTACTGGCCACCTCAAGTGTTTTATTCCTCTTTTCTACCATTTATGAAACTGCCTTCTGGAGGTGGTGCAATCACAGTCTTTCTTCCAGGGCTTCAACCAAGTGGTGCACCAGCATTTCATGTCATCCCCCATTCCTATAAACAATCTTTTTCACCCCCATTAACCATAACGAACCCAACCCACTTATTTTGATTCCTTCTCTCATCTCTCGACTTTTTCTGTTGGTTCAATCCCCTGCTTGTGGCATCCACCTGTGGTCTCACTATCAGAATGTTGCCGTTTTTTTCCCCTCACTCTTCCATGAATGATTATATATAAATATATATATATATATATATATATATATATATATATATATATATATATATATATATATATATATATATATATATATATATATATATATATATATATATATATATATATATATATATATATAGTCATGCACTACTTAATGACGGGTATAAGTTCTGAGAAATGTGTCGTTAAGCGATGTCGTCATTGTGCGAACATCATAGAGTGTACTCACACAAACATAGATGGTATAGCCAACTACACACCTAGACTATATGGTATAGCCTATTGCTCCAAGGCTACAAACCTGCACAGCATGTTACTGTACTGAATACTGTAGGCAATTGTAACACACATCCAAGATCGACGGAAGACGTGTTCGTTTTTCCTTTGTGCTGTTCAGGACGGCCATTTGTGTTGTTAGCGGCTGCTTCCAATCTCTCGCATCAATTTTAGAAAGGTGAATAAATAGTGTTTGGATTTTATAAATAATCTTTGCATCGATGTTATAATTTACAAATGAAGAAACGAGCACCTGTCAATTGTGTGATATATTTTCGGAACAGTGCGAATGTTTTAAGAACATAAAAACTTCACTAAAAACGAACTTGTGTTTTAATTTCGACTGTAACAACAACGGTTTATTCACAGAATTCTTTAATTCAAAGGTAATTTGCTTGCTGGAAGGTAAACGTGCAAAAAATGGGTCAAATCGGGTGAAAATAGGGGTGTTTTAGGATGTTAGGTCAACATTGGGTCAGTTTGAACGCTGATTTTCTTGAATCCAGATTTAGCGCGACCCCCGCGACGATCGCAATGACATTTTATGGACCTCAACGATCGTGTTATAATGGGGCCATGCTGTAGTTGTTTATTATCATTATCAAGTATTAAGTACTGTACATAATTGTATGTGCTATACTGTACTTTTATACGACTGGCAGCACTACGACGGCTACGACATCACTGGGCGATCGGAATTTTTCAGCTCCATTATAATCTTATGGGACCACCGTCGTATATGCGGTCCATCGTTGACCGAGACGTCAAAATGCGACGCATGACTGTATATGTGTGTATATATATATATATATATATATATATATATATATATATATATATATATATATATATATATATATATATATATATATATATATATATATATATATATATATATATATATATATATATATATATATATATATATATAGTAATTATTAAAATGCACAGCCAACCAAAATGATAAAACTTGACCAAGCTCATACATATTTTAAAACAAACGAGCGTGAGCTAATCAAGTCTCATGGTGACGTTTCGTTCATGACACACAAACTTCCTCTTAGCCCAGTGAACAATCAAGTGGTGGCCTACTTTATTACCTCTGCCACCAAAGGTGAAGCGGGTTTTGTTTTCATCTCTTTCTGTCTGTTTGTGTTTGTTTGTGTGCAGGATTCGGACGAAACTTGGTGGACATGTTGAGTGTATGAAAAGGAATAATTGTTTCCATTTTGGTGAAGATCCGGATCTGGATCCGGATCTGATAATTTTTTGAGTGATTCTTCACCATTGAGAAATAGGACTTAACTAACATATACATATATACATATATATCACGATATCTCAAAAAAGTTGGAGACTGATTCCTATGAAACTTGGTGGACAGGTTGGGTGTGTGGCAAGGACGAATTGTTTTGATTTTGGCGACGATCCGAAAATTATTTAATTTTTAAAGTGATTCTTCACTATTGAGAGATCGGGCCAAAAACTATACAGAGCATGATATTTGAAAAATGTATTGGGCCGGATATGTTCTTGTGGATCGGGCATTGCGTGGCAGAGGTATGCGCTCTACCGAGTGCCCTTCTAGTTCTGCCTTGTGTTAATCCTCATCCAGTCCAACACACTGATGTTCGGAGTGGAAAACAAAATTATTACTTTTCTCCCTGTTGTTAATGCAGATCATCCTTGATCGATTGTCTGCTCCCTCTGCATCTGTTTCCTGTATGATCTGGTTTAAAAAAAACGTATGTGCATTAAAACTTGGCAAGTTATTGGGCATGCATCTGTACATCGAAGTTAGTCCTCCTTGGTGATGTGATGTGGTCACATGGTCCTGTTGTAGATGGGGTTGGAATGTGGGTGGAGTGAGTCTGCCTCAGTGAAGATTGTGTTATGGGGCATATCTTTAGTGGAGTGATTCATGTGCCCTCTGGGCTCAATGTTCCAGGCATGTTGTGAGTTATTTGTGGTCCACACTGTCCTCGTTTTTGGAGTTTGCACCAACCACTTTCTGCTTTCTTTATCAAGCGGTAGTACTGTGCGGGAAGTTTTAATGTTTCTTCCATTAATCCATCATCCTGTGTTTCAGCATGCTAAGATTCTAAAATTAGTCGACGGTGTTTCCAAAATTAGATTCCAAAATTAGTCAGCAAAATTAGTCGGCATGACTTCCAGAATCTGTGTATTGCTTTCATCATAACTGTGACCAAAACATATGCAATGATGTGCTACAGCAGATTGTGAGGCCTTCCCCAGCCTCGTAGATCTGGTATGTTTATTTATCCTCAATTTTAAATGTCTTCCCGTTTCCCCGACATAAGCTATGCCACACTCCCATACCGTGTGATGTACCACATCTGATCTGTCCTCAAATGGTATTTCATCTTTCAATTTAGTGATGGCATGACGAATGGTGTCGAGGGGTTTGTATGCTACCCAGATTTCTGCACTACACAAGAAGTGAAAGGTGAAAATTTTGAAATTGGGTGTCGACTTTCTATAGGCAGTGTAGATAATTATGTCTCCCGGACAGACAGGATGGCCAAGAGGTACGCACACTCGCCTCGAAGCTGTCAAGCCTGGGTTTGAATTCCAACCCAGACATAAACTGTCATCTCGATGTTTCATCAGCAGGGTGATTTATTAATGTGTCTGCCATCCCTCAGATGGGCGTTAACCTGGGCATCCCCTCTGCCGGCATTAGCTGGTAGATGTTAAAGATCCCACCATGTCTTTTGCGAAATGTAGAGGAGCTATTGCCAGCACCCTGAACAGATTAAAAATTCCTGTCCGAACCTACAGAGAGCATTGTATCAGCGGCACAGCCGGACCCTCAGCCAATGATGCTACTCCACAGCCTTGTGCTCCATACCATAGAAGATCAGTCTCCCAAAAAATAAACACAACCCTATTTACCAAGTTTGAAAGCATATCAACATTATGGGATTCCTGATGCCTCTGCATTACATTTTGAACAATCGCTGGAAAATAATGGACACATACATTTACCTGGCCCATGAAATAGGAAAATAATCTGGTGATTTTCCTGTCTCATTATTGTAGCTACATCAATCCAGTTTGCTTTATGAAATGCTCCTTAAGTAGAAACTATCAAAAAGTTACAGCACAGCAAGATGTGATTGGTGAGATGTTAGAGCGATTGGGATGGGAATAAAGTGGGAGGAGGACATTTTCTTGGTGCATAATTTGAGCAAAATATCCCCAAGCGGGGCATACAAATAGGAAACATGGTGAAGCCTCACTCCTCCCCAAGTTAAGTGTTCCTTAATGTTAAGTTCCCTTCAGTTTTGTTGGCAGGCACACATCAGGGGTAGGAGCAAAGCATTGTTGGAGTAGATGCCCACGCATTTACGACCAGGTCAGTGTGCCAGCATTCAGGACTGTTCCCGCAAGCAAAGTTAGTCACTTCCAGATTATTTGTCTGCACAAACCTCCCACTCCGTGCCATGGAAAGTTTTTGCACAAGTACCAGGAAAGTTTAACGTGTCCGTTTTAATCTTCTCTGGCTTTGCCAACTACATTTTGCAGGTTTTTCCAAATTTGTTTCTAACCTGTTCTGGTAAAAGTGCCTTTTGGATGAAGTGTAAAAGTGGGGAAATACCGGGTAAACACGGGCAACTGAGACTGGATAACCTGCACCCGAACCAACACCAGTGCCAATGTGCAGAGAAGCAGCACCAAGATCTTCAGACTGATGGTGCGCAGCCACCCAGGAGGTCCTGCACCTTTACCCTGCAGCAGCTGCAGCACACTGGAGCACAGCTCACCCAGGGAGAGCTGAAAGCAGAGCCAAACAAAAAAAAAAAACACCAATTTGCTCCTTGTTTAAAATATATAATTCAGGGATTTTATGACAGCAGAATAAAGCCAGTAACAAGAAGAAAAAAATTGACTTTCACCCACAATGAAAACTTGTTGAGCATTGCACACTTTCAAAATCACTTAAATGACCTGTCAAACATTCTGGGAGGAATTATAATCACGTCACAATGATGCGGCTTTGTGAAACAAATGAACTGGAAGTTTAACTGGCATTACACAAGGACTCCAAGGCTGTGGCAATACAATTAGCACCGTTTTAAGAGATGGCAGTTCGCTGATTTATTCGATACCATTGTGAATTACAGTGGAATATTTTCACAAACATTGCTGTCAAGGAAGGAAAATATTTCCTACACCTGTTTCAGCCAACTGAGCAAATATCTAACCCAATATAGATGCCGTTGGCAGTTTATTTCAAGAAAAACTACAAAATAACTCGCACTTATACAATGCTTATGCATACATTCAGCCAAAACAAACAAGAAAAACGACATAAATGTGGGCGCACTTGCACTGACATGTTGAAAAGACACAGAGACGAAGTCCTACTGTAATTGTTTGTGCCAGAGAGCGGTACAGCATTTGAGCATGGAAGCTGCAAGTCAAGTTAAAGCGAAGTAAAAGGAAAATTTCAAAATAAGGCACTTTATACATATGAGTTGATCATGAAAGATATTTTATTTTTACACTCTTAAAATGAATCACATTAAGAAGCATCAAATAACTTCAGTAATTCCCCAGTAAATTTCCTGGAGGCAGTTGCCTTGTCCGTGAGTGGTTTCAAGGCATATATAACATCAGATGTGCATTTCACCACCAAACGGGGCAAAAAGTTGGCTGCCTCCAAGTAAATTACTTGCACATCCACCGAAGTTACCTTCACTGCTATGTGGTGAATTTTTTTTATATAAAGAAAGCAAAATGAAAATTTTAGACAATGATCACGTCTCGTAATTTTGTTTTCAGGACTGTCACTGTCAAAACTTTGAAACCACACCAGTGGTAAGCGCGAGTCTCGAGCTCATGTTGATCAAGTCCCTGCTCTTTGTACACACCACTTGAAATCGGTGATGCAGAAGGACGGGCTAAATCAAATACTGTACAAGTAATGCTACTTGGCATGGCAATCGATCATGAAGTTCTCAATAATTCAAACAAATCCATTGTTCGTGATGGTATTTTAATATGCAAGCAAACTTCTTCCTGAATTGGCTCTTAGGCCGACTTAACAAACTAATACACCATTCAAGATGGAAGGCAAAATATAACAAGTGTAGTGCCAAAAAAATGAAATTTAAAATCTCCCAGCAGTGTGTACGTGAGATGATATATATTGTTACGGCCACGCGTACCGAGTGTATTATGAGGGTTAATCCCAGTTTGTCCTCGGAAGAGCAGGACCTGGGACCACCGCTCACAATTAACTTTGTGACATGGTGGGTTGCTTTAGAACCACGAACATCAATCAGTTAACCACGAGAGCCAGTGTCCACCATCTAATTTTGCCATTAAACTAAAGGTCACGTGGCTTTCTGAATGGGGAGCATGCCCTCAGCAAAGCACCAATCTTATCTTGATTGGATCTTAATTAGGGCGGCCGAGCGTTTAAACGCTGGTGCGTGCCGACTATGACAGGTCAATTAGTTTGGTAATTACCTCCCAGTCTATCTAGGTTCGGACAATGCTGGATCAATCGAAGGAAATAAAAGGATAAGCACGGACAGGTTGGAACGTCAACAAGGAATTTATTAATGAGGAAAAAATAAATAAAAAGAACTTATTTCCTTGTGGCGAAAATAAGTACATTCATATCAATCAAAATAATCGCAAGCAAATAAAGAATTAATCAGGCATTGATAGAAAAAGAGACAAAGAGCAGATGCTTATCACTATGCCTTACTTTACAATTAAACACGAGACAAGGGTACCCAGCAGATCATTCAGGGGGGGAGAAGAGAAATCCGTTCTCGCTCACCA
>NC_140961.1:79640438-79680438 GCF_056783735.1 Eptatretus burgeri | reverse complement strand
ATTCCCACCCAAGAGACCCCGGGGTCAGTTTAACGTTAGCTAGTGGGTTATTCAAATGTACTAATAGGAGGTCGTTTTGTTGTTGGTGTCGAGAAAAGGCACGAAACCCATTTGGAGGGGTGCAAGAGTTCATGGACCGGCTGGGAGCGTGGCTGTGGAAAGGTGAGTTTTGTTTCGTGGGCACCCCAGACACCGGACTAGTCGGCCAGAGTAGGCCAAGGGCCCAAGAGGGGCCGGGACAGTGTAGTGGGCACGGGCGACCATCGGAAACGGGACCCGTCGCGCCAGAATGTCACGGGGGCAGTGTAGTGGGCACTGGCGACCCTCGGAAAGGGACCCGGGGCATCAACACGCCATGTGGGCATCGGAGGGGGGCAATGCCAGAGAGGGCAACCCCCTGCGTTGTAGGGAGCAGCAAGGCTCGGAGGCAGCCTGCGGGCCTGGAGGTGCCATGGTTAGAGTTCGGCAGAGGGGGAGTTCCTGCCAGTTGAGCCACGCTGCCCGGCCAGGAAATGGTGCGAGGGCACGAATGAAAATTTGAGGGCAAGGCCCAAATTTATAATGGACACCAACACAGGCGACGGGAATCATGGTTTTTAGAACCGATAGTTTTAAAAGTGTGAGGCGTTTTTGAAAGCCCCAGGGTAGTTTCAGGTTAATGAATGTTAGGGTAGTTAGGAGATGTACCCCTTCGCACCATTCATCCCTTCGCTCGTTGTAGGCCGCTGGACTCACCTTGGCAGATCGCTGAACTCTGTGGAGGCCATTCTGAGGCTTCGTTAGGCCTCAAGGCAGGACGCTAGTCTCTCTCTCTATTCCCCTCCAGAGAGGGAACGTAGGGGTTGAGAGTAGGCTACGTGGACATGATAGGCTAGCCGGACAATGACGATAAAGGTGGTTCGGGAACACAATTATAAAAGGGAAATAAAAATAATACAATAAAGAGGGGCTAAATTTTGTTGTGTTTTGTGGCAAACTAAGGGAGTAAGTATGGACGGAGACAGGCAAAGGCGATAGAGTGGGGGGAGACAGTAGGCTAGGTCCGATCCCGCCTTCAGAGCAGACGGCACCACTGCACTCCCTCCAGACCTGTTGGAACCACACCAGATGCTGGCCAGCTTCACCTGCCGGCCTGTTGTGCTGCAGCCACCTGTTCTGCATGGGCTGGCCTTGCCATGCCTCGTTTGCCTGCCTCTGCCATGACCCCATGCCTGCTGCCCTTGTTTGCATTTGCCCCTGTGTCCATCCATTACCATGTGCGCCAGGACCATCCAGTTTTGTTTGGACTGCCCTGCAGGCAGCCTGTGCATCCATCATGCTCATTTGTGTTTTGCTACCATCTCCATCCATTCCCCTGCATCAATGAACTTTGAAATGACTTTTACCTTCTCCCCTCTCACAGATCACAAGTCCTGGGCCATGGTTAAGTAATGGATAAGTCAAATTAAAATTGGAAATTCATGGAACCTCACCTGCATGTTTGTTTTAGCGCCGGCAATTTTAGTTAAGTGTCCGAATGAGTCTGAGAGTTTGTTTAGTTAGTTAGGTAGCGCATTAGGTTATTTATTTTAGGGACACGTATAAAGAAATGTCGCACTCAGGGATCCGAAGGTAGAACGTACTAGGGGAAAACTTACATATGCTGGTCACACGAAAATTTGACGACTCGGGACGAATCTGTAAAAAAGGAAGGGGGTAGTGTTACGAATTTGGGAATTTGATTGCACACAACATACAGGTTCCTTCAGTCAGCTATGTCGATAAGTGCTTGTTCCCGAGATAGCTCACGTTTCATTGTTTAAATGTTCAGAAATCGATTAGATGCGCTGCGGATCGATTTAATAGCGAGGGAAAGAACAATGGAGACATCCCTCCCCCTCTTCTGTGAAGAGGAGGAAGAACCCTGCCGTCCCGTGACTCATGATGTCAACAACTCCCTCGTGCCCGTGGTTGAGCGGGGGGATGGATCACGAGAGCATGAGTCACACCTGGCGTGGTGGAGGGGGGCAGAGAAGGATAAGGACGAGATCCTTTATTTGTTCTTGATGAGTAAGCTTTTTGCTTCGGCAGAGAGTAGTCGATCAGCAGACCTTCGGGTCCTGCTTGGCTTGCGTTAGGGTTGAGGCCTTTGGAAACTTTTTGCTTCGGCTGGCTCAGTGAGCTTCAGCTGTGGCCTGGTTCGGGAGGAAGCTTTTTGCTTCAAGCTGCCCTGTTTGGAAGAAAGTTAAGCCGGTTGCTCGGCTCGAGCTGCGAGTGGTGGCTTCTTCTTCTTCCTGGTTCGTGGAGCTCTTTGTTCTCCATTTTGGTTCCCGGCTTGGTGCGACTCATCGACCTCTTCTTGGAGGTGGATCCTCGGGGAAGCGACGCATCGACGGGAAGGATTGGCGCCTCGTCTCACCAGCATGTGTTGAGAAGTGCGGGAGGATTCGCGGGAGCTCGGGAAGGATCGCGGCTCACGGCGATTGTGTCCAGCTCGCTCTCGCTGGAGCCCTGGTCCGAGGAACTTGAAGACCACACGAGGTGCAGAGGTTCAAGATAGGTTCTGGGTTTCAGCTCACCTGTCCTCCCATCTGGAGCTCATTATTAAAGACCTCTGCCACCATTTCTTGAGTGTGTGTGTGTTTGTGTGTGTGTGTGTGCGTACGTGTGTCCGTGTGCCCGTATAATAAGTAGGAACTACTGTTAAGTGCAAGTGACTGTACATAATAAGAAGACGGTTGTAGTCTTTGTCTTGCTCGCGTCTTGTCCCTACCCCCATTCATTGCATACTTGTATATATCTGCATTGCTTCTTTGACTGTATATGTGTGCAAATAAATGTCCTTGTGTGAATGTAAACCTGTTCGTTGCGTCCATTCCCTCATTGAACTGCCGTATTGAGATCGGAATAAATAGTTGGTTTCTTAATATCCGGTAAAGTGATCGGGTCCAACGGGACTGCACGATAATACCCCGCTCGGTTATCCCAAAAGGAAGCGAGCTGCTTAAGCGGCTCGTTTCCAAACGGTCCCGTTGAGGTACAATCTCTCGGTAACCTACCCGCGCGAATAATTAGGTAAATCGAAGATTTGGCGATCGGACCCTGTAGCGTGGGTAGAGTGCGGACAAGGTTGTGGTGTGGTTACAAACACACCCATGGCTGGTTTCCGGCGTTGATCCGGAAAGCCGCGACTGGATTGTCCGTTCGGTGGGCGAAGCGACCGCTATTGGTTAGACGCGGTAGTTCGCACGACGGCGGGCGGAAATCTTCAACAATATATATATATATATATATATATATATATATATATATATATATATATATATATATATATATATATATATATATATATATATATATATATATATTTACGGATTTCAGAATCCGGTCTGATGAATGCATCCACACATCCAGGTCTTCAGGCAGTTATTTCATTAAATGCATGTTCAGATTAACCCCATCCCCATGTCTAATGGGATCTTAAATGTGATGAGTTGAGAAGGGTAAAGAATAGATCCCCTCTCTTATGGGAAGCTTTTTTTCTTTACGACAGACACGTTCACACACATTTCTTTCATGAGCTCTGAAGCCCGCCCTCGTTTTTCTTCAGCAACATTTCCTTCATGAGCTCTGAAGCCCGCCCTCATTTTTCCTCTGCAGCATTCTTTCGCGAGCTCCGACTCCCGCGCATGGGTTGTCATGGTAACCGTGCCCCGGTGGGGCGGAGTGAGCTTGGGGCGGACAGCACCCCGTGGATACGGCCCGGGGATATAAAAACGAGCGAGAGAAAGCGTGAGGTACGTTCTGTGAGGAGAGACGTTCTATGAGGGGAGACGTTCTGTGAGGAGAGACGTTCTACGATATTAAAAATATGCCATCAGAGATGGGGAATCCCCCGCCATTGAATGAAAAAGGTCATACATATTCCAGATAATGAGGGAGGTGAATTGGAAACAAGACACCATTTGGTCATCATCTTGAAAAAGTTCCCCAGGGGTGAGGAACGTCGTAACCAAAAATAATTGAAATCAGATAAGCGGTTTTCCATTTACTACAAAAAACATTTTTTTCAAGATGGCCGCCCCAGTCGGCCATCTTGGATCTGGCCACGCCCAAAATCAATAGGGTTCTTCCTTTTCAGGTGGTACATGTGTGACTCAAATTTCAAATCGATATAGCGATTAAACATTTTTTTCAAGATGGCTGCCCCAGTCAACAATCTTGGATCCGGCCATGCCCGAAATCAATAAGCTTCTTTCTTTTCAGGTGGTACATGTGTGACCCAAATTTCAAATCGATATGGCAAACAGTTTATGAGTTATCGCACTCACAGCTATAAATGTTGACGCCCAGACGGACGGACGGACGGACAGCCGGACGCCCCGGGTGACAACAATATCCCCCTTCCGCCACGCGGCGGGGGATAAAAAACGAGTGAAAGAGGGGCGTTCTGTGAGGAGAGACATTCTGTGAGGAGAGATGTTCTGAGACAAAAAAAATGAGTGAAAGAGGGACATTCTCTGAGGAGAAAAATCTGAGGAGAAAAAGTGCAGAGAGGAAAAAAGCAAAGGGCGAGAGAAGCGACCAAGAAGTGGGTGTCTAACCAGCGCCGAAGAGACAATTCGCCCTTCCAGTGCTTCAGGAAGCGAGCATGTGGTGCGCATATGGGTGTGAGCAGTGCCGCCAACAAGTGAGGCATGGGTCGATCACCAACAACACCAGGATCTAAACCCGCGACGGATGATCTCGGTGCCCTCCAGACGTCGACTGGCATTCAAGGCTGCCCCGCGAGAGGGTGCACGGCAAAGCAGGGTGCTGGCGATGGACGTGACACGCACGCACTTTCAGGACGTTTTCGCTCCACGGACGACTTTCTGGTGAGCGAGACGATTCTCCCCCTCCCCCTGAATGATCTGTTGGGTACCCTTGTCTGTGTTTAGCTGTAAGTCAACCCTCAATAAGCATCTGCTCTTTGTCTCTTTCTTGGCATTTTGATTGATTTTGCTTTGAAATTCATTCTTTGTTTACCTCAGCAAATAAAAGGTTCTTTTTATTTATTTATTTTATTATCAATAAATTATTTGTCGATTTCCAACCTGTCCGTGTTTGTCCTTTCCTTCCATTGGTCTAGCATTGTTAGAACCGAGATAGACTGGGAGGTAATTACCACAGATTTGACCAAAAAATCGTCAGCACGCACCAGCGGTTATCAGATAATATTGGTGCTTTGCCGAGGGCGCGCTCCCCGCTCAGGTAACCACATGACCTCTAGTTAAACGGAATAATTAGACGGCGGACACTGGAACTCGTGGTTGACTGGGTGGCATTCGTGGTTTTAAAACAACCCATCATACCATAACGTCAATTGTGAGCAGTGGCCCCAGGTCCGGCTCCACTGAGGACAACCGGGGATTAATCCCCCTGAGTGACAAGCTGGTGTCTCGGTACCCGGGACCACAGCAATATATTGTTACGAATTTGGAATTCGATTGCCACAACATACAGGTTCCTTTAGTCAGCTATGTCGATAAGTGCTTGTTCCCTAGATAGCTCAGCTTCCATTGTTTAAATGTTCAGAAATCGATTAGATGCGCTGCGGATCAATTTAATAGTTAGGGAACAAACAATGGAGACATCCCTCCCCCTCTTCTGCGAAGAGCAAGAAGAACCCTGCCGTCCCGTGACTCATGATGTCAACAACTCCCTCCCACCTGTGGATAAGTGGGGGATGAAGCATGAGGGCATGAGTCATGAGTCACGCCGGGAGCGGGGGGAGGGCGGGAGAAGGATAAGAGGAGATCTTTTCTTTTGCTCGTGGGCAGAGTTGGAGAAGGGAGTTGGAGTAGTAAGCTTTTTGCTTCGGCAGAGAGTAGTCGTTCAGCAGACCGTCGGGTCTTGCTTAGCTTGCGTTAGGGTTGAGGCCTTCAGAAACTTTTTGCTTCGGCTGGCTCAGTGAGCTTCGGCTGAGGCCTGGCTTGGGAGGAGGCTTTTTGGAGGCTTTTTGCTTTGGTGGTTCAGTGAACTTTGGCTTCTGTTTGGCTCGGGAGAGCTTTTTGCTTCGAGCTGCTTTGCTTGGAAGAGAGTTGAGCTGGTCGCTCAGCTCGAGCTGCGAGTGGTGGCTTCTTCTTCTTCTTGGTTCGTGGAGCTCTTTGTTCTCCATTTTGGTTCCCGGCTTGGTGCGACTCATCGACCTCTTCGTGGAGGTGGTTCCTCGGGGAAGCGACGCATCGACGGGAAGGATCGGCGCCTCGTCTCACCAGCACGTGTTGAGAAGCGCGGGAGAATTCGCGGGAGCTCGGGAAGGATCGCGGCTCACGGCGATTGGATCCAGCTCACTCTCGCTGGAGCCCGGGTCCGAACAACTTGAAGACCACACGAGGTGGAGAGGTTCGAGATAGGTTCTGGGTTTCAGCTCACCTGTCCTCCGAGCTGGAGCTCGTTATTAAAGGCCTCTGCCACCATTTCTTGGGTGTGTGTGTGTGTGTGTGTGTGTGTGTGTGTGTGTGTGTGTGTGTGTGTGTGTGTGTGTGCGTACGTGTGTCCGTGGGCCCGTCTAATAAGTAGGAAATTGTTAAGTGCTTTGTGTGCTGTAAATGTTTGCATTGCATTTCGTATAGACGGTCGTAGTTCTTTTGTCATGCGTTTGTTGCTTGTATAATTGCATACGTGTTTTGCCTTGTTTAATTGCATTCGTGCTTTATTATAATAAATGTCCTTGTGTGAATGTAAGACTCTTCGTTGCGTCCATTCTCTCATTGAACTGCCCCATCTTGCACTTGGAATATAGTTGGTTTTTAAATAGCCGGTAAAGTGATCGGGTCCAACGGGACCGCACAATAATACCCCGCTCGGTTATCCCAAAAGGAAGCGAGCTGCTTAAGCGGCTCGTTTCCAAGCGGTCCCGTTGAGGTACTAACCTACCCGCGAGAATAATTAGGTAAATCGAAGATTTGGCGATCGGACCCTGTAGCGCGGGTAGAGTGCGGACAAGGTTGTGGTGTGTCTGGGGGAAAATTTTTTTATTAATGTCTTCTAAATTGTAACAAAAGGAGTTTTAGAAATGTAACTGTTATGCTACAAGTTGAATTGGCTGTCATTTCTGGCCAAAAGACTTTTGCCCTAAATGATAAGAAATGTGTTGTTCTGGAGCAGAGTGACCGAGCTGATAAACGAACCTTTGCCGAGAGATGTAAGAAGTGGATTCTCGTCTAAAGGATACGTCTGCAGTCTGGGTGAATAGCCCCCAACCTCTCTCTCTCTCATGAAAGTATAAAATGCTTTGAAATGTAAAATTGTTTCAGTGCAAGTACCTGAGAAAGTATTAGAATCTCAGTGGCTTGTACTCCTTGGAACTGACCAAGTACCAAGTGAGAATAAAACTCTCTGATGTAATGTGGAAGTGAATTGAATTGGGTTGGTCTAACTGTTAACTAAAGTAAGAATAAATGAAATAGAAATTATAATATTGCAATCAATGGGGATTCTTAAGTTCATTGTACAAGGGTGAGAAGTGTATGGTGGATAATTAGAAAATAAATTGTTTCACAAGGAAGGACTTGTGTGGACATCAGTTTTATCAGTGTCGATAGGGTTTTTGTAGGATTTTATAACCAAATCGGACAAACGTTAAACTCTGCCTGAAGTCAAATAGGATTCCACAATTGGCCAGTTAGAATCCTTCAGGAGGACAACGATCACAACAAGGTGGTTTTAAAAAATCCACATCAGTTGGTGCGTGTGACCCGGATTCGAACCGACGTGGTGCGGTGCTCGTGACCGGAGGTGCTTAAATCTGCCGGAGGCAGTGCCTGGAGGAACGACAAGTGCTTGAGCGAAGGTAAGGGAGAGCGCTCTCAGCAGGTAACGCATTTCGAACAAAGAAAAGCTCATTGTCAGATAATTTTATTGAGAGAAAGAAGAGGATCCGGCGGAGGGAGTCCGTTTTAAAGTAAACGATAAGTACTGTAGTTGTTTTCGAAAAGTGCTGGAGAAGAAGAGGAGTCAGATGACAAGAAGAGGCTCGTTAAGGAGCCAGACAAGTAATTAAATGGGCATGATGAAGCGACATGCCATATGTTTGCATTGATACGGACCGGCTGTGAGAGAGAGGCCGAGGACACGGCTGAGACGCCGAGATAGGGTTAAAATAGATAAACATTATAAGTTACCTGTTTGTAAGAGTTATAAGAGTTACTTTTTGTTCATTGAACTCACTGGAAGTTTGTTGGCAGTGAGGTTGTTATATTATATTGTGTGGAGGTTTTACGGATTTGTAAATGCAATTATTTGCACGAAAAGTTTTGTAGAGTGCAGGAGACGATTAACCGGCTGGGAGCGTGGTTGGTGATTTGCATTGAGATGCATGTGTTACTGAGAGTAAAAAATGAAATTGTGCGAGTCCAATATTCACTGCAATGAAAAGTGTTCTGTTGGGATTTTGACGATATTTTAACTCATGCTGAGTTGAGCTGTGGGTTTGTTTGAAATGGCATGTTCTGCATTCTTGGGATTGTGGTTTCACGCGAAGGTCGCAAACTACACTGTGTGAGACCCCCCTCCACTTGATCTGTGGGGGTTGCATGTCTTTACACTAAGTCTGTGTTTGTCTTAGCTTTAAGTGTGAAATTCGATTCATATGCAGATTCAAGAGGACGGCGGCTATTTGTCGAAGTGTGCATGCTGTTGGCAATGACTTTAAAATGAGATGCAATGCTCGTTAGTGTGTGTGTGATGAAGCCATGACAGTGAAATGCAAACTGTGGGTTTTGCCTGTCTCAGAGTTTTTTATTTTTCTTCCCACCGGATGTGGAGAGAACTTCCTGTTCCTTGTTCCTTGGTGTTTGTGGTGCACCCTCTCTACTGAATGTTTAAAGTGAAGTCCATTTCGGAAAAAATTGTTGAAGTATTATTTAAAAACCATAGGGATTTTGAATAAATTGAAATAACAATTGTGAATGTGGATATACTGCATTCGGAATGTGAAGTCTTGGGAGTTGAGCTCTCGCTGGCATTGTGATGATTTGTAATTACACAACCCGGAAGGTTTAAGTGCTGGGCAAGCTCTGAGGACGTGTCAGAAATGTTTCGAAGATTTGATCTGAGTTGTAATCATTGTACTTAAAAGATGTGATTTAAATGTAGAAACGTGATTTGGAATGATTTAAAATTGATTTGATGATGTTTAGCATGTGGGGAAATTCACAGATAATGATGATTCCCTCGGATGGACGTTGAAATATTGTTTTATTCATCTGCGACTGTTGAGGTTACCTGAACTTGTGCTGGGAAGGCAATGGCAAACAACCCAGTGTAACCCTTTGATCGATTCAGTCAAGGTAAATTCATGATTTAATTGGATAGACGCTGAAGATTTCATTTTTGATTTATGGATTTTAAAAGGAAATATTTTATTGTTTTGACCAAAAAGTTGTTTAAGAGAGTTTGGATGTTTATTAGTCTGAAGTTCAAGATGTTTTTCCAACACTGGGATAAAATTTGGGGAGGGTGTAGCTACATGTGTAGACAGAGTGTTTGAGCTGCAATTTAAATGATATTTGCGTGATAACAGATTTGACAAGTGATTTGACAATTTTTGTACAACTGTTTAAAATGATTTATTTGTTTTGATAAAGGAAAATGGATTTGTAATTGAGAAGGTCGGAGGAAGTGATAGATGGTTTGTGTATGTGAGTTGGAAAATGGCAGCGTGTTTGCTGTTTTGGTGAGAGAGAAGTGGACAGATGGAGAAATGTCAGAGATTTAAAATGTCGATGGAAATAGCAAATGAGATGGATGTTTTGAGTATACGTACAACTGGGATTTCTGTATATTTTAGCATGTTGTTTTAGGAAACAACAAGGAAAGGGATTAAAATATTGATATGACATATAATGCAATTTAAATGCTTCTCTAAGAACCTTTGTTAGTCTTATTGAAATACATGTGCCCATGACGTTTATTGATTGGTGTTTAATTGATGCTTTGTTTGTTTCGGAGTGTTGAATGCAGTTAAACGATGAAATGTACGATTTTGTCTAAATGAAGCTTGGACGATGGGAGAACCCAGATTTTGATGATTGAGCATTCAACACGTGATCATGCCCCTTCCTGAGGAGATAAGATGGAGCAATGTGGGAAAAGAAAGAAAAAAACCCACTGAGGGGAAGGTTGAGCAAAGTCTTAACGTTGGCGTTGTGTGGTGCCTGCATGGAGGAATGTTCTCAGCCACACTCTCGATTGCCGCTCTGCAAATACATCATGAACTTGCTGTTGTTGCTTCAATGTATGACAGGCCTGGAGTTCCACACTGCGAATCGTTTACAACATGTGTTCTTTTTCGTCTCCTTCAACCCAGTGTCCGGCCCAAGCTTGTACTTGCCCACATCTACCTTCTCCTCAGCTCAAGGAGTGCTTCGATTGTGTTTCCCGTTGGGTGCTGCTCTATCCACACCCTGACCTGTTTATCTTCTGACTTCGGGTAGCATGTTTTCAATGTGTGACACATGCTGATGAACAGGCCATAAATTAAATGGAAACTCACTCATTTTCTGATATGAGCACTTGCTGCCATTGTTGATTGAACTTGAATAATGGAAATCTTTTCTCCTTCAGGAATGGGACATGGTAATCATGTGTAAAAAAAATTATTCAAATTTTCCTTTAAAAAAAAAAAAAACGGGGGAGTGTGGGGGAAAAATTTATATTAATGTCTTCTAAATTGTAACAAAAGGTGTTTTAGAAATGTAACTGTTATGCTACAAGTTGAATTGGCTGTCATTTCTGGCCAAAAGTCTTTTGCCCTAAATGATAAGAAATGTGTTGTTCTGGAGCAGAGTGACCGAGCTGATAAACGAACCTTTGCCTAGAAATGTACGAAGTGGATTCTCGTCTAAAGGACACTTCTGCAGTCTGGGTGAATAGCCCCCAACCTCTCTCTCATGAAAGTATAAAATGCTTTGAAATGTAAAATTGTTTCAGTGCAAGTACCTGAGAAAGTATTAGAATCTCAGTGGCTTGTACTCCTTGGAACTGACCAAGTACCAAGTTAGAATAAAACTCTCTGATGTAATGTGGAAGTGAATTGAATCGGGTTGGTCTAACTGTTAACTAAAGTAAGAATAAATGAAATAGAAATTATAATATTGCAATCAATGGGGATTCTTAAGTTCATTGTACAAGGGTGAGAAGTGTATGGTGGATAATTAGAAAATAAATTGTTTCACAAGGAAGGACTTGTGTGGACATCAGTTTTATCAGTGTCGATAGGGTTTTTGTAGGATTTTATAACCAAATCGGACAAACGTTAAACTCTGCCTGAAGTCAAATAGGATTCCACAATCAGCCAGTTGGAATCCTTCAGGAGGACAACGATCACAAGGTGGGTTTAAAAAATCCACGTCATGTGGTTAAAAACACACCCGTGGCTGGTTTCCGGCGTTGATCCGGAAAGCCGCGACTGGATTGTCCGTTCGGTGGGCGAAGCGACCGCTATTGGTTAGACACGGTCATTCGCACGCCGACGGGCAGGAAATCTACAACAATATGTATGTATGTATGTATACATATACATGCACCCCTTCAGACCACAATTTTTTAATGTCATGTACAAACTTTGATACATCACGGGTGATGATGGTTGTGGTCAAGTTTCATCAAAATTGTATGTGGTTCCTGAGAAGAAAGCAAATACCTATTTTGTGGGGCAACCCCCTTCCCCCATTCCCGTAATCCCCTTAGAGCCTGATTTTTGCCATGAACAAACTTTAGTATATCACGGGTGATGAAGCTTGTAGTCAAGTTTCATCAGAATTGTGTGTAGTTTCTGAAAAGAAAGCAAATACCTCTTTTTGGGGGGGGGGGGGATCCCCCGTATACCCCCTTTGGGGCTGATTTTTGAAATGCTGTGAACAACGTTTGGTCCATACCAGGTGATAAAGGTTACAGTCAAGTTTCATCAAAATTGTATGTGTAGAGAAAACGTTGCAAGTGTTTACGGATGGATGGACAGATGGACTGACTGACAATGCGCCATCTATGTTCCATGTGAACTAAAAAAAATTTAAGCATTCATGGCAGATCTTCATGCTGCATGATGAGCTTACATTTTGTGCTACAAACACCTCGTAGATGCAGCAAACGCCAACCACAGTGATGGCTTGTTCCTTGCATAGTGTCCCCAAGAAAATCAAAATGACAGTGCCTGCAATTGCCTTCCAGACTGTAGGTTAGGGTGGAGAGGAGCAGGGGGGATGGTGGGCATTAACAGGACTTGCAAGACTGTAAACCACTTTCCAGGGATGTTACTGTCATGATATGGACATGATAATTTCACATACACTGTGACATTTCGACAAATCCTGGCTTACAAAGGCAACACACATGGATATCCAACAGCAAAAAAGCAGGATCTCGCCAGGCCATTGTATTTCACATATCAACAGGATGCCCCATCATTCTCGGCTAATACGCTTCAGTTTCCAAAGAAATAGTGTCACACTCAACTGATATGCTTCAAAATAATAAGGTCATTTTATCAAGTCTGATTGACGCAACATTTTGGAGCATTGGCTTTGTAAGTTTTTATTCTTCTCATTTTTAGATCTAGTCTACATAAACTACATCATGCAAGGCTTCTGTCATACTAGCAATCATTTTTCTGTGGGTTGAACGTTTGCTCCAAAGAAGGGCTAATGCTAAAAGTATCGACTTCACTTTGTTTCCCACAGCAGTGAAGGTATTTTTGTAAACTTTCGGTTGATAAACCTACGTATATAAGGTAGTAAATTAGGACAGAGGTGGTCAAATAACGATTCGGACAGAGATGGTCCGATACAATTTCAAACAATTGCTTCGATGGAGAGTTGTTTAACATACATTTACAAACTTAAGATCATGGCTTTGTTGCTCAGCAATTGCAAATGTACAAGGGGAGTTAAACGGTTTTCCTTTTTTAAAGGTTCTGTGACCAAAAGCATGAATTTCATTCCAATAGCATCAGATAAATCAACTACTGCTGTGAAAAAATTGATGCGACACAATGTCTGGAAACGACATAAAAACCTACAACGGCACTCGTAGAATGCATAGTCTCACCTCGCGCATTCATTCTGAACAAAAATACCATTGTTAAATGAACACGCAACTATTATGACCCACTGCTATTATGGGCCATATATCTGTATCATTCATGCACCCAATTATGTTTCGTAGTTTCTTGGCATGGGTTATGAATGTCATAAATTTAATGAGTCACTCATATCAGTTCATCAATCAGATATATGAATTTTCAGATTTTTCAGATAGGGATTTCAATTCAACCAATTATAACTGGAATACCACTTCACCGATGACATCATAGTTATCAGCCTATATACTCCATGCGGAGTTGATGACATATTTCAAGTTTAAATTTTTTCATTGAGCGGTTTCAGAGAAAATGGTGTCCAAATTTTTCCTTTAATCCAATATGGCTGCCATACCATGTGACCTATGACATCAGCATTAGCAATAAAATATTCTCCATGGGGAGTCCCTCCTGTGTTTAAAGTTTTGCATCAATCGGACAAGCTGTTGCAGAGAAAAAAACCGAATGTGGACACACACAGAAACAGACAGGGGCATTGCAATAGTCTCGCAACCCCTTTAGGGCGAGACTAATAAGTAACGAACATCTATGCTGAGTTTCACTCGTGCAGGATTACTCCATTGTTTGGGGGGGGGGGGTTGGAGGGGGTACCTTTTGAACACCCATTGTATGATAACATCCAATCTTTTTTCAGTTGTTTTATTTATCATTTAACTATTCCTGTTTTTCAAATTAGATAAAATATAATCAACACAAGTAGCATTTGTCTGAGATGCAACATGAACTGTGGCCAAAAGAATGATGGCAATGTGTTGTTTCATTCATCTAGAGAGAAAACACAGATTATGTCATTTGATAGACACTTCAACAAAGAAATACTTGCAAATACATAACCACACTCCTGGAAGCCAAGATGATCATAGCATAGGATTTATTATCTTCACAGTATTGTGCATCTTGGCTGAACAAACTTTCAAAAGTAAAGTAGCTCACTTTTGGCAATAAGACAAAATCTATTTAAACAAATTGGCATTTGTGTCAAGTTTAAAAACAATACCGATAGAGTTCTGTGGTCCCTTGGACTTGGAGTAGCACAGCAAGGCAGCAAGAAAGCAAATTGATGAAAGCAACTCTGCTCTACCGACAACCCCTGCAACCTGCACAAAACACCAACAAGCAGAGATGTCTAAATGAAGATTAGGTAGCTATAGATAGTGGAATGACCCAGTTTATTGGTCAGGTCTGTCAAAACAGCCCCAATTTCCCATCTACAAACAAACTCACCAAAAGCAAGGGTTATATATATTCGGTTTGAAAAGCTTCTCGAGTGGTGCTGCCCTTTCAAACATCATATTTAAATGCCCAGCTCAAGTTTCCTTGATGGCATTAAGAGTGAACCACATTAAGAGTGAACCACATTATTGATGAACCAATGAGACAGAATAGCCTCTGGAAGATGGTTCCATAGATGGGAGAAGGGAAGAATAGATTTGAGGTGCGGCTGCATTGGGATTTTGAAAGTTAAACTCGAAAGCATCTGGAAATACAAAGCCCATCCACATCTGCTTTGTAGTCGGAATTCTTCTTTTTCTGTATAATAAATATGACGAAAACAGCAAAAAAAATCTACAATAGGACTCAGTGGAAAGCATATCTCTGCCAGGCTGATTAATTTACATTTTGTATCCAACTGTTGGGCAGGATCTGGATTCGAACCTGAAATAAAATTTAATTGGCTTGTTCTCGTCACCTAACCAACTCATCCACCAAGTTTTGCCAAATCCGTTCATAACATTTTGAGATATTGTGATATGTATGTATGTATATATACATATATATATATATATATATATATATATATATATATATATATATATATATATATATATATATATATATATATATATATATATATATATATATATATATATATATATATATATATGTGTGTTTTAGCATGATCACTCAATGGTGAATAATCACTCGAAAAAATTCTCGGATCTGGATCCGGATTCAGTTTTCACCAAAATTGAATCAATTCTTCCTTGTGACACACCCACCCTGCCTACTAAATTTTATCCAAATATATCCACAACCTTTTGAGATATCCTGAACACAAACAGACAAACAACAGACGAATGAAAAATCACTCAAAGAGTGCCACTTGGCAAAACGGTACAACACTTGGTAGAGCACATACCTCCACCAGGCTGAACAGTTTACAGTTTTTGTACCTCACTGATAGGTCAGATCTGAATCCAGACCTTAACCAAAATCAAATCACTTGTTTTTGTCACCTTACCAATTCATCCACCTAGTTTTTTTCATATTCCCATTCACAACTTTTTCAGATACACTATATCATATATTTATTGACGCACTTGTAGAGCTCCTGAGTATGGGGGCTAGCTGGGTCAGGGAATTTGGCACTGACTACCTTGTCGATGTCCTGCCACTTATGTTGTTCTCCATCAAGGATGAAGAGGAAATGACAATGAGGAAGAGAACCTCTCTTTTGGAACTTGGTGGTGCAGACGTGAGCAGTGAGGTCACCGAGGACGCCCTTCTTGATGTCAACCAACAGTTCTTATTGTTTCATTTTAAACACTCGGGCTGCTAAGTCCAGATGGTAAGCTGAGATTTGGCCAGGCTGCAGCTCCTGAAGAAATTCTGGACATCGAATTTCTTTGGCGACGATGTCTTTGGAACTAATGCTCCACAGTTTCCTCTTCCCTTGCAGTGGCCTGACACTGCTGTTGCTCTTCAGGTCGTTGTGAGTGGTGCTCCGCGGTCTCCTCGTCTCTGTGTGCTCTCTGATTCCTCACATCTCTAGCACTCCTTCCAATTTGGGCTTTCCATTTCCTCAGCATAACTGTGATGGGTAATCAATTGGGCAAGACAAAAACTGATTCAGCTGGAAAATATTGTCTACTGCCCTCCGTACCGGTATAACCAGCATCACAAGATGGCGGTTGCAATTGACCAACAGGTTTTAAGAGAATCTACATAAAATTTACTTTCACCCTTTACAAATCATGCAAATAAATTATTGAAATATCAGTTGCTTTTTTTTTTCTAATTTTTTTCTCACCTGTATTGCAAGGAGAGCGAAAAGTACTGTATAATCGGAAATGGTGTTTGATATGGCAATATTAAAATGGCATAGTTGAAAAAAAAGTATTGAATGTTGCAAACGTTTTCTGAATCTAATCGATACGCGAAGCAAGATTGAATGGGACTCGGAATTATTACAAGTGAAAAAAAAGATGAACGAGGCATAATACGAGAAATGGGATTGAACAAATTACCCCCCCGTGTGGGGGTGACGGTCATCTCTACAATACCACAAGTTCGCAATGTTCAGTTCAGGTAACCGCGAAACAGTCCAAACTAACCGTTTAGATTGAAATAGTTCACAGAGATACACGAGGATAATACTACTAATGACATAATTAATAAATATGTATTGTTCATTTAGTACCCGGATTAACACATCAGAATCACCAGTAAGTGCAATAAGTGGTTTTCTGGTCCGTCCACTCTCTGGGAACATTTCACTTCCGGTTGTAGAAAAAAAAACAAAAAAATAGGCTAAGCTCTCAGAGATTATGATAATCCTGTAGATTATTCTTCACTGATTATAATGCAACTTTCAGAATGAAAATTGGTCAAGTATTTATAGAGATATTGAGGTTTGAAAATCGTTAGAGCGAGCAAATTCATTAATTATTAATTCCACAGAAGTTTCGTGACACTGCACAAAGTAACATGTCAGGTATGAAAAAAACATTTTGTATGCCAGATTAATTAATTCATTAATTATGGAATGTACTCATTGATATATTAATCAGAAAGCCCGAAGCATGTAGCATAATTTATCACTTATCCCCTCATCCGGGATCCGTGGCCTCGCCCCACAGCCTGCAGCCCTATATCCGCCGGTGATTATGTTAGATATCGGCACGATCGAGAGGAGCCTGCGAATCATCCCTGCTGATGCACTGAATTGATGCAATCGTTCGGCCAGAATATTCGTTGTCAAGATGTTGCGTGATTAAATCACAAATACAGTCACTCGAATTTATATCGCCGACATACTTCTTAACAATCACCTTCGCCCCAGAAATCACAGTCAATCTGAACCACGCTGGCCACTGCTCAGACGCCATGACCGGACTACTGCGCAGTTCTACGACGCAGTTTGGTTAAAGATGACTCGGCATTTTGGCGCGTGCGCACGAAATTATATTCCCAAAATAAATGCCGACGTTTACATTTCGGGTTTTGAAACTTTTGCACCTTTGGCGGAAAATGTATAAATATAAAAGGCTAAAAATGTGTTTTATATTTATATTTCATTTCTCCTTCCTTCCTTCTTCGCGAATCGCATCGGCGTTTTTTGGCCATCTTCCAGATCACGTGACGATCAAACGGGAAGGAAATTCAAAAATCTGTCCGGTTAGATACAAGATAATATTTTTTACTGTCATAATCAATAAACAGTTGCCGAATATCTTGTAGAATGGCAGACTAGATAGGTTTCGAAAATGGCGATTTTTATAACTTACGTGATCTCATGGCCTCGTCCCTGACCTTGAACCCGGACAAAAGTTATATCGTTGTGCAACACTCATCGACCTCTACCCACATACTAAGTTTCATCAAGATCGGAAAGAAAAATTGTTGACGGACGTACGGACGGACATTTGGGCCGGCTTTATTAGGTCATCTCGGTAGAGATGACCTAAAAAGTGAAGAAGATTGTAATGGTATTACATTGGTTTGCACTTGCTTTTGGATATGAAGCGGGAATTCCAGTGTGTAGGGCATTATGGGTATGCGGTAAGCGGTATGCGGTCATGGGAGCAGGACGCCATGGTGTTGTGGGTGCATGAATAAACGATCATTCTCTTCAAAAAGTGCCTCTTTATATATCTTCCACACCAGAACTTTACAAAGGTGAAGGGGCAAGAGTTTTTGCTTTAATGTAAAATGTTTAAAGAAAAAGTGTTGAATACAGCAAGTGTTTTCTGAATCTAATTGTTGCCGTAAATACACCTTCGTTGGGCATCAAATACAAAGCTTATCAAAATTTTGTGTTTGGTTCAAGCGATTAGGACCCAAATGTTTATGGACTCACTCATTGACTTACCTACGGACACTGCTCGATCGCATAAGCTTACCAGACCGAAAGTCCAGACCGAAATTATTCCTGGGAGATCATGTCCTCTATGACGTCGCAAGTTGTCCTCCATAACCAGCATCGCAAGTTGGCGTTTGCAGTTTCGCCACATGTGCCCATGCACCCATGTACCCATAAAAATATTTTTTTTTTTTCATCACAAACCTTCCTGAGAGTTTTCTGAATCCACCGAAGTTGGATTTAATGAAATCCGTTCTCAAGTTATAACATGACAAACTAGAGGGGGAGCACTCTGTACAGTGCAAAACCTCCGCCGCCAATACTGCTGGGTCACTTAAATGAACCTGATATCCCATTCATTGTAGGTCAAAACGGATCAGACTCTACTGAACCACGATTGAATAAACTAAATTAGATCGATGCGCATGTAGAAATGCCAAAAAAATAAAATCGAAATTTTTTTGAAAAAAAAAAGGTGCAAAATTTCTGGGGTTTTTTTCTCTAACAAATTTTTTTGGGGGATTGGAAATCACTTAAAACATGTAGAAATGTAAAAAAAAATTCAAATATTTTTCAAATAAAATCAGAATTTTTTTGAAAAAAAGTTGCAAAAATTTTTTTTTTCTCTGACAAATTTTTTTTTTGTTTGAAAATCACTTAAAACATGTAGAAATGCAAAAACAAAAATTCAAATAATTTTTCAAAATGGCCGCCATAGCGGCCATATTGGACTTTGGACCAAATCCAAAATCTAATGGCATGATCCTTGGACCATACCTAATCCCCCCACCAAGTTTCGTCGAAATCCGTCCAGGAGTTTTTTTCGTAATACTGTTCACAAACAAATAAACAAACTAGAATGGCACTCGGAAGAGTGCATACCTCCGCCACGTAATGCTTGACCCCGATAACATATCGGGCCCATTACATTTTTGAAATACTGTATCATCCTGTTTGCTATGTATCATTTTTGGCCCGATCTCTCAATGGTGAAAAATCACTTTAAGAAATTAAATAAAACTCGTATCCAGATCTTCACCAAAATGGAATCAATTCTTCCTTGTCACACACCGAACCTGCCCACCAAGTTTCATCCGAATCCGTGCACAACTTTTTGAGATATCCAGTACACAGACAAACAAACAGACAAAGGGGTTAAAACACAACCTCCTTCACCTTCGGTGGTGGAGTTTAACAAACAGACAGACACGGCTCCTTATATAATATAGATGTATGTATGATATATATATATATATATATACATATACATTTATATATATATATATATATATATATATATATATATACATATACATTTATATATACATATACATACATGTGGGCATTTATTGGGTATTAGACCCACACATTCCAGAACAAATAGGAGATGGTGTTAAAACGGTGTTGCTTGAAAGTGATTGAGTAGTTGAGTAATGAGTGAGTGAGTGAGTGAGTGAGTGAGTGAGTAAGTGAGTGAGTGAGTGAGTGAGTGAGTGAGTGAGTATCAGGAATTTTTCTCAGATCTACTGTAATCTATCCATAGTCCTGCAGTGAAATGCTGTTTTGGGGGTCAACCTTGCACTTGCGTTCCTATAAAGTTTTTTTTGCAGTTTTTATATCTTTGAAGGGTGCTGAACAAGAATCCAAGTGATAACATCCTGTCAGGTTTGGGCAATTTGCATAATATGCAAATGAAGTCGGCCATTACCGAAATTCCGTGTTTTTGCTATATCTATGGCTATATATTTGATAGGATGGAAATAATGGTGTCTAAACCTAGGTTTTCATGGTCAAGGAATATAATAATACCAGTTACAAGTGTCTGAGATGGCGGCCATCTTGGATTCAAAGATGGCCACCACAGTGTTTGGCTATATCTCTGGCTATATATGGGATAGGATGAAAATAATGATTCTAAACCTAGGGTTTAAGGGTCTAGCAGTAATGGGTAAGGATAATGAATGCCTTAAATGGGTCCACGATTACGGGGTGGGGGTGGGGGTGTTCCTATATCGTTTCGCATGTATTGACCAATATCATTTTCTCATTTCAGACACCAGAGTGAGATATGAGCCAATGCTTATTCCATCCATGTAAAGGCAACTTTACAAACAAGCCCTTGTCAACATCTGGTGCAGACGGTATTCAAAGCATCATCCGGGCAAGTAAGATCTATAAAGATGATCTCCATGTGTCTTTGAAGAAAATGCTTGCTGAAGATTAAAACCCATCTGTCCAGTGTCACCGACAATGTGTATCAGTTTATACATCGCAGGCGTCTATAAAACGATTTCTGAAACATAATGATACTGAAAACGCATCGCCAGCTAAAAAGCGATCTCGTCGTTCTGTTTCGCAAAGAACGACATTTAACTTCCGAGAGCACTGCATATTCTGTGGTGCATTATGTATCATGGATCGCGATCCAAAACATCCAAACCAGTAGAGAAAAGTCACTTTGTGCCGTACGGCCGATCGTGCTGCCGATCGCACATACAAGCAAAAGATATTGGACACTTGTTTTGAGCGTCAAGACAACTGGGCAAAGGATGTTGAAATCCGTGTTGTTGGAGCAGTGAGTGATCTACATGATGCGGATGCAAGATACCACATCGACTGTAGGGACGCATTCATGACAGATCGTGCTATAGCAGCAGCTGTCAGAAGCAGCCTTGATCCAAGTCAAATATCTTTGGACTCTTCTTTCCCATCAACTGTATCCGAAATGAAAGCAGACATGACAAAAATATGGAACTCTGTGGATGTTTATAACCTGTATCTTGAAAACGGTGGACAGAAGTTGTCCCGTAGAGCCTTAGTTTCTCATCTGTCAGATCATTTTGGGCCTGATTTACTCATTTTAAGTGGTTCAGGTGTTGCCAGTCTTTTGGTATTTCAGAGTAAGGCATCAGGCCTGTTACATCTGGTGAATGATGAAGACAAATTCGATTGTGTATTAGAAAGGGAAGCAAAACGCATTGTCCATGAGACGCAGAGGTTATCAGCTGATAGGAAAGTACACCAAGCTAGTGTAGACATTGATATTGCACTGGACTCTGTCAGTGAAACACTTCGCTCACTGTTAGTTAAAATGTCTGAAAAAATGAACAACACTATGTCAGCTGCTCTCATTGGCAACATTGTCACCAGCATTTTAACCAACCGATCCACCCCTCTTCAGATTGCACGAGGTGTTGTCCTCAATCAGAGGTCTCTGATTGAACAGTTCTATGATTGCCGGGTAGCTTGTTCTTATGATGAAATATTGCGGTTCAAAGCTTCAGCAGCAGCAGCAGCAGCGCTCAAGAACTTCACCATCATGGGTATGACCTGTCCCAAAGATGGTATCATTCAAGCTGTTGCAGACAACTTTGACACAAACATATCCTCGCAGAACGGACTTGTTAGCACCCATTCCCTTGCCATTCTAATGACTGTTACTGACAGGTACTTGACTGAGGAATCACATCTTGAGACATTCCCGAGACTGACAGCAAATGAAATGCAGCAGCAGATAATTGATGACATCCCTGAAGAAAGATACAAAGGTCCCAAAAAAACCTGACATGCCTGATACTGAGGCGAAGCGAGCTCTATTGCCATAACGTGTTCTAGCCGCACAAGTGGTATCACTTTTGAGAGCCCAATCCCTCGACTTCGACTTCTTGCAAGCCATTGACTCTGATGAGGGCATACCGGAGTTCAACAGATTCAATACTAAGTTGTCAAGGGAACAGGGCCATACCATAAGACCAGCCACAAGACCCATTTACCGCCCATTGATAGACATGAACCCAGCTGACCCCGACACAATCCTGACAGCAATGGTGAACACACAAGATCTCACCAATAGCTGCGGACAGCGCATTACCCTCTTCACCAATGACCAACAACTATACAGGGTTGCTGTAGGCATAAAGTGGGTCGACCAAGACCGGTTTCTTAACTTTATACCAAGACTAGGCGGAATGCACCTTCTGATGAGTTTTGTTGGATACCTAATGGCAAACACTGGTCTAGAAGAAATCATGAAAACAAGCTTTGGAGGTGTTCCGAAAATGCTTAGTGGGAAAAAGTTTCCTCAAAACGTCAGAGCTCTTCAGCTTGTTGTGGAGGAAGTCCGAAGAGGTATTGTTGGACAGTTGGAGAGTCACACCGAACTTCAAGAACATCTAGAAGTATTGTCACAAGAGAGCAGGACGACACGACTCTGGGTAGACTGTCTAATCAAGCCAGTTTTTCTTATGATGCTCTTTGTGCGAGCTGAACGTGCGGCTGACTGGCCACTACATCTATATGCAGTCAAAGAAATGATGCCGTATCTCTTTGCTGCGGGACATCACCACTTTGCCCGTTCTGGCCTTTATTACCTGAAGATCGATGGAACGTCTCCCCGGTGACATCTTGCATTGTTTCCTGAAAGGGGACCATGTGATGAGGCATAAACCCGGTCTCTGGAATGGTATCTGGTCAGACATGTTTATAGTGAGTACCTTTATGCGATACGGCCACGGTGCTAGAGGCATCATAGGCATCACTCTCAAGCCGTCTGCACTCAAACGATAGGCTCTGAGTATGCATGCATGCACCAAGATTGCCAAAGGTGTTGCAGACATGACTAGAGGATACAAAGAGGGTGATGTCACGAGTCATAAAGAAGAGAAACCATCTAGGATCGACGGAGATAACCAAGACAGGTCAAAGATTCGAGAGAAACTGCAATTATGCATGCAGCCACTGGATAATGACGACCATCCAAAAGGCCTGGTGAACATCCAAACCGGACAGATACAACCAGAGTTTGGAAATGTAGAGCACGCTGTTGACATAGGCAAGGCACAGATGATCGCTTTTGAAAGTAGTCTGCCATCTGGCTTCAACGCCCCTCTATCCAAGAAGGTTGGCACGATGGCCATCACGAAGAAATCCATCAAGGTTGGGAGCAAAGATGTATACGATGTCAATCTGATATACTCACGGGTGTTGGGGCTTCAACAAACACGAGACATTGACTTACCAACAGTTCTCAAACATGAACTTGCCCCCATGCCGACCTCCATGTTCAAGGAAAATGGCACCATGCGCATAGAGTCAGCAAAGTCTACACTGAAGAAAAAGCTCCAAGTGTTAGTTTCCTCACATATTGTTCAGAAGGCAGAAGTTATTATAATTGACGGTTGCGCTATCCTCTGGTGTGTCCACTGGACATGTAAGGGTACAGTCAAAGACTTTGTGGAAATGTGTGCAGCTTCATCATCTGTAAAATGTCGCGGGGGGATGTCTATCTTGTATTTGATCGATACTTCGATTTCAGCATCAAAGGCACAACACGGACAAAACGGTGTGGTCAGCAAGCCAGTAGACACCATCGCCTAACCCTCCAAAGTCCTCTCCCACCACAAAAGGTCGGCCTTACTATAGCGGACAAAGAAGTTCAACTCATCTAGTTGATATGCACAGAACTGCTTAACAGAGGGGAAAAGCTGAAGAATAAGCTCGTCCTAACTGGCCAAGACCCTGTACCAATAGAAGTCAGCTGCGATGTCCTGAGACAGAGGGAAGATCTAGAGAACTTTCATGAAGAAGCAGATGTAATCATGGTTCATCAAATGTCGAAGCTGGCAGAAGAAGGTGCAACGGCCATCAATGTACTGTGCGATGATACAGACGTCTTCGTACTGCTCCTACATTTTTACCACAAACTTGATCTCACGTGCGGCCTAACAATGGAATCTACTCATTCTGAAAGAGCCTTGGTTGACATAGCAGCATCTGCCAAAGAGCATGCTGAAATAGCTCCACAGCTTACAGCGATGCACTGCCTTTCTGGGTGCGATACTGTTGCGCAACTGTTTGGTGTTGGCAAATCAACTGCCATCAAGATGCTTCAGGCCAGTCAAACACTCGAATGCTTGGGTGAGCTTGATGCTCCAATGTCAACTATTATGGACGAAGCTTCCAAATTTATCGCGAAGTGTTATGGGTGCACGACTACTGCAGACATGTCCGACACTAGGGTACAAGTGTGGTCCTGGAAAATGGGGCGAAAGAACATGACAGCAGCGCCAAAACTAAAGACACTGCCACCAACAAGCCAAGCATTCGGAGAAAATGTTCGACGTGCTCATTTCCAGACGGCAATTTGGAAGGCGGCCCTTCAATCAAAGCCCCCCCAACATGAATCCAGAAGAGTACGGATGGGCACGAGAGGAAACTTCCAAGTCTCTTCTTCCTGTTCCAATGCCCACAGACGTTGCACTTGCTCCACCACAAATTTTGGAGTTAATAAGGTGTGGTTGTACTTCAGGCACCCCATGTAGAACAGCGCAGTGTGGTTGTTGTGCCGTTCATTTACCATGTGCTTTCTTCTGTGCATGTCATAGAGATTAAAATATCAATTGCCAGAATGAACGTACAAAACAGGAAGAACATGACATTGACAATGACGAGACCGACGAGGAGACTGCTGATGACGCCGACGATGATTGACCTCTATTATGTACTTCGTGCTTCTAGTCCTTATAATGGTACCAGCTATTATCCAAAATGTTGGTTAGAAATAGAATCCACTCCTATTTTCATAGATTTCATGTTGATACAAACTGTCCTATCCCATATAGCCATCGTCCCATAAATGGAATCCAAGGTGGCCACCATCTCAGACACTTGTAACTGGTATTGTTATATTCCTTGACCATGAAAACCTAGGTTTAGACACCATTATTTCCATCCTATTCCATATATAGCCATAGATATAGCCAAAAAACTGAATTTTGGTAATGGCCGACTTCATTTGCATATTATGCAAATTGCCCAAACCTGACAGGATGTTATCACTTGGACTCTTGTTCAGCACCCTTCAAATATATAAAAACTGCAAAAAAACTTTATAGGAAAGCAAGTGTAAGGTTATGTGGAATTCTGCAGGACTACCACCTTGACGAGGCTCTGCATTGTTAAATGGTCAGTCTTGCTCTTTGTGCCATGCTTTGCTCCAATATATAGCCTCTTCTTCAAAACTTAAAACCAAGAGTACCTGTCTGCAATTGATATCTTAAATTATCATGAAATAAAATGGGTTTTTCTATTTCCTTTTAAACTCACTTTATAGCAACTGTGAGTTACAATGATGGAAATTAAGAGAATTAATTCACATTATCATGCTAAACTGTGCCAATGTTAGAAAATTGGTTGAAGTTTTCATCCTGCAGAGTAACTTACCCTAGATCATTGTCAGGTTGAAATGTATCGGGGCAAATACAAAATTGAATTCAGATCATTTGAGAGAACAGACATGCATTGTAAACTGCTGATAGATCAAACCAAAATATATTTGACTACCTTCACAATAAATGAACTTCACATCTCCTTTCACACAACCAATTTCTTTTCATGGCAATTACATCTGCTTAGCCATCTGTAATCCAGGGATTTGAAACAGCTCAGTCAGGACATGCATTGACAGTGGCAAGCTGGAATTAACACAGTTAAGTATTCAGAGATCTGGCCGTCCGAGGAAAACATGGGATGTGTTGCTGAGAGATTATCTTAGAGTTAAAGGCCTAACAAGAGGGTGAGTAAGGGATCGTGCAGCCTGGAAAGCACCCATTAGGTGAACCACGGCTTACACATGCAAGCTTGAAAATGGCCATAAAATGATGATGATAGCTGGCTGGTGGTGAGTCTTGCAAAAGAGGACTTGAATCTTTTGTTATTATGTTTATTACCTTTCTTGTATCTCGTCTCTAAACTGTCTAGCTTGGGTTCAAAACCCGACCCAGCTATAAACTGTCATCCAGGTGTTTCACAGGCAGGATGATTCATTATTGTGTGTGCCGTCCCTCGGATGGATGTTAAACTGGGCGTCCCATCTGCTGGCATTAGTTGGAGGACGTTAATGATCTCATGGTGTCCTTCACGAAGCGTAGGTGAGCTATCGCGAGCAGCATGGCCAAATTCCAAATTCCTGCCCTAACCAGCAGAGAGCATTACATCAGCAGCACAGCCACACCCTCAGCAAATGATGCCACCCTGCAGCCTTGCGCTGCATACAGACAAAGGAGGAGGAAAACACTATGCTTACACTAATATTAGGTTATGAATATGCTCACAACCCATTTTCTCATTTCAGTAATATACATATGATGACAAACTCTCACAGGACACCTTCACATAAATTGTAGTGAAGATGTGGGAGCTGTAGTTCGATCACCATGCTATCCACATGCTGCCTGATTTATAATTAATACTAACTTTATCTTGAATATTTATTTAATCTTGCAAGTGATGTATCGAAATGTAATATTGCAGCTATACGAGATATTAAGATGACAAATGGTAAAAAACAAATTCCTTAACAATACGCAATCACACAATATCTGCGATATAACGTTCTTTGTCTTTTTTCAGGAGGAAGAGTGCTGACTGCAACAGCCGGCAGGGAGCATGTAACAGCCTGCAGCTGGAAAAAAGGCTTTAACAGAAACTTTAACATGAACTTGAGTCACTTCCTCGGTTGGAAAGTCACGGCAGGTCACTGCTTCAATGACCAACACTACTGAAAGCCAAAATGAAGATATTGCCAAGATAAAGGCATTCCTCAGACCCAAGAAAAGATGCAACATAATCTGGAATGTAAGAACAATATGAGAAGTGAGAAGATTCATGCATGCTGTACAAAAACAGAAGAGAAACTATGATATGGATATATTTACACTGAGTGAGACCTGATGGCAGCTTTGGGTCATTGAAAATTGGAGATGGTGAGACAATTGTATATTTATGCAGAGAAGATGGTTTGCACAAAGGAGTAAAGAAAGTGGCTAAAGTTGCTAAAGAAAGTAGTGAAGAAGTCATTGAGGGAGTGGCAAGCAATGGGGGAACACATCATAAAAGTGAGGCTCAAAACACTCCAAATTGACATTCATCCAATGTTATGCGCCAACAAATGATGTGACTGAAAAAGACATAGATGCTTTCTATGAGAAGTTAGACAAGGGGTCGGCAACCTTTCAGAAGTGGCATGCCAATAGTTAAATTATTCACTCTTATTTACAGATTTGCATGCCATCGATACTGTTGCGAATTTGCGCCCGCCGGCGTGCGATCGACCGCGTAACTCAAATTGTGACCGCGTCGCCCACCGGTCGGACAATTCAGTCGTGACCCTCCTTGGAACTACCGCCAGGAGCTAGTCACGGGTGGGGGTTTAACCTCACCATGATCGTGCCAATTGCCCACCCACGCAGGATAGGGTTGCTCGCCAAATTCGACCTACCTAAGTACTTGCACGAGTAGTCAACCGGGCGATCGTACCTCGCCGCAGGTCGGCCTAGGACACGAACCGCTTAAGCAGTCCGTTCCGTGCTACAGTGATAACTGAGCGGCGTTATCGCCGACCTCGACGGATGTGATTCTGTTTACCAGGTGCTCACACCCCTCTACCAATTTCTTCCGTGATGCAAGATGGCACTTTCAAAAGAGGGAATAGGACGCAACGAATGGGGAACAGTTCAATAAGCACATTTATTAGACATTGCACGTATTTACAGTCACAGCAATGAATCATGCACGTATGTACAGTCAAAGCAAGCAGATAAAAGAATTACCACCGAATAAAGCGTTTTATTCGCACACACAGTCACTTAAACAAGTCTACTTACTAGATGGCGCCACCACATGCATTTATACAAAAAGCAAAGAAAAGAAAAAAACCATGAAATCCTAGGTTCAGACACCATTATTGTCTCATTCATAGACATGAATGAGACAATAATGCCACCCAAAGACAAGGGTGGCAGACAGGTCCGTGGACCGAATGTGACGTGGAGCTTGGATGAACGGTCAGGCCCACGAAACCGAAGGGTCTTACCCGTGTCCTCATGGCGCGCCGGTGGGCAGGTCGCGACGTCTACTCCCCCACGCCTGTCCTCGGGCATCCGGCTTGGTCGGTGAGCTCTCTCCGGCGTTCTCCACCCGGATGTGCAGGTTCGCGCCACACAGCAGGCACCACGGAACGGACGGGGTTACCGGCACTCTCTCAGCGCGGATGCTCGGTATGGGGGGAATTGCTGGTGCTCTCTCAGCACGTCGATGCTCTCTCAGCAGGTCAATGCTCTCTCAGTGAGACTTGGTTACCGGCGCTCTCTCTGCATGGATGCTCGGTATGGGGGAATTGCTGATGCTCTATCAGCACGTCGATGCCCTCTCAGCAGGTCAATGCTCTCTCAGCGAGACGGGGTTACCGGCGCTCTCTCTGCGCGGATGCTCGGTATGGGGGAATTGCTGATGCTCTCTCAGCACGTCGATGCCCTCTTAGCCAGTCAATGCTCTTTTAGCGAGTTGACGCTCTCTTAGCGAGTTGACACTCGAACGAGCACCCTGGACCGCCTTGGCTCCGGCAAACTCTCCCTGGCTGTGGTCTCCACTTCGCCCCTTTTCCCGGCGGTGGTCTCCACGTAGCCCTCTGGTTTTCCTCCAAGCACCTCTCCGCGTCCCTGCTCCGTTCACCAACTCTCGCTCTGACACCACGACCGTCTTCCTCACAACCGGCTGACTTGAGCTCAGTCTCTCGAAAACTGAACCCAGACTGACTTGTAACTGATCGCGAGCTCGTCTCCCCCACCACTGACTGCGAGCTCCTTTCACCAACACTGGCAACCGACCCACCGACACTTCTCTCGTCACTGCCTCGAGCTCCGTAAAACCGACTGGCCCTGAGCTCCGTTCTGCTCGCCCTTTTATAGGGCCGGGGAAGCGAGAATCGACCCCTGACCCTTGACCTCCAACCCCGGCAAAGCCGACGTGGTAGAAATCACCAAAACATTCGCTCGACAGCGTGACCCCTGACCCTGGCAGAGCCGATGTGTGTAATTCACCAAGGCTTCGCCTCGACAGCGCGGCTTCGTCCCGGCCGAGCCGATGTGTGTAATTCACCGAGGCTTCGCCTCGACAGCGCGAACTTTTACCCCGGCAAAGTGGACGTCACGGGAATCATCGGAGCGCTCGTCCTGACAGTGTGAACTCCGACCCCGACAAAGCGGACGTGGTAGAAATCATCGGAGCGCTCGTCCTGACAGCGTGAACTCTGACCCTGGCAAAGCGGACGTGGTAGAAATCATCGGAGCACTCATCCTGACAGCGTGAACTTCGACCCCGGCAAAGCAGACGTGGAAGAAATCATCGGAGCCCTCGTCCTTACAGCGTGAAGATGGCGTTGTCTCCAGGATGGAGGTGAAGCAATGTTTGCGGGGTGGCGTTGTTGATGGTAGTGAAGGGAAAAGGGCGAAGGTGGTGGTGGTTTGGTTGTGGTTGTTTGGGAATGATGTTGGTGGTGGCGATTTGGTTGTTGGGGGATGATTGGTCCAAAATAATGTTGTAGAAAAGAAAAACGGCTATCTCAAAGCGTCGCAGCCTGGTGAACACGAATATTACCCTCTAAACAACGGTGGGGAACTATCTGCACATAAACTTACCGGCATAACTGATCTAAGGACCTTTCTGGTGTTGTGCAAATTTCCACAGCCGTAACAATACATTTGTAACATCAATAAAAGCCTTCCTTACATTTTAGCAGCTTCATTGATAAAGAAATTAAAAGGCAGATCTTATCATTTCGTGTGGTCCTTGCTCTTGCTTTCCCTTGCTGAGTTCTCCCATCTCAGGTTTTTATTTTGACACTTTAAGCAGCACACTCGCCTCTGAGTGTTTACTTGTTCACTGGCTGTGGGAGGTACAGAGATCTAACCTCATATGTGAAAATATCTGTTCACAGAGGTATGTAGATCCAAATGCTGAGAGCAGTGAAAATTCCATCTTCTTCAGTCAAATTTCATAGGCAGGGGCTTTCAACAGGTCAGGATAGAGACTCCATGATCTCTCTCGGTAGTCTCAAGTGTGCGCCGCAGATCACTAAATTTCAAGGCCCATAAGCCTGAGCATTATAACTCAATGAGCTGCATTTCAAAATCCTCAACATCCATCCAGTGAAACACTGTCAAATCCATGTGGCTGGTATCAACGTTGTCTGATTTAATTACAAAGGAAATCATCAGGCCGAAACGTTGGAAAACCTGAAATCTGACAGAGAATTCTGATGCGAGTTCTTGCATGTACTATTCAACCTCGGCAACACTGGCGGTGCCATGCGTCAATAGTTCTTTAAGATGTTGGAAATAGCACAAAGTCGACATGTCAATGTCTTGAGAAAAACGGCAAGATAAGCAAGAAATGCCTTCCATGTTTCAAAAAGACCCATAATCGTTTGGCCTGCACCCTGCAGATGGAGGTTGAGTTTGTTTAGATGCGCGATGATGTCAGTTAGAAACATTAGTTGCACGACCCATTTGTCATCAACAAGTTTGGGGTAGTTTTGATATTTTTCTGACAAAAAGATCTTGATCGCATCAACACAGTCCATAAAGTGAGCCAAAACCTTCCCATGGCTTAGCCAACAGACATTGTACCCAGGGGGAAAATCCCCCATTTTTTGCGAAAACAGACACTGTCTGCTATAAAAGTTTGTTGTATATGGTTGGATTCCTTAGACCCCGGTAACAACTTCCGGGTAGACAACCTTTCCAACAGGCTACTGTAACTCCACAATTCAAGATGGCGTCCAAGATGCCGCCATATTTTGAAATCACCATAACGTCATCAATTGTTATCTATTTTCATGTGTAATACTTCGTTTCTCGGGTTTTCTAGGTCAGGAAATCTATTTATGATGGTTTCAGAGAGATATGATGTGTTTTATACCATTTATTACATGTTAATATATTATTTTAAGGCGACGATGACACAGAAAATCAACAATAACAATACACAGTAGTTTACTGTTATTGTAAGAACAATAATGGTACAGAATGGTACGAGTTACAAAGAACACAGATTACATGAGAAATGAACTACTGCACGTGCTTCACAGTTTGGAATGCAAGCGAAATGGCTGAGGCAAATATTCGTAAAATTCATGTCAGTGATACACGCCACAATGTTGCATCATATGAACAGGTCTACCACTCAATATAATGCTGCAATACAAGTGTCCATGTGAACAGCTGATGGTACACAGTTAATTGTCACTGTCTGAGTTACTGCTGTCACTGCTGTCAAATGCTGTGGTGTATTTCACTCGGCCGCACTTGGTGGCTGATCCCTGACAACGACATCCAATGTAACAGGCCACATTCTTCCTGGCACAGGAACAGTTCTTGTTGCAGTCTTTGGTGCAGCCACATGCAATGGCCTTTGTAATTGTCTGTGGCCAGGCTGGTTGAGTTGACAGGACTGGAACTAGTTTGACATCCTCCAGAGCCCAACCATAATCCACAAATGGGGGAAGCTGAGGCTTGGCAACATGTGCAGTCTTATCTATAATAGTTGCAAGAGCTGCACGCTGTAGATGTAGAAGGAATGTATGTTCTGTTGGTGGGAGTAGTTTCAGCATGGTTGACCTGTTGTTCAGGAATTTATAGGCTCGAAGCTTTCCAAGATGGCAGTCCTCAAAGTCATCATATCTGTTGGTGTACACAGCAATGACAAGTTTGCGTGCCTGGTTGATGAGGTCTGATGTGATCTGGTTGCGTGTCTGACTGCTCACCAAAGTCTTCGAGCTCAGGTATGTCTATGGTATAGCTACGGTTCAACCAGGTCTTTTTGCCAGTGAAGAATGGGTATCTGGTCGTGTCCCATCCACTCAGGCTGTGGATGAAGGGTAGTGCACGACATTTTGAAGGTCCTAGTGCCATAGCCATTTGGTGTATGGGCAGATATGTCTCTGCAGCAGTTCTTACCCACAGTTCAGGAAGGTCTTCCAGAATGCTGGCAGCATAGTAGACACAAATGCTGATGATATCTGTGTCATTGCCATGAGTGGCCACCCTATCAACACCTTCATTCTGGAACAATGACCAGGAATATTAGTCACTAAGAAAACGATCAAATAGCTGGTCCATGAATACTGTTACGGTTGTGGAAATTTGCATTACACCATAAAGAGTCCTCAGGTGAGATATATCGGTAAGTTCATGTGTACTTAGCCAAAACCCGTTGTATAGAGGGAATATATGTGATCCATTCGGGCTGCGACGCTTCAGTTAGCAGTTTTTCTTTTGCTGTAGTTAATTTGGTGCAAAAACAACAAACCTCGCCACAACCAACATCTCAACGATCATGCCATTCACCACAAGACGCCACCTTCCACAACTACGTGACCACATCTTCGCCACACGCCATTCAACGAGCACCGTGCGGGCGCGTGCAAGAACAAAAACCACCAACGCTTGTGGGGTTTTCCCACCGAATTTCCCCGCCTGATGCTTCCGCCTGAATCCCCCCCCCCCACCACGCTTGGTGTGAATGGGAGGGGTGCGGCAACTCGCTCCTGGTTGGTGAATGCACGGCGTGAGGCGGTCATAGTGGGGGCACGCCCCCCTTCGAGAGATTTCTGGAAACGCCTCGAAGGGAGGTGGAGACAGAAATGGGGTGGAGCGAAGGGCGGAGCCGGCCCCTACAAAAGGGTGGCGTGAAGAGTCATTGTTGGTTGGTTGTTCCCTTGTCCCAGTTGGAGGCTGAAGGCTCTTGGTTCGTGCAAGCGATCGACAAAAGGCGTGGACGTGAAGTTTGACGAGAACGTCGTTCCCTTTCCTGTTCCCTTGTCCCTGAACGGGAATTGTGGAGAGTTGCGCGATCGTCCCTGGTCAGAGGTTCTGTTCGTTCGTCCAAGCTGTCGGGCGGACGACACGTGCAGGCGCGCGGCACGAGCTCACGGACCACGCCGGAGGGACTCGGAGTTACGGTCGCCAAGGACTCGACGCGCTCAGGGAAGTCGCGACTTCCTTTTCTTTTGGGGTTTTGTGTAAATGTCTGTGGGTGGCGCCAGTCTTGTCAAGTTGAACTGTTTAAGTGTTGTAATAATTATATTCGGTTTTAACTCTTTCCCTGCTTCCTTTTGACTGTATGGCTGCATATACGTGCTTGTGTGTGTGTAATAAAGTGCTTGCTTGTTGAACTGTTTTCCCATTTCACTTCGTCTTTTCTTTTATTGAATCTCCATCCTGCATCACGTAAGGGATTGGTAGTGGGTTTAAAACACCCGGTAATTAATCGGAACCGTCAAGACCGACGATAACTCCACTCGGTTATCCCTGTAATACGGAACGAACCACTTAAGCGGTTCGTGTCCGGAGTCGGCCTGTGGCGTGGTCCCATCCCTCGGCAGATTACCCGCGCAGGTACTTAGGTATATCAACATTCGGCGATTCACCCTATTTTGCGCGGGTAGACTGCGGACTGGGTGGTGGTGGGGTTAAACCCCCACCCGTGACTGATTTCTGGCGGTAATCCCAGGAGGGTCACGATTGAATTGTCCGTCCGGTGGGCGACGCGGTCGTGATTAGAGTTACGTGGCCGATCACACGCCAGCGGGCGCGAACTCGCAACAAATCTTACAACTTCGAGGCTTGGTAACAATTTAGAAACAGGTAACAAGCAGGAATAAATAGACATAAACCATACAGCACACACCACAGCCCACAGGGCTGTTTCCTTTTGACGTTAATGCGCTCGTGCTTAGGCCTAGGTCACATTTGCCACGGCGGCCGTGGGGTCTCCAAAATCTGTGGCCACTAGCAATTATACGGCGGCCGCAGTATTTCCACGATCACACAATGTAGCACTCACATATGTTTTTATTTTTCGGGGAGGCGCACAGCGTATTTATAAATTGTGGAGACCGAAAACGTGGGGGTGCCATACGGTCTTTGATTTGATGTCGCACGGTGACCTTAGGGCGTCGCTGCGGCGGCCATAGAATTTTCAAGGCAGACGCAATGTGCCCGCAAGGCGACCGCAGGGGGACCGCAGGGAGGCCCTAAGGCAAACGTGCGGCCAGACGGATGGTAACGAGTGGGTATATATACCAGTTCTTTTTTTAATGAAATAAAAATATACCAGTATATACAACTGAATACACTATAACTATAATATACCATGGTGCCCCCAGAATCCAAACGCCCCATTCTTTGAACAAATTGGAATCCGAACAATTTTTTCGAGAAAATTTTGCCCTAAAAACCTAATACATTTTAAAAAACCGAACACAACGTGGCGTTCATGTTTGTTCACGTGTCTCCCCCACCTGTTCGAGCCGCATCTTCGCGCTTTGTTCATTCAATTCATCGGCAGAAGTCCTCGTGAAAGCATCTCTCGTGTGTCGATCGATACTTTAGGCCTCAGTCACATTTGCTCTACGGCGAGGATACGGCGGCCGTACGCCCTCTGAATTGACAGAAACGTGCGGCGGCCGCAGAGAAACTGAGGTGGCCTCAGGGTGGCCCTACGCTGTATGGCTATATTTTACAGGTCCGAAGGTCGCCGTGGAATTATAACGCGGAGTTATAACTTTTTCATTTCTACGTTCACCGTAGAAATTCGACAAGCCGAAACAAAAGAACTGGTTAAAAAATAATAATAATAATAATAATAATTAACCCATTCGTTACCGTCCGTCTGGCCGCACCTTCGGCTTAGGGTCCCCCTGCGGTCGCCTTGCGGGCACCTTGTGTGAGGAGGGCTATGTTATGGTCACATCCGATCCATAATTAATAAATATATATTAGTTAGATGTCGGTATTCGAACCCACTTTTAAAATACTCTGTAAATGCTTTGGTTTAACTCTCTGTCTTTTAGTGGCATGGTGTCCCAGCAAGTCAACCCACCAGATGCCCTCTAAAGACGCAGGCTGTGTTATTTCAGTGATAGCGTCCCGAGGAAAATGTTATCTGGATTCTCCTAAACATTCCACTCCTGGGCCTTTTGTTTAGGTTAAAAAAGGGTCATAGCCTGTAAATGCTGTCAGGTAGTCCATCATTCGCACAGGGCTGCCCCCTAATGGTCAACCCACATTCCTTTTCTGAGAAACGAATAGAGCTGGGTTCTTTTTACCAAAGCCAGACCTGTTTTCCTCCTTGGATTTATGTGAACTTAAAAGGGATTTCTGTTTGTCCTGCAACCATCCCACAGTGATAAGACTTTTGGACGTGGGAGATGGATGACTGTTAGGCCATAAAATAAGAGCTCTTATCACACCAACTAGTGTTAGAGTATAACCAGACATAGATTGGAATTAGAGATAGATTGTTCTTGTCACACCAACTAGGGTTAGAGTATAACCAGACATAGATTGGAATTAGAGATAGATTGTATATAAGGGAGAGTTTTTTTTAATGTAAAACTCAGTTTGGTTTTGGGAGCTCTCCATTGTCGGTTGGGCTGCCAACACCAACTCCGCTGACTGGCGTGTGGTCCTTCAATAAAGCTGCATTTTGGTGAATCCTCTTCTGTTGACTCTCTTCATACCTGGCCGGGGAACGGAGTCTTCACAGTTGGCAACCCCAGAACCAAGACCTCACAAGACTCTGAGGCTGTGGACCGGAGGAGCACCGCTTGGTGTACAGCACTTACAAGGGTCTCAGTTAAAAGGTACGTGATGCGCAACACGTTGGGCACCTGCAAAGGATAAGCCCTAGTTTAGGTAAGAACTGTACACCCAGCGGAGAAAGTTCCTTTGAACGCAGATTCAGGTTTTTGCTGAGGTGACGAACTAATAATGGTAATATATGAGGAGAATCAAATGCGGTTTTATTGATTGATTGCAAGGGACTGTGAGGCCGTGTTTGTTGACCGGGAAAGGTGGTAGATAAGGATATCCAAGTGAAATAAGGAGAGACAAGTTGAAGTCTTGTGCTCTGTGGTAGGGGAGTATGGCCACTTGAAATCTTTAAGATCTGTGTTGTTGTATGAAGAGGATAACAAATATCCATGTGAAATAGAGAAGCAGAGTAAAATCTTGTTTTCTAAGGTGTTATGTGAAGAAAGACTAATAGGTTAAAGTCCTGTAAGGAGGCTTAAAGGCTTTTGATAAGAACGGGACCCCGGTTCCGTGCAATAAAAGGAGAAACCTTTTTTTTTTACCTATAAGGCGTGGAAAAAGCTAAGAACATAAAGATGGGGAATAGCTCTGTTAAATCTCAAGGGTTACCAAGAGGAACACCATTGAAAATCGTGGGGGGAAAACATGGAATGGATAAAGTAGAGGGAGTGCAAGATTGGGTGAACTGGACGGCGGGAAGAAAGGATCCCTTCCCATTGGCCGGATCCTTCGATCCAAAAGTATTGCTCACAGTTATCACGGTGCTGACAGAGGGAAAAGCGGGAGGCCCGAGACAGAGAGAGAAACACTGGAGGGCGCTTGCCGCTTGGTTAACGGAGGCACAAGCTCAGACAGAAAATAAGCGTACGGGTCTCGAAGAAATTTTGAACCAACGAATGACACACGAGGAAGTGAGACAGGAGCAATTGAAACAAGCGCTAGCGCAGCTAGCAAAAAAGAACGATAACATAGACGGGAAAATAACCATACGACCTGGGATAACAAAAGGAAATTACCCCGTCCTGGAGGAGGAAGGAGCGATGGGAGGGACTGACATTAAGCAGTTCCCCATGGTGCAAGTGGCGCACAACGATTGAGTCTGGAGATCATGGACACCCCAAGACATTAGGGGGTAAAAGCCAGTATGGATGAATGTTTGAAATCAAACCCAAGGAAAGCAATCAAAATACTGCATGACCAGATAAAAATGCATGGGGCGACTAAAACAGATATCGGGTTCATATGCACGGCTGTGCTATCTAGCTAAGTTTGGGGTGCCCGCGCAGCGGCTCCAGTAAAACTGGAGAACGAGGTGGACAATACGTTGAACCGACCCGGCCTCAACGACGATGAGCGAGTAGCACAGACAGCATATAGAACCAGAGTAACTGAACTAATGGATCAACTAGCAACTGACATGGCCCCGAGAGTGATGGATTGGCACGCAATCACAGAGGTTGTACAGGATATTAAGGAACCACCTAGCGCGTACAAAGCACGATTGTATGAACAGATTGAACTACACTCGGGATATGAGGAGATGGGAGTAGTGCCCAGACAATTCCTAAACAATGCGTTTGTGGAAGGGTTGTGTGAGGAAATAAGGAGAGAAGTAAAAGCAACTCCAGATTGGAAAAACGCGGAACCCGCCATTCTACATGAAAGAGCAAGGCAAGCATGGCAGACTTTAAAAGAAGAAGAAAGGAGGGGGGAAATGAACCGAGAGAGCCCGAGTAATGAAGAATCTGAGGAGAAAGGACTGCCGGTATGAAAACCGGGAACGGAGACCCCGCAGGGATAACCCGGACTGGGAACCAAGGCAGGAGAGGGGACAGGATCAACGAAGACCGTGGAACAGAAATAATGGCCCGCAGAGGGCAGGAGAATGTTATACGTGCGGACAATCAGGACACTGGAGCCGGGAGTGTCAAGCTGCACCCAGACAAAGGAATTGGGACCAACAGCGGCCACCAAACCGGGAAAGACCAACAGCGCCTCCTGGGGGAGAGGAGAGACGGGAGAAGAACTATTGGCATAAGGATACCGTAGTGGCTCCGCAAAAGGAAACGAGGAACGTGAGAGAATTAACCACAACGGTTAAAGTAGAAGGAAAACAGGTAACATTTCTAGTAGACATGGGAGCCACACGGTCGACACTAAAACAAGGAGAGATAAAGAACCTGCCTCTTTCCGACAACTCAGTAAGAGTAATGGGGGTCTCGGGATGGAGAGAAGATATCCCGATTTCAGATAAATTATGAATTGAAGTCGGCCCCCTGAAAGGAGAACATGCATTTTTGATCGCTAAACACACTCCGATGAATCTGTTGGGTAGAGATTTGTTGTGTAGAATGGGATGTACCATAACATGTAACAAACACGGAGTTTTCATAGATGCCCCACTAGCATTACAAGAAGAAGTAATGACACTCATGATGAATGAACTTGAACCAGTGGTGTATTGGTTGCGAATTGTGTCTCAGGAGGGTAGAAACCAGCTGGGTCGGGATTGGGAAAATGCAACAAGATTGTGAGATGTAGAGGAATGGTTGCTTGGCAACGACATTGATTTGGATGAAGTGAAATTGACTTTGCACTGTAGCGTCTACTACCATGAAACAGGGCAGGATTTTGAATACTCAGCAAAAGTGCATTGAGATTACACAGCTAAGCGCACACTGATGACAACCAATTTATGGATCGGAAAGGAAGGAGCAGCGGTGGAGGTGGAACTAGCCGCCGAAGAGCGCGAACTAATGAAGCATAGAGAAGGACTTACACCACACATCTCCATGGCAGTAAGTAAAGAGCACAGTGCAGGAGAATTGGGGAAAATGATTACACGATTGAGATGTGCCCCGGAACCAACAGAAAGGGGTAACGAGGCTCGGAACACCTTACACGCAATGAGGCGCGGGGATGGATGGAAAGTATGCTTACCTGATAAGATTTTGACCTGTGTATTGGAAAGGCATGAGATGAACAGGGAGAAGCCCTGCCGCCAGACAGACAAGCGAACGGGGACCGAGGAAAGATTACAGGAAGTACCAGACAGATTGTGGACAGAACATCCAAATGATGTAGGGATGGTGCTGACTGCAACGCCTGTGTCCATTCAGGTAAAAGAGGGGATACCCCTGCCTCGAGTGAGCCAATATCCATTGCGAAAGGAGGCAATCGAGAGAATCGCACAGGTGCTGGCATCATTGCGGGAGCAAGGAGTGATAATACCTACAAAGAGCCCATGTAATACGCTTATCCTCCCGGTTAAGAAGCCCGGTGGAAATAAGTGGAGATTCGTGCAAGATTTGCGGGCGGTGAATAAATGCGTGAAATCGTCTTTTCCCTGTAGTGCCGCACTGTCACAGTGCTGGCAGGGGTGCCATCGAGCGCAACATATTTCTCCATGGTTGATTTATGCTCGCGTATTTTTCTATTCCCCTGGCAGAGGAATCACAATACTTATTCGACTTTAGCAACGCGGGACAACAGTACACCAGGACGGTACTTCCACAAAGATTTTGCGATAGTCCAACACTCTTTTCGCAGGCCTTGAAGAAAGATTTGGAGGACATAGAGCTTCCGGAAGGTTCAGTGATGATCCAGTATGTCGACGATTTATTGATCTACTCAGACGACCAGAGGAAATGCGAAACGAACACGGTGGCGTTATTACAGGCGCTCACTCAGAAGGGTCACAAGGTTAGCAAGGAGAAATTGCAGTTCACACAAACAATGGTAATGTACCTGGGACACGTACTGGAACAAGGACAGAGGAGTTTGGGAGACGAGCGAGTGGAAACAATCCTGGGACACCTGAAACCAACGACATTGCGGGAACTTCGCCGATTCCTTGGGATGACAGTACTGCCGGCAATGGATATCCGACTACGCAGTTCAGGCACGATCACTGTACGACATGGTAAAGGAAGCGAAGGGGGATAAGATCTCTTGGACGGACAATGCGGAAAAAGATTTTGAGACACTGAAACAGGCTTTGTCCTCAGCACCTGCATTGGGGTTACCGAATTATGATCTTCAATTCACTTTATTTGTCCATGAAAGAGGAGGGTTCGCCCAAGCAGTGCTGACACAAGAACAAGGGGGGGAAATAGGCCAATTGCGTACTACAGTAGTCACTTGGACCCAGTCACCACCGCCTATCCCGGGTGTTTGCGGGCGGTGGCCGCGGCACAATATGCTGTGACCGCAACAGCAACTTTGGTTTGAGGCTCCCCACTGACAGTGAAAGTTCCGCATGATGTGACGGCGCTGATACTGCAAAACAAAACACAACATATATCGGCGGCACGGGCAGTTCAACATGATCTGGTACACTTGCAAGCAACTAACATTACGATC
>NC_140961.1:79625438-79635438 GCF_056783735.1 Eptatretus burgeri | reverse complement strand
TACAGTACATGACAGCTTGTCATGTTATAGGGAGATATACAATGCGAAAATTAATAGCAGCACACAATGCAATTTGGATTCCTTCTTTTAAAGGGCTCTAAATTATGCTAACCAATGAAAGCTCTTGTTTTTGTTATTTTAGAGATTGAAAAAAAAAGCAGTCAAGCAGAGTTTTTAATTGGGTTTTTTTTTCAACTTTGTTTCTTTGCCATGAATTGTACTTTTATTGTGCGTGCCACTCAAAATCATCTTGCATGCCATACGTTGCTGACACAGACAAAGCTGTAGAGAAAACACTGCACAATGTGTAATGGGACATTTAAATGCAAAATCTCTCGTTGCATCCTTGACGAAATGGGTAGTGTTGGAGGGATGAAAGGGTAGAGGGAGTAAAAATCGTTTCACAGACCAGTATCTAATCAAACGCAGATTAACAGATAATGACGCAGCTGTTCCACGCTTGTCACTGTGTGGGATGGAGATAGTATCCAACCAATTTGGAATCATCTGTTTTCCATCTCTGTCATCTTCCATCCATGGAGTCATCTTCCATCAAGGAAGACGCTGTTCTCCAGAGCATCAGAGAGGTCATTTATGCATATTGGTAACAAGACCGAGTCCCGTCATTAGAGTAATCCTGCACCCACTGAGAGAGCAGAGGTGGACAGGAGTGTATTGACTAGCTGAGAATCCATCCTTAAGGACGGGATTATCCTCCCAGAATTTCGGACAGGATAATTCCCACCGAATTACGGATGGAATAATTCCCCCAGAATTGGAGTATATTTGTATGACTTCTAATACCCCTTCTAACCATGAGAGGTGCTTTTACCTTCTGCAGAGAACTGGTGTGCTCTACCCACAATTAATGTCCGGGACTATGAAATGTTTTTCCCACCTAAAACCTATCTGTGTAGACCCTGAGTACAACCACCAGGTTTCAACTCATTCCATCCAGTGGTTCAGGAGTAGCCAAACAAACACACAAAAAAAATATTTCTTGAATTACAATATGAGAGCAAGTCCATAAAGCCAGCTATGAAGTCCCATGCACTTCATCTATATCCCATGATGTCACATAAATAAATTGCATCGACAACAATCACGTTTGGCTATATATTTTTTTATATTTTCCCTCCAAATTAGCAGACTAATGGCAGTGGCCTCATAGTTAGAGTCTGCTCCAAGTCTGGGAAGTCAACGGTTTGAAGCCTGGCGAAGTCACACCAAACACTTCAAAAATGACATGTGCTGCTTCCTTGCTTTACATTCAGCATTTAAAAGGAAAAAGAAAGGGAAAACAACCATGGGTTGACAACCATTCTGCAGGCTTGATAGGTCTATGAGGCCTCCTGTGTTGAAATTCCTTGTAAAGGTACTCATTATATACTATTAACTTCACAGACAACAGATGTCTATGGAGCTGCATGCACAACTGCTTGTTTATGTCAGATTTGTGCATGAGTCATTTATGAATGAATTTCTTTTCTTTTTTTTCTCAACCTTTTCCAATTGCATTGCCAGGGAACAGATTTTTGCAAAGCTCGATAATTCTGTATGTGAAGCAGGAATGAATGGATATCAATGTTTCATCCAATACAGCAAAGCACAGTGGTTTTTTTCCACTCTATTCAGCAAGCAGTGTTCAATGTAGTCAACAGAAAAGTTTTGGGTGCTAAAAAAATGTTCCAGCCCTTGAATTCAGTTGTAGCCAACAGTACAGAATTTTTTTTCCAAAATAAATGCAATCAATGCAGGTTTGTTTTTTCTGGTGCCAGAAAATGGCATCTGATCATTAGCAAAGATTATTACACATTGATAGTGGGGCAGATAACAGCAATTTTTGAGAGGGATCGTGCAAATGATGATACACGCATCAAATTTGGCACATTTGTTCTCCAGGGGATTCTAATCAAATCTGCCTGATTGGCCATTTGAAAATCCAAATTTTGAAAAATTTAAAATAAAACTAGAACTGCCACTTTATAACTGCTGGCAGTGATGACCGGGTACCCAGAAGTGCCTTTGACACAACTGATACAACATGAGACTGAAATCAGAGTCGCAAAGTTTTGCATTGACAGGATAAGCGGTGCCAGAGAAAACATTATTTAATGGTGATACAAACACAGGCCTGCTTCGAGACAGCGCGAAACAGACGAGTTACGAACCAGGCAGCACAAAACGTTCAATTTCGTTATTACTGGCGACCAGATTCAAATAATTAAATAATTCTGGCTGCCAAACCACACGGCCGATCAGGTTGAAATTTTAAACTTTTGTTTCACATGTAGCCTAAATTATAAATATGAAGTTTCGCATATATAGAAGTAGTGGTTCCAGAGTAAACATGAATTAATATTTATCCTTCAATCTAAGATGGCGGCCAAACCATGTGACTTGTGACCTCATAATTTTTACCATGTATGCAGATATCATGGACGATGACAGACGCAAATTTTCGCTTCGATAGGTTAAGCAGTTCCAGAGAAAACATTATTTAATATTTTTCTTAAATTCAACATGGCTGCCAAACCATGTGACCTATCAATTAGAAATTAACAAACTTGTATTCCCTACTCATGTGCAATAGGGGTGTGAAGTTTCCCCTTGATCAGATCAGGTGTTCTGGAGAAGAAGATGTTTGAAGGTTTTAAGGTAAATTCAAGATGGCCGCCAAACCATGTGACCAATCAAGAACAAATTAACAAAGTTGAGAAAGGACCTCATGGGGAATATATGTGTGAAGTTTCGGCTTAATCTGTCTTGCCTTTCTGGAGAAGAAGATTTTAAAAATTTATTCATTTTCAATCCAAGATGGCTGACGAACCATGTGACCTATGACATCACAAATTTAGATTCTGCTTCCCACTGGGTATTGGAACACGTTTATGAAGTTTCGTGTTAATCGGTAAAGGTGCGTTTTTCTATCCAAGATGGCCGCCAAACCATGCGACGTGTGACATCATAATTTTTACCACGCGTGTATACACGACGGTAGATGATAATTGCAAACTTTCGATTCGTTAGGTTAGCGGTTCCAGAGAAAACATTATTTAATATTTTTCTTAAATCCAAGATGGCGGCCAAACCATGTGACTTATCAATTCGAAATTAACAAACTTATATCGCCTTCCTGTCCCGAATATAGTTCTGAAATCTCCCCTTCATTGGGCTAACGCTTCTGGAGAAGAAGATGTTTGAAGGTTTTCGGGTTTTTTCAAGATGGCCGCCAAACCATGTGACCGATCAAGAACAAATTAACAAACTTGAGAAAGGACCTCATGGGGAATATATGTGTGAAGTTTCGTCTTCATCTGTCTTGCCCTTCTGGAGAAGAAGATTTTTAAAATTTATTCATTTTCAATCCAAGATGGCTGCCGAACCTTGTGACCTATGATATCATAAATTTAAATTCTGCTTTCCCTCGTCGACCCGAACAACTGTGTGAAGTTTCGTGTAAATCGGATAAGGTCTATTTTTTTCTATCCAAGATGGCCGCCAAACCATGTGACTTCTGAGGTAAATTTTTTTACCATGTATGCAGACCTGAGGGAGGAAGGCACTTGCAAATTTTCGCCGATGGCTTCTGAAATTCCAGAGAAAACATTATTTAATATTTTTCTTAAATCCAACATGGCGGCCAAACCACGTGACCTATCACTTCAAATTAACAAACTTGTATCGCATGCATTTCACGAATATAGTTCTGAAATCTCGCCTTCATTGGACCAGCGCTTCTGGAGAAGAACATGTTTGTAGGTTTTAGGGCTTTTTCAAGATGGCCGCCAAACCATGTGACGTATCAACAACAAATTAACACACTTGAAAGAGAACATCAGGGAGAATGTGCGCAGTTAAGTTTATGCATAATCTGCACAGCCGTTCTGGAGAAGAAGATTTTTTTTAAAAACACTAAAAAACAAGATGGCGGTCGAATTACGTCATCGATGACGTCAAAAAAAACATTTTTTGACGATGAATTTTGGTGTAGATGACGCTCAGAATTTTTCAGATTTTTCCTATATGGCGTTCTACTTGACGAATTTTCACCGGTATATCGCTTCACCTATGACGTCACGAAAAATCACACGTGTTCCCCATAGGGAGCTTAGTAAAATGTATCAAACGAAAAAATTTTCCATTGCACGGTTTCCGAGATACAGATGTCCAAAGTTTATCGCTTTTTTCAAGATGGCGACCGTACCACGTGACCAATGACGTCATAATTATAACGTGATTGTGCTATCAAAAAAGATACATACTATGGTGAAAATTTTCTGTCGATCGGACTTAGTGTTCCAGAGAAAATGATTTTTAAAGCGAAAAAGGGTGCAAAATGCCGGCGGAAAAATAATAATAATAATAACTAGAACTGCCACTTTATAACTGCTGGCAGTGATGACCGGGTACCCAGAAGTGCCTTTGACACAACTGATACAACATGAGACTTAAATCAGAGTCGCAAAGTTTTGCATTGACAGGATAAGCGGTGCCAGAGAAAACATTATTTAATGGTGATACAAACACAGGCCTGCTTCGAGACAGCGCGGAACAGACGAGTTACGAACCAGGCAGCACAAAACGTTCAATTTCGTTATTACTGGCGACCAGATTCAAATAATTAAATAATTCTGGCTGCCAAACCACACGGCCGATCAGGTTGAAATTTTAAACTTTTGTTTCACATGTAGCCTAAATTATAAATATGAAGTTTCGCATATATAGAAGTAGTGGTTCCAGAGTAAACATGAATTAATATTTATCCTTCAATCTAAGATGGCGGCCAAACCATGTGACTTGTGACCTCATAATTTTTACCATGTATGCAGATATCATGGACGATGACAGACGCAAATTTTCGCTTCGATAGGTTAAGCAGTTCCAGAGAAAACTTTATTTAATATTTTTCTTAAATTCAACATGGCTGCCAAACCATGTGACCTATCAATTAGAAATTAACAAACTTGTATTCCCTACTCATGTGCAATAGGGGTGTGAAGTTTCCCCTTGATCAGATCAGGTGTTCTGGAGAAGAAGATGTTTGAAGGTTTTAAGGTAAATTCAAGATGGCCGCCAAACCATGTGACCAATCAAGAACAAATTAACAAAGTTGAGAAAGGACCTCATGGGGAATATATGTGTGAAGTTTCGGCTTAATCTGTCTTGCCTTTCTGGAGAAGAAGATTTTAAAAATTTATTCATTTTCAATCCAAGATGGCTGATGAACCATGTGACCTATGACATCACAAATTTAGATTCTGCTTCCTACTGGGTATTGGAACACGTTTATGAAGTTTCGTGTTAATCGGTAAAGGTGCGTTTTTCTATCCAAGATGGCCGCCAAACCATGCGACGTGTGACATCATAATTTTACCACGCGTGTATACACGACGGTAGATGATAATTGCAAACTTTCGATTCGTTAGGTTAAGCGGTTCCAGAGAAAACATTATTTAATATTTTTCTTAAATCCAAGATGGCGGCCAAACCATGTGACTTATCAATTCGAAATTAACAAACTTATATCGCCTTCCTGTCCCGAATATAGTTCTGAAATCTCCCCTTCATTGGGCTAACGCTCTGGAGAAGAAGATGTTTGAAGGTTTTCGGGGTTTTTGAAGATGACCGCCAAACCATGTGACCGAGCAAGAACAAATTAACAAACTTGAGAAAGGACCTCATGGGGAATATATGTGTGAAGTTTCATCTTCATCTGTCTTGCCCTTCTGGAGAAGAAGATTTTTAAAATTTATTCATTTTCAATCCAAGATGGCTGCCGAACCTTGTGACCTATGATATCATAAATTTAAATTCTGCTTTCCTCGTCGACCCGAACAACTGTGTGAAGTTTCGTGTAAATCGGATAAGGTCTATTTTTCTATCCAAGATGGCCGCCAAACCATGTGACTTCTGAGGTAAAATTTTTTACCATGTATGCAGACCTGAGGGAGGAAGGCACTTGCAAATTTTCGTCTGATGGCTTCTGAAATTCCAGAGAAAACATTATTTAATATTTTTCTTAAATCCAACATGGCGGCCAAACCACGTGACCTATCACTTCGAAATTAACAAACTTGTATCGCATGCATTTCACGAATATAGTTCTGAAATCTCGCCTTCATTGGACCAGCGCTTCTGGAGAAGAAGATGTTTGAAGGTTTTAGGGTTTTTTCAAGATGGCCGCTAAACCATGTGACGTATCAACAACAAATTAACAAACTTGAAAGAGGACCTCAGGAGAATGTGCGTGTTAAGTTTCGCAAGAATCTGCACAGCCGTTCTGGAGAAGAAGATTTTTTTAAAAAACACTAAAAAACAAGATGGCGGCCGAATTACGTCATCGATGACGCCAAAAAAACATTTTTGACGATGAATTTTGGTGTAGATGACGCCAGAATTTTTCAGATTTTTCCTATATGGCGTTCTACTTGACGAATTTTCACCGGTATATCGCTTCACCTATGACGTCACGAAAAATCACACGTGTTCCCCATAGGGAGCTTAGTAAAATGTATCAAACGAAAAAATTTTCCATTGCACGGTTTCCGAGATACAGATGTCCAAAGTTTATCGCTTTTTTCAAGATGGCGACCGTACCACGTGACCAATGACGTCATAATTATAACGTGATTGTGCTATCAAAAAAGATACATACTATGGTGAAAATTTTCTGTCGATCGGACTTAGTGTTCCAGAGAAAATGATTTTTAAAGCGAAAAAGGGTGCAAAATGCCGGCGGAAAAATAATAATAATAATAATAATGCGTAATAATAATAATAATAAACAGAAGGAAAACAATAGGGTACCCTGTACTCACAGGGTACCCTAATAATAATAATAAACAGAAGGAAAACAATAGGGTACCCTGTACTCACAGGGTACCCTAATAATGCGTAATAATAATAATAATAAACAGAAGGAAAACAATAGGGTACCCTGTACTCACAGGGTACCCTAATAAAAAACTTCAAAAAAGTCAAGATCACGAATCAATGTTGGATGCTGGCTGAGATTGGTGAATGTTTCAGAAACATCATCAAAGACGTTCCAAGTCTGCCATGCAGTTTTCTTCCCTTCACCGCGGAAGGCAGACACGACGTCACATCCAGTGAACGCATGGAAGTATGGGATCAGTGGGCCTTTCCACTTTCATGATATATCCATTTTCAGGCATGTCATTCAATTTCTCAATTATCTGTTTTTTCAAAGATGCTGGCTGTCGATGGGCGGCATGCAGTACTCCTTTGGCATTGGATTCCAATTTGATGGTGTAGGTACCTGCTAGTGTACCAGTTGTTTTACTAAGTTCTGGGAACTTGTCTAGCCCTTGTGGGAGTTCTTCACTCTCAACAAATGACAGCCACACAAACAAGCCAAGAGCCTCAGCTGTCTTCCCAGAGAGTACATTCTCTTGATGGAGATTGATTATTTCAAAGGTAGTGACATATGAAACACCATTACATTTCACAGGCAAATAAAAAGCTCCTGTAGGTCTGTTTTTGTGATTGGAGTAAGTTCTGATAAGTTCTGTGGTTTTTCGGAGCTTTCCTGTACGCATTAGTTTTTGATAGTCATAAAAAGTGAGTATAACAATGAGCTCCAGTGTCAATACAGAATTTCACTTCAGTGATTTTACAGCACATAAACTATATGTGCCCATTTGTCATCTGATGCTGTATTACTGACAATCCATGCTGAATGTATGTTGAAAATTTCATGTTCATCTGGCTCACTGTCGAACCCAACATCCACAGAACGCATGCCTTTCCGACAGCAATGACACACTGCGAACCGGTGGTTGGCCTTTTTGCAGAATAAACAGGTAGACCCTCCTAGATGGGAATGTAGCCTGACTCCGTGGGTGTTGTGGGTTTTTACCACAATTCAGGCAGAATTTTAGCTGGTTCAGCTATCAAAGGTTGCTTGCTGGTGAAATGTGTTTTTGGGTTTGACGCTTGACACAAGTGCCCTCATCATTCACAATATGGACCTGACTCTGAGAGCTCCAACTACTGGCCTATTTCTAGTGCCTTGACTGGTGACAAATCTTCACCCCTATCCAGAAGTCTTTGTTGGACCTTTTGTTCATAAATTCCACTGGTAATAGCATCGGTTAAAATGTCATCAGGATTTTCATATTCACATTCCAGGAGATTGAGATTCAAGTCTAACAAAATATCAAAACACTTACTGCTGCCTTCATTGTGTCGTTTTAGCCTGTGTCGAGCTATGGATTTGTTCTCTCGTGGGTGGACACAAGCTTCAAATTTATCAATAACTTTTTTAGGGAGTCGTCTTTCTCACCTTAATCCCAGTTTAATGTTTTGTAAATTTCTCTGCCTTCCTGTCTGATCGATTTTTCCAACCAGCCGTCTTTTTCTTTGCCTCTCAACTGGCCCAAGGGCCCGGCACACATGAACCTCATGTGGTTCTTGATTCTTCTATATTCAGTCAAAATTCGCACTATTTTTGATCAATCACGGGGTGATAAAAAGTTTTTGTTCTACGTAGTTCACAGAAAAGGTTCGCAGATTCAATAATGGGTCATGTAAAAGCTCAGATTTTATTTTTGAAACAGATATGACACCACGCAAAGTAACATGGAAGATGGCGGAAGAGGGAGTTTTTCAATTTATGCAAGTCACCGACATCATTTACAAAGTGTCACGTACAGCATTAACAAATTGAACATACATTACAATTACCATCAATTGTTCTTCACTTTTGGTTGTGTTGATACTTTGTATCATGTGCTCATTGCTGTGTCTTTTGCATGCCCATTTGTTTATTTTGATCTTGTGTGTCTGCTTCGGATAGTTGGGCCTAGCCATTCCCCAAACCTCCCTCCCTGCCCCACTCCCTCACCTCGCAGACCCTCTCCTTCAGTAATTTCTCAAATGCAATTCATACACTCGCTCTAACTGCTTCCTTATAACTACCATATCAATAAAACAAATCAACAAAAAACTCCCCTTCTATTGATCTCATTCTTCCTCATGTTCCTTCTTCCTCCAAGGGTGTCCCTCTATCCTGCCATTGGTGAGTAACCTAAACCCTTTCGGACAACCCTCCCCACACCCCAAATGTGTACTCCCACCCACCTCCCCCCCCTACTCCCCACACCACACCTACACCCACCTCTGAAATATGGTCTTCTTTCTGTTATGTTCTGGACTATTATGTCTTCTAGCTCTTCCACAAGCCCCTACATTGTACACAAAAAAACGCCCTGCCCTTCTACAATGGTGGCATGACCCATGGAAATGCATTCAATACCCTGAATAAATTTTATTTCTTTCCAAACTGCCTGGACCCCCTCTACGATCCTCAATTTTGGCTTGCAGTCTTAAAATATTTGTCAGCAACACATATCCAGAGGCCGGGGATGGGCGGAGCAAGATGTGCATGACAAATAAACAATAGATGCCTATCTGGAACCATTCATTCCAATGTGTACTCCCACCATCAATCCCCCAACCCAACCCCACTCAAAAGTGCCCATTCTGAATTGGACTTGCACCCTGCCCCCTTTATATTTCAAGCTCGGGCTTTGACATTACACTGACTCACCGCTTCTGTGTGGATGGGATGCACGGCAAAGAGAGCAGCAGCAAAGCGTGCTGCATGCGTTGGTACAAGTCTGTAGCAAGTGGCCAGGTAGAGCAGACACACAAGCCAGTGTAGCACACAGTTTGCCAGGTGGTAAGGTGCTGGGTTCAGTTCACTAAAGAGGTAGTTGAGTCGGAATGTAAGCACTGTCAGAGGTCGGTAAGACTTGTGACTGCGTTCCTGAGTGAAAGGAAGCATACACACAGGCTCAGAATATAATGAGCATTAAAATTCCTTGTGAAGTTTGTGCAGGCAACTCAGATTAAAATGTTGTGTGTGTGTATGTGTATGTCCATGCGAAGTACGCTTAATATAAACTATAATCAATCAAAAACATTGTTAATATGCCCTTTCAGACAACCTCAAATTGGTTTGCTCCAATGACGA
>NC_140961.1:79615438-79620438 GCF_056783735.1 Eptatretus burgeri | reverse complement strand
CCGACCATAACCCTAGGAGGAGTAGCATTTGGCGCAAAGGCAGCTCCAACTCTCGCAAATTATCGATTTTTGCACTAATTGACCTTTGACCCCTGACCTAAGCAAAATCGGTCAATATGTCCTGAGGCAAAGTTGTAGTACTCATTGAGTACCATGAACCTGCAAAGTTTCATTCGTATCCATGCACTCACCTGGTCGCCCAGGGGCCTTCAATTATCGCCAATTTTCGCGCATACCCTAATTGTAGGGGGCACTGCGGGTAAAGTATTCTATATATATATATATATATATATATATATATATATATATATATATATATATATATCAGAAAAACCGGAATATATTTGATAGAGCATCACCTGTAGATCATTAGTGCCAAATTTCATAACCCTACGTGGGATAATGGCTTTCAGAATTGATTTCGCGTGAACGGTACCGATTTTGAAGGTTTTTCGGTTGTTGCTGGGGAACCAAAGCGTCCCCAGCTACCATCACAATTTCCAAAGCCGAGGTCATAAGATGTACCAACCACCCGAGTTTGGTCAAAATCCGCCCACGTTTACTACCAATTATGTTGATGACAAACGAACAAACATCCAAACAAACAGACAGAATTCCTGACAATAAGGGTCACCGATTTCTGTGACCCAATACATATATATATATATATATATATATACATACATATATATATACATATATATATATATATATATATATACATACATATATATATACATATATATATATATATATATATATACATATACATATATATATATATATAGACATATATATACATGTATGAGGAGCCACGAGGAGGAGTGATGTAAGGGACACATCGGCCATTTTGGAGTTAATGCCATAAAGCACTATTTTAACCCTTACCCTATCATCCGAGCCTATCATCATCATATCATTAAAAAAATGTTGCTTACATCACTCCTCCTCGCGGGCCTTCATGTGTATATATATATATATTGTTGTAAATTTCCGCCCGCCGGCATTCGAACGACCGCTTCTAGCCAAGGGCGGCCGTCTCGCCCACTGAACGGACAATCCAGTCGCGGCTTTCCGGATCAACGCCGAAAATAAAACCAGCCACGGGTGTGTTTTTAAGCAAACCACAGCCTAGTCAATATTCCACCCGTACGCGACAGGGTCAATCGCCGAATTGTCGATATACCTAATTATTCGCGCGAGCAGACTACCGAGAGACTGTACCTCAATGGGACCGCGGGGACACGAGCCGCTTAAGCAGCTCGCTTCCTTTTGGGATAACCGAGCGGGGTATTATCGCGCAGTCCCGTTGGACCCGATCACTTTACCGGCAATTTAAAAACCAACTATATTCCGAGTGCAAGATGGCAGCTTAATTAAGGGAAGAGGACGCAACGAATGGGGTACATTTAAACAAGCACATTTATTTACAAACAACACATAAGCACGTAAGCAGTCATGCAGGTATGCAAAACACGCATGCAGTTAAACAAGGCAAAACATGAATGCAATTATACAAGGCCAACACACATGACAGGAGAACTACAACCGTTCTGCACAATCACTTAACAGTTTTTACTACTTAGTAGACACGGGCCCACGGACACACGTACGCACACACACACACCCAATAAATGGTGGCTGAGGCCTTTAATAACGGGCTCCAGCTCGGAGGACAGGTGAGCTGAAACTCAGAGCCTATCTCGAACCTCTCCACCTCGTGTGGTCTTCAAGTTGTTCGGACCCGGGCTCCAGTGAGATCTAATCGCCGTGAGCCGCGATCCTTCCCGAGCTCCAGCGAATCCTCCCACGCTTCTCAACACGTGCTGGTAAGATGAGGCACCGATCCTTCCCGTCGAAGCATCGCTTCCCCGAGGAACCACCTCCAAGAAGAGGCCGACGAGTCGCACCAAGCCGGGAACCAAACGGAGAACAAAGAGCTCCACGAACCAAGAAGAAGAAGCCACCACTCGCAGCTCGAGTGGAGCAACCGGCTCAACTCTCTCCCAAACAAAGCAGCTCTCCAATAAGTCTCCACCCGAGCCAAGCCATGGCCGAAGCTCAACTGAAAAACTCCTATGCAGAAGCAAAAAAGCTTCCGAAGGCCTCAACCCTAACCCAAGCCAAAGAGGACCGAAGGTCTGCTGAACGACGCCGAACCCGAACCAACTAGAGGATCTCTTCTTATCCTTCTAGCACTCGAGCCGAAGCTCTACTGAACAACCCACCCGAACAAAGAAAGGATCTCCTGTTTTTCCTTCTCCGCCCCCCTCCCCCGCACCCGGCATGAATCATATCCTCGTGATCCATCCCCCGCTCAATCATGGGTGGGAGGGAGTTGTTGACATCATGAATCACGGGACGGAAGGGCTCTTCTTCCTCTTCGCAGAAGAGGGGGAGGGACGTCTCCATTGTTCGTTCCCTAACTATTGTTACGAATTCACGCCCGCCGGCGTGCGATCGGCCGCTTTTCCACTAATAGCAACCGCGTCGCCCACCGGATGGACAATTCAGTCGTGACCCTCCTGGAAGTATCGCCAGAAACCAGTCACGGGTGGGGGTTTAACCTCACCACAGCCCAGTCCGCATTCTACCCGCGCGAAATAGGGTCACTCGCCAAATATCGAAATACCTAAGTACTCGCGCGGTATTTCGGTAACCTAGCGTAGGGGCAGTAGGTAGGTAGCGCGGTAGGTAGGGTAACCTAGCGAGGGGCAGTACCTCGCCACAGGTCGGCTTGGGACATGAACCGCTGAAGCGGTCCGTTCCGTTCTACAGCGATAACCGAGCGGGTATTAATCGCTGACCTCGACGGATCCGATTCTCTTTACCGGGTGTTTAAAACCCAACTAATTATTCCACGATGCAAGAGGGCATTTCCAATGGGGGAATGAGGACGCAACGAACAGGATACATTTCACACAAGCACATTTATTATAACACACACGTATTCAGAAGCAAGGCAGTCATGCAATGTGCAAGAAACAAAGAGAAAGCGTTATCACCGAATACGAGCAATGTACAATCACTTACACAGGTCTACTTATAGGGACACGGCACCACAGCAGTCATACAAAAGCAAAAGAAAGACCTCCCCATAGGCAGGGAGGTAGACAGGGTCCGCGGACCTTTATGGCCGTGAGCCGTGGCTGACCGAATAGGCCCACGAGACCGATGCAGGTTACCTGCCCCACCTCGGTGGTCGGCGAGTCGTGACGCCCCGTCCCAACGGTAGCTAGCGTGGCCGCGCCTGATTCCGGGCCTCCCGCGTGGCCGGCAAGCTCTCTCCGGCGCTCCTCGCCCAGCCGCGCAGGTTCGCACCACACAGCCGGCAGAGCTGCACCTTCAGTCTGCGTCTCTGAAGCATCGCCTGGACTCGTCACCGGCCCGCGCCTCCAACAACAGGTCGCTCCACAGGACCAACGGGAGACAGGGGAAGAAATCATGCACCACAGGGAGAACGCTGGAGCATGAACCAAGAAGAAGAGAGAAGCCCCAAGAGGTGGACCAGCGCCAACGAGACCAAGAACGAGAGGGGAGGGAGAGAGAGAGAGGGGGGGGGGGAGAGAGCCTCGCATGCGGTCCGCCTTAAATAGCACGGGGCTCCGCCCTTCGCTCCACCCCGCTTTCGGCTCCACCTTCTTTCAAACAGGGATTCCTCCCCTTTTTCCGCCCCACGCCGTGCATCCACCAATCGGGAGTGAGCGCCTCGCCGCTTCTCATGCCAGCCTTGGCGCTGCAGAGGGGGTGCGAAAACCCACGCACTTGTGCGGGTTTCCTTGTCTGTGTTTTCACTCCGCGTGTTCGGACTCCTTTTTGGCACGAAAAGGGTCGTAGCGTGCTCTGTCGGTCCAAAATAACAATCGAGAAAGAAAAACACTATCTCAAAGGGTTGCAGCCCAGTGAACACGAAGAAATCCCTCTAAACAACGGTGGGGAAACCTATCTAACACCAACTTAGCGGCATAAACTAATCTGAGGTCCTTTATGATGTATTGCGAATTTCCACAGCCGTAACACTACCCCCTCCCCTTTTTACAGACTCGTCCCGAGTCGTCGAATTTTCGTGTGCCATCATGTGTAGTTCTCCCCTAGTACGTTTTACCTTCGGATCCCTGAGTGCGACATTCAGTGTATTCGTGTCCCCAAAATAAATAACCTATGGGCTGAGTAACTAACGAAACAAACCCACTCATACAGACGAATTAACTAAATTGCCGGCGCTACGACTCACATGCCGGAGGTGCAAAACACATTTACAAGTGCAACTTAATCTTATAATTTACACTAAACCATGGCCTAGGATCTATGGACTCTGTAGTAAAAAGCAGGGAGCCAGGCTGCTCACACGCAGTCTCTGGCTCATGAAACCATGCAGGTGACGGGGAATGTGGCCGGCTGCTCACACGCAGTCCAAGGCCTCCTCCTTTGAAATGGGCGCAGTTAACACAAGCGGTGCACGGGCTGCACAAATACAGTCTCCGGGTGCGGCTGCCTACAGGGCAGTCCGTGCGGCACGCGAATGGTGTTGGCTCAAGCAACACAGCAATGAACGTTGGATAGATGGATGGATGAAAACAAATTAGATTAGCGATCTTAACCCGAAGTGGGTCCAGCGGCCCACAACAAGAGCGAAGGGATGGATGGTGTGGAGGGGTACACTTCCTAATCTACCCGAACTATTATTAACCTTAAACTAACCCGGGCCTTTCAACAAGCGCCTCTCGCTTAAACTATCGGTTCTCACAACCAAGATTCCCATCGCCTGTGTTGGTGTCCTCACAATTTTGAGCCTTGCCCTCTAATTTTCCATTGTGCCCTTGCACAGTCTCATGGCTGGAATGCGTGGCTCCCTTGGCAGGAACGACCCTCTGCCGATTCTCCTACGATGGCACCCCCGGGCACTACACTGCCTCCGAGCCTACCAGCTCCCTAAAACTGGGGAGTGCCCTCTCTGGCGACTCCCCCTCGACGCTCACGTGGCAGGCTGGCGCCCCGGG
>NC_140961.1:79330438-79600438 GCF_056783735.1 Eptatretus burgeri | reverse complement strand
GTGCCCGGGGTGCCCTCTAATCGATACTCACCTTTCAACAGCCACGCTCCCAGCCGGTCCATGGACTCCTGCACCCCTCCCAGCCAGTCCATAGACTCCGGCACCCCTCCAAAACCCCCAAATGGGTTTCGAGCCTTCATTCCACACCAACAACAAAACGACGTCCTTTTGGTAAATTTGACTAACCCACTAACTAACATTATACTGACCCCGGGGTCACTTGGGTGGGTTTCACTCCTCCCCCCACTCATTCATTTGGACCATGCATACCACATTCACTCCACTCACTCACTCAGGCCCGCTAACCCACACTCATTCATTGGACATTTTCCTTTTTCAAATCATTCCAACATTCACATTCCGCTAACTAAATTCCCCTAACGAACTCGTGCTCCCTCATCATCCCTTACACTAATGCAAGTTCCTTTTAATCAATGTAGCTAAGCTACGTCCCCACTACACATTCCATGTCTGTCCATGTCTCCCAAAATCCATTTCCCATTTCTAAATCTAAACTAAATTTCCACTAACTAGTCCACGGGCCCCATGGAGGACGGTTCATGCCCCCATGAGGCCGGTCTATCTAATGCTCAACCCTTCCCATTAATTAATGCTCCTATCCCCAAACAACGGGCTGTGTACTTAGAGTGAGGCTTTTATTTGCACCGCCATGGTTGTGGTCGACGGCTCACTCGCTCGTCCCTATGAGCGATAATAACATTCCCTCCGATGGCCGATAATTGAGGCCTTGTCGTCACCCCGCCAATTATAACAAGCGCTCGCTTTCGCGGGATTCCCTACGTGGAACAACATGGGCTGTTCGCCCGGAGCTCGTGCCACGAAGTCTGGGCTGATGACGTCACTCGCGCACCAAACCTGCGCGGTTTCCCGTGCAGGTTAGCACGAGCGCATCATCCCGGGAACCCGCTCCGCGCATTCTGCGAACAGAACACGCGGCATGCAGCACATGGAGCTTCGCACACGCGCCCACATGGGAACCCGCGTGTTCCAAATTCACCCAACACTCGCCTATCTGTTAACCATCCGCATGACGGTCTCTTTCGAAACGCGGGACGTTCCCACACCGGAATCCCTCCACGAAGACGCGAGTGCCGTTCGCAAGATGACGAAGGGGCCTCGTACGCGGCGTCTCGCGGGACCGGCGCGTTTACCAAAATAACTCTATATGGCGCAAAAGGCTCGCCACACCCATCTCCCATCTGGATCGGTCTGTCCATTTCCACGCACGCCATGTTACTCACGTACGCCGTGACACTCACACTATACCTACCTTCTGGCACACATTTCGACACACTCGTACCACTCATACACTCCACCACACACTCCGGGACAATAACATCGGGGATTCGCGCTACCACAAGCAATCCCAGGGTTTCCATACCCCGCGAACTCCGCGTGCACGCGTTCACAGCACTCATCCGCTCAACCTCTCCCGGCCTGATCGGACTCACCTCATCGCGATCTGCCTCGAGAGAGCGTATTTTCTCCCTCTGTCCCTTAAGGAGGCTATCCTGCTGCTCACACCGGGTCACGAAACATTCCCCATGCTCAACCCCATTGTCCCCTCTTAGCTCTACCTGTGTGTGCTCGTCTTTAGTTTCATGTAATTTCTCCTCTACTTCTATCTCCCGTGTCTCTGTTGTTTCCTCCTTTGTCTTATATTTCTTTTAATTCCTGCGTTTCCATCACTGTTAATTTCTCCGTCGTCCCTTTTGTCTCTGTTAATTTCTCCGTCTCCGTCACCTCTTTTAATTTTTCCGTCGTCCCCTCGTGTCTCACCCTACACGTTTCGGTCTCCCCATCAATTGGCGTGGGGTCGCTCGTCCCCTTGACCTTACCCTCCTCCATCACAGGCCGGACACATTCCACACTGCCCCTCGTTGGTTCGGTTGCTCGGCAACGTGGTGCCGCCATAATGCCTTTTATGCCTATCCTCATTGCCTCTTGCCCCGACTGGAGATTCAACCCCACACACTGCATCTCACCCCGCTGTGTTTGCATATCGCCCCTCATGTCATCCATTTTGCGCTCCAAATCCCCTTTCAATTCTTGCATATTTGCATCCGCACTTTGTGCATTCGTTCTCATTTCGCTTTCCATCCTTTGCATGTCACTCCTCTGTGCTGTATTCGCATCCATTATCTGTTTCAACATCTCCATCATCTGGCTCATATCCAATGGCGGAGCCAATCCAGCAAGGATCAGGGGGGAATGTGACGGAGTGGAGGGGGGGTGTCATACGCCGCTCCTGCGCCCATTACGGACTCTGAGTTTGGTTGCAGGGAAAGTTCCTGCGTGGGGGTGGTGTCCTGGACATTGAATTCATCTACATTACTACCACTACCCACCTGTTTCAGCCCGTCTTGGTTAGACATGTTGCGTGTTGGAAATAAAATTTAAAATGCTCGTAATTTGGGGGAATGGGGGGGGGGGGTTTGCTCCCTTTACCCCTGGTCTGACCTGTAAATTTCTCTCCGGAGCCGGAGGGGTTCAAAACCCGCCCCTGACACCAATTTATTGCAGGCCAGGCGTTGGCGACGAGCACGACCACTAGGGGGAGCAGTAGGGTCGACTCTACCGAACACCCGGAATCTATATCGTACCTTTCGGAAAACTCCGAGGGTACGGGTCCCTTACCGGACCGTGAATCGTCAATAATTCCACCACGTGGTACAGGGTTATTTGCCAAACTTTAAAATACCTAGATCCACGTGGCGAGCTACCAAGTATTCACACCCTTAACGGCACTCGTACGGGACGAGCCGTATGCGCGCTCGACCCGTGCATGACCCGAGCGGATGGTCACCAAGCTTCCGTCGGTCCCAAATGCACACCACTACGGCAACAACGGCCTTCTTTAATTCTACCAACATGCACCACGTTAAACCAATAAAAGAAATACAAAAACGAGCTGATACATTTAACAAATAGGGTATTTATTAACAGTAGGTGGGGAAGGAGGGAAGCACGTAAGGGCAGAGTTATCACGACTAATGAGAGACGCAAGGCAAATAATGTACAGCGAAGGCACTTAACGATTTACTACTTAAAGACGGGCCCACCGACAGACACACACACATACACAGATACCCAGAAGGACATGGACCTGTCCAACTCGTATGGTTTGGCTGACATGAGCGAACCAGGCCAGCGTCGAGATGCGGTCCGAAGAACCAGGCGCCAGCGACAGGATGAGCAGAGCCCAGAACACGCGCTCGAGGAAACGGCCTGAAGAACCAGGCACCAGCGAGAGTGATCAAAATCCAGAGCTCCGCTCAGCGCTCGTCCCGACAACCAAAACTCTCCTCTTTTTCCAGCAGATCCGCCGCACTTATCCTCACCTCTCATTTCCTTTCTTTCTCTCCCGCGCCGTCCGTTCAGGCGTGGCCCTCTCTCATTAGCTGCCTGACAGCAATCTTGCTCGCACCCCTCCGATTGGCTGAGAGGGGTGCCATGCCTGTATTTGGAGCGAAATCCAAGATGCCAATGCCCCAAAGAAACCCCGGCTGGCATATTGGACTCCGCCCACGTATGTGCCGACATGCACGTAGGCCATGGTGTCGGTGAGGAAGCGAGGTGAAGGTGAGGGTGATGCTGCTGTTGTTGTAGTTATAGTTGATTTAAAATAAAAGAAAACCCTGACGATCAAAATAACTCCGCAGCGCATGAACATTTAATTACCCATTAAACAAGGGAAAGGGAGCTATCTATCCACATTTACTTATCGAAATAACTGAGCTATAGGACCTGTATGTTGAGTGCTCATGGCTTCCAGATTCGTAACTATATATATACATACATATATATATATATATATATATATATATATATATATATATATATATATATATATATATATATATATATATATATATATATATATATATATATATATATGTGTGTGTGTACATATTCACCTCGATCTGTTCAGCCACTTCGTTGAAGAAGAGTTTTTAAGGTTTTGTTTTTTTTTAACAATATGGCTACCGAATCATGTGACCGATGATGTCAACAATTTTATTTTTGTGGACCATTTTATCCCGAGATGACCCTCAAATTTTCATACTGATCAGATGTAGCATTCTACATATGCAATTATGACATCGTAAAAAAATCACTCATTCCCCATAAGGAGTATTTGCCATGTGCCAATTTTCAATTTTTTTTCCTTGGTGCAGTTTCAGAGATAGAGGTCCAAAGTTTTTCCGTTTTCCAACATCGCTGCCACACCACGTGACATATGATGTCATAATTATCATGAAAACATTCCACATGAGTAGTTGCACCGATGTTGAAAATTTCATCTCAATCCGACAAGCGGTTGCGGAGAAAAACACTAAAGTTCTGTGCGGGCAAACAAACAAACAGACAAACAAATGGACCCAAACACAATACCCTCTCTTTCGGCGAGGGTAATAAAGGTGAATGAGAAGTGATCAAGTGATAAGAGTAGTGAACATTTGCCGAGCACTTGGAGGAATCCACCTAACCAATGATTTGTGCAAATGCTGATAACATCAAAGCGAGTGCTCAGTTTCACATTAACTGCAACGTGATTAACTGTATATATGCAATCTGACCCTGCACCTTCCTTCCTTCTAACTCTACACCCGAGGTCGGCAACCTGCGGCCCGCAGGCCAAATGCGGCCCACGAGCTCCTCCCGTGCGGCCCGCGCGCCTTGTCCGGATTTCCATTAAGTGCGGCCCGCGAAACATTTTTCTGAACCGACGGCAACTTTAACATATGTGGACATATGATTCTTCCACATATATCACAGTCTCTGTATGTCACAATAAATTATTTTCGCTTCTAGTCCACTTAACTTGGTCTTAAATTTTTTTTCGTTGTCGTTTCAGATGGCTGAAGGTACCCTCACTATGAAGAAGAGGAAGCTGTTAGACGAGAACCGCTCCTTCAAAAAGGAATGGGAAGCGTTCTTCTTCATCGAGCGCAAGGGAAAGGCTTTGTGTATCATCTGCCATGAGACCGTCGCCGTCATGAAGGTGTGCAACGTGAAGTGTCACTTCACTTCAGTGCACCCCAAGCAAGCTGTGTTGCCTGACGACAAGAAGAAGGCAGACTTCGGGCATCTGAGTGCCCAGCTGGAGAAGCAGAGTGCTATCATGAAGAGGAGCGTCTCTTCGACGCAAGCGGCTGCTCAGAGCAACACTCAGGCCAGCTGCCATGTTGCACACCTTGTGGCCACCAACCTCAAACCGTTTAGCGAAGGTGAATTCCTCAAGAAGAGCATGATGGCCGTGGTTGAGGACGTGTGTCCTGACAAGTCGAGAGAGTTTGCAGCCATCAGCATGTGTGCCAGGAGCTTGACCCGCCGCATAGAGGAGATGGCCGCCGATGTCCGGGACACCCTGAAGGACACGTATCAGTCCACTCGCTTCTTCTCCATCGCCTTGGACGAGTCGACTGACATCAAGGACATGGCTCAGCTTGCCATCTTCTTCCGCGGTGGCAGGGACGACTTCGTCATCTTTGAGGAGTTCATCCGACTCATCCCACTCAGCGGTATCACCACTGGCGCCGACGTGTGCAAGGCAGTCACAGACTGGCTGAAGGAGGCAGACGTTGACCTCTCTCGCATGTGCGGCATCACGACCGACGGAGTGCCCGCCATGGTCGGGGACAAGAAAGGCTTTGTGGCGCTTCTTGTGAAGTACCTGCGCAGCCTTGGACACCAGCAGGATGTGAAGCGCTTTCACTGTCTGGCGCACCAGGAAGCTGTGTGCGCCAAGTCTGTGACCATTAAGGAGGTCATGACTGTCGTCATCAGGGCGGTGAACTTTGTTTGCGCCCATGCTTTCAACCACAGATAGTTCCGCAATCTCCTGGCTGATGCTGAGGCAGAGTTCGGCGACCTGATCTGCTTCTGCGAGGTCCGTTGGCTCAGCCGAGGAAAGATGTTGGAGAGAGTCTTCAGCCTGAGGGATGAGCTGGCGTCTTTCCTGCAGGAGAAGGGCAATCCTGTCCTTCAGTTCGAGGATCCCGCATGGATGTGTGACCTCGGGTTCCTGGTGGACATTACGAGACGTCTAAACGAGCTGAACATCCATCTGCAGGGTAAAGATGTCTTGGTACCTGACCTCCTCGCCTTCGTGAAGGCATTCGAATGCAAACTTCGCCTGTGGGAGCATCAGCTCAACCAGAACAAATTCACTCACTTCGCCCAATTGGCTGAGCTGCGCCCGACCCCCGCTGCCTGCCGTCGCTACGCCACTGCCCTGTCTGAGCCATGAGGCGAGTTCGAGAGACGCTTCAAAGATGTGCGCGCCTGTGAGAAAGAGTTCAAGCTATTCTCCGCTCCCTTTGATGTGGATTCTGTGGATGTGGCTGACGACCTTCAGCTGGAGCTCATTGAGCTCCAGTGCTCAGAGAGCCACCGCGCAAAGTTTGCTCTTTGTCGCCAATGAAGTTCTGGCACTCGCTCTCAGCCTCCCGTGCTTTCCCGGCTCTTGTTAGGGAGGCCCTGCGCTTAGCTTCATTGTTCAGGTCCACATACTCTTGCGAGCAGCTGTTCAGTCGCATGAAGCTGACGAAGAACAAGACGAGAGCACAGCTTACAGACGCTCATCTTCAAGACGTCTTCCTCCTGGCCTCCTCCTCCATCAAGCCGGACATTGACTCTCTGTCTGCATCAAAGAATCACCAGCCTTCACATTAATTGTTTCACATTGTGATAACTGCAAGTCTTAAGGTTCAATTTACAATTATTATGATTGATTTTAGGTGTTTGTTATTTTTTCGGGTTGGGAGGGGGGTGCGGCCCGCGAAGTGGCCCAAACGTGGCCCGCGGCCTGGTTTAGGTTGCCGACGCCTGCTCTACACCATCAAAGTGCGCAACAACATTTAACATCAGTTGGTGAAGTTTCATAATATTTTATTTAAATGCACAAGTGACTGTGCCTCTCTGCCTCTCTGCCTCTCACATTGTTTCTTTTGGGAAAATTACTTTTGTTACCTCCACCACCAAAAGTAAAGGAGGTTAGGTTTTCACCACTTTCTCTTTTGTTTGTGTACAGGATATCTCAAAAGGTTGTGGACGGATCCAGATGAAATTTTGTGGACAAGTTTGGTGTGTGTGAAAAGGAAGACTTGATTAGGTTTTGATGAAGATCCGGATGTGGATCTGACGACAAGAATTTTTTAAGTGATTCTTTACCATTGAGAGATCGGGCTGAAAACTATACATATACATATATATATATATATATATATATATATATATATATATATATATATATATATATATATATATATATATATATATATAGCATGATATCTCAAAAAGTTATGGACGGATTCGGATGAAACTTGTTGGACAGGTTCGGTGCGTCACAAGGACGAATTGATTTGATTTTACTGAAGATCCGAATCAAGGTCTGGATATGACAATTATTTAATTTCCTAAGTGATTCTTCACCATTGAGAGATAGAGCCAAAAACAAAATAGTACTGTCTCGCATGATATTTCAAAAATGTATTGGGCCCGATATGTTCTTGTGGATCAGGCATTGCGTGGCAGAGGTATGCGCTCTACCGAGTGCCCATCTAGTTTGACATGTTTTCAGCTGACATCGTAAATGCTCAGAACACAACTATCACGTTAAACGAGGAATTACCCTATATGACACTCAAATTGGGAAGATTTAAACAAACAGTGGGAAACACAACCTGCCACCCATGGTGCCACCCTAACATAGTGGCTAGTACTAGAACTACGTAGGAGGTGAGAATTGAAATGTTTGTTTGTTTGTTTGTTTTTTTACATTGTTTCACATCAATCTCAATTATAGTTTTAGCTTGAAAAATTGGTGGTTTTCAGGTAAAACCGGATTTTAGGATCCCAGATTTGTGGTTGGTTACCTGTATAAGCTTTGCTCAACCTTTTCATTGTGTTGATAATTAAAATAATGTTCGAAGTTGGCCTATATTGTACTGTGATGGTGTGAATGAACAAGCAAGCCAAGTTAATATTGTGGTTAATAAATTTGTTAATTTAAGTTCAACAATTTTATGTTAATTCTCTTTTTCTTTTTTTTATTAAATTGTTTACTCATATGCATATATCGGCATTATATCAGTCATCGCTCTCTGCTCTCTGAATATCGGAATTGACATAGGCCCTTGAAAAGCCCACATCGGGTGACCTCGAATTTGCACCATTAGCATTTCTTAGATGATTGCCAACAGTGTCACGTGCTGGAGAACAGCAATGTGTAATTAAGTTTCTGGTGAATGAAGAATCGTCATCAAAAGTATCGGATTGCCTTCACCCACTCTCGGTTTGCTGAACTTCCACAATGTGAACAGTTCATAGTATTCATCAGTTTAAATGATAAACGAGTTGAGATATCAGGTGATATTTGTAAATCATCTCAGGCTTGAAACAAATTTCTCCATCGATTACATGAAAGAAAACAAGGTACGAGACAATTTACAGGCAAAATTCACCACATGTGACTTTGGCAAATTTACCAAAAAAATTACAAGACAAAAGGGACAAAAAGAAAGAAGCTCGTATGACAAAACTGACAAATAAACTTACAAGCTGGGAATTCAAGTTGTGCCTTTAGAGCATGGAACGAGTGCGATACGAAATTAACCTTGTGAATCAATCACACTTGTAGTCTTTCACATTCTTGCCAACTGGTTTTAATGCAATTCCAGCTCCAATTGTAGCTTCCAACTGTTCCGTGAGCCTCAACTTTGTATAAAAAAAAAATTCAAAAGGTTTGGTGCCATTATCAGATTTGCTGACAGTGATAAACTACGACGGCACTGGTGGAGCTTTTTTTTTAGCTCCACCGGGCTGAACAGTTCAGGTTTTGTACCTCACCGACAGGCCGGATCTGGATCTGGACCTGAACCAAAATCGTATTGGCTTGTTCTTGTCACCTACCCAACTCATCCACCTAGTTTTGTCATGACTTGTCTACAACTCTTTGAAATATTGTGCTGTACAATTGTTTTTGGCCCCGTCTCTCAATGGTGATGATTCACTTACAGAATTTAAAAAAAAATTATCGTATCCGGATAAAGATCTTCACCAAAATCGAATCGATGCATCCTTGGCACACACCCAACCTGACCACAAAGTTTCGTCCGAATTCATCCACAACTTTTTGAGATATCCTGCTCACAGACAAACAAACAGACAGACAGACAGACAGACAGAGACAAAGACAGATAGGGGTGAAAACATAACCTCCATCCACCTTTGGTGGTGTAGGTTACAACAAGGGACTTATGACCAAGGCATACATGTGACAAATAACTTATTTCCTCTCACACTAGAGTTGCATGCCACACATGGACAGCACACCTTTAATGCCCCCCCTCCCCACACCCCTTTTAACCCACCACAGTTCAATGAAGTTTCCTTTCATTCAAAAGCAAAGAAACCACAGAAAACCAGCTTTCTGATAAATTCACCAAGCCACGGAGATACGGAAATGAATTTACAGTGGTCTCAGTCAGAGCTGCTCAACCCACCTCCGACATGGGTGTTCCCCAGAAATCATTTCGAAAGAGGTTGCCGAGTGGCGTTGTGGGGCGAAGATCTTTATTATCTTGTATGGCTGAGATGTCATCAAAGACAAAGCCACAAAAGAAGCTGTTAAAGTAGCAAATGGAGACCAGTGCGCCAAGACACAATGCCTCCTTGCAGCTCACAACTCCCATGACGCGCTGCAATATCAAGACAAAGAACAGATGAGACCAACAGTGCAACACCATCATAACATTTATAAAGGGCACCACCTGTGCTCTCACTGTACATATCAGACCATGGTTCATCCAGCAGTGTCAAGAAATGGTTATCCACATGTGAAATATTGATATCAAATATCAACTCAACAACTTTAAAGATAACTGTTACAAATTACAAATGTCTATGATGTCAAACAACGCATCTCATGAAGTGTCAAAATAAGTTAAACTTTTCCAATATTAAGCCGTCTTGTCGTGGGATGGCTTTCTTTTGTACTCGGGTCCGACCAAGCCAACGTTGAGGCACTGCACCCGTGTGACGTCATTCTTCGGAAAGGACATTAAACCAGCAGTCCGATCCTCATCTTACCCTTCCTTGTGAACACGTTAAAGATCAAACAGTGTCTTTCTCAAACAACTTCGACTTTCAGACAATATCATCCGAATTAGAAAGTTTATTTAAGTTCAAGGGAATGGTATTTATCACCTTTGCCTCATATTTACCTGCCTGCATGATGTACAACCACATTAGTGACCCTGTAAACCGATAACAGGACAGACCTCTTACAAACCCTACTACAAACCCTACTACAAACCATACTACAAACCCTACTACAAACCCTACTACAAACCCTACTACAAACCCTACTACAAACCCTACTACAAACCCTACTACAAACCCTACTACAAACCCTACTACAGACCCTACTACAGACCCTACTACAGACCCTACTACAGACTCTCTTACAGACCCTACTACAGACCCTACTACAAACCCTACTATAAACCCTACTACAAACCCTACTACAAACCCTACTACAAACCCTACTACAAACCCTACTACAAACCCTACTACAGACCCTACTACAAACCCTACTACAGACTCTCTTACAGACCCTACTACAGACCCTACTACAAACCCTCTTACAAACCCGACTCAAGTTAATCACAGAACTGCGAGACACTGTTCCGATATCAGTCTGGCATTGTCCAGGATTGGGGGCCGACCTGAGATTTCAACCCGCGGAGACTGCTTGGAATGCGAGAACGAAGTTCGCACCACGAACAGTGAGAGCGAGAAACAGGGTGAACTGGGATTGGGGAAGGTCGGCTCCAGGACGGAGGCTCAGCCTTCCCGACCGCCGTCTAACAAGGCCGCGATCGTCCTGCAGCGTTAGGCCGCAGGAGCATGACGAGAAGCAAGAGGACTTTTACAAGTTAAAATCGCTCCAGGGGCAGGAAGGAGGGGAAACATTTCTGACTAACAACATTTGTAGCCGCCCTCAGAGCAGCTTCCTATTATAAAAAGTAAGGGCAAAACCTCTGCACTCACTCAGTTCAACCAGGGGACCCGCTGGTCCGTGTGGATCAGCTTGACGCACGGAATGTGGGAATGAACCGACAAACTTGTGAAAGGACCATTACATGCGGAGTTGATTTCCAGCAATTAACATCGAAATCGGGTGAATACTCTTTGAGAAGGCAAAAGTAACAATCCTGGAATCGTCATGACCTTCAACCTTTGAATTGACCTTACTTAATACGTCATTTTTTGATGAGATTTGCATCAGGAGGCCTTGGTCCTCAGAAGTTCTACTGAGTTTGGTGAAAATAGGACTGTTCGTTTTAGCATCACGGGTGATGAAGGTTGTAGTCCGGTTTCATTGAAACCGTGTGTGTAGTTTCAAAGAAGAAAACTTTCCTAGATTTTGGGGGGTCAACATGGACCCACTTTGACCCCCTTCGACCCAGATTATCAACCTGCGCTCGCGAAGCGAAAAGCGGGGTTCAGCGATTGGTAGTGTGCGCACGTCGTGTCTTCATTTTCCTCTTTACTACACTTTACCACATGTGTTACATGACCATGTGATATAACGGTCACTCTTTTGAGGTCAACATAGGCCAAAGGTCAACATGGGCCGATTTTCTAAAATCCTGAATTTTCATCCGATTGACTAGAAATTTGAATAGGATTTGCACATAAAGTCACTGAATTCAACCACCAACTATTTTTGAGGTCAAATAGGTCAACATGGGCCAAATTTCTCCAATTGTCAATTTTCATCCAATTGACTTGAAATATGAAGAGAATTCGCATCGCAGGTCACTTAATTTAACAACCAATTATTTTAGATGTCAACATCGGCCAAAAGGTCAACAAAGACAAAAAGTTCAACATAGGCTAAATGTGTAAAATTGTCAATTTTCATCCGATTGACTAGAAATTTGAATAGGATTTGCACATAAAGTCATTGAATTCAACCACCAACTATTTTTGAGGTCGACATAGATCAAATTTCTCCAATTGTCAATTTTCATCCAATTGACTTGAAATATGAAGAGAATTCACATCGCAGGTCACTTAATTCAACAACCAATTATTTTAGAGGTCAACATCGGCCAAAAGGTCAACAAAGACAAAAAGTTCAACAAAGGCTAAATGTATAAAATTGTCAATTTTCATCTGACAGACTTGAAATATGAACAAGATTTTCATTAAAATGACCATTATGTCATGTGGTCTGGCAGCCATGTTGGATCTAAGGGGAAAATCTTCATAGGAGAAACTGCTTAAATGATCAATGCAAAATTTAACTCATTGATCAACTACACGTGTGAAATATGGTTTGATAATGATGATGTCATCGGTCATGTGGTCTGGCAGCCATATTGGATCATAGAAGAAAAAAAAAACCTAAAAACAGTTTTGCTTCGCACCAAGTCCTTCTCAAGAATGCGCAGGGTATTTACTCCAGGAATACCATCTAGTGTTTTTAAGTGATTCTTCACCATTGAGAGATAGGGTCAAAAACGACATATTGAAACAGGATATCTCAAAAAGTTGTGGATGAATTCGGAGAAAACTTGGAGGACATGTTGAGTGTATGACAAGGAAGAATTGATAAGATTTTGGTGAATATCCAGATGCGGATCCAGATCCAGCCTATCGGTGGGATATAAAACAAACTGTTCAGCCTGGCAGAGGTATGCGCTCTACTGAGTGCCGCTCTACTTCTGCAAGTAATAACTCACATGGGCGCCACTGTTACTTGCGCAGTTAAATATGGAAATTTCGGGAATTGTGCAAGTTATTGTTTCACCAATCAGTGGGGCTATCCTACTTTTTTATTGATAGAATTTATGTAAATTCGTTTTGAGGGCGCCATGTCATCAAATTACTCACCAATCAGAGAACTGACAACCATAATAAATGATTGCTGAGCGTCGTCATTGTCGTCGTCATCATGGCACTGCAGAAGAAGCAACTTGGCTACAATCCTGGTAGGGTCGCCACTGACTCAGCAAGTCAGGGCAGGAATTTGGAATTTGTTCAGGGTGCCGTAGGTAACTCGCCTACTCATCGCGAAGGACACAGTGGGATTTTTTAATGTCTTCCAACTCGTATCAGCAGACGGGATGCCCAGTTGAACATGAATCCGAGGGACAGCGCACACATTGATGAATCACCGTGCCTGTGAAACACTGGGATAACAGTTTCAAGCTGGGCCAAGGTTTTGCTGAGTAGAGGTTTGCAAAAAATTCCTTATAATTGGCAGGATCCATATTAGGCAATGAAGACAACCAACAACCAACTAGTGTAGCTGTCCCAACAGGCAAGAGTCAGGATGGGCATTTCGTTCAACCACTGAGTGGTCTTCTTTCATATGCAGCACATGGTTGCGGGTACCATTGGCTTTGGTGATGCAGTGTCCCTAGGAGACTACAGTTAGAGTAGGTGTTTATAATTTGGCAAACGTGTCTGCGACAGCTCGGCCACTTTTCGCTGGGATCCTCCACATGCACCAACTCATGCTGGGAGACGAGACTCCCAACTTAACGTTCATCCGAGGGACAGCACACCCAATGATGCCTCGCCCTGCCTGCAAAACCCCATGAGGACACTTTACAGCTGGTTCGAGAGTTGAATCTGTAGAGCGAGCTCAGAGTTCAGTGTGTATACCTTCAGGCTCTCCTGCTGTCCCCACTGAGTGATCTTCATCTGGGACTGTGTAGGTATCATCTGATAGGTGTGAAGTACCCTCCTGAGGAGGGGGGAAGAGAACGAAAAGGCGAGAGAGAAAGGGTCCATCACGTGCGTGCCATCAATGCAGGTGGTGAAAACCAAAGTCATTTACATCATCTCCTTTAAGATGCATTTGCTTCATTGTGTGCTGCATGCAGAACTTAGCAAAGTTACAGCTCCATGTCAGTCTTATCTTGACGTGATGAAACTCTGCTTCATGGACATCACTATATTGTTGTAGCCGCGCGGGGTCATCCCAGTTGCCTGGTGCAGATCCCAGCAACCCAGTGGATCGCTCCAACAGCAACCTCAATGGCCAACCGAGTCGAAGACCCCAAGCCAGATCACGTACCCACAGTCACGATCCTGTACTCATGGGGTCTCTGAGTCGGCCGAGCATTACGCTAATTGGTACCATGTGCTTCGTCTATAATTGATGGCCGAGCAAGCCAATGAGATGGGTAGTATAGTCTGGGTGCATGGTGTTAATCACCATTCCTGATTAATCCTTAAACTGATTTTCCCAGTCGCAAAAGTGATCACAACGACCCAAATTCATCCCGAGACCAGGTGTGTTTTATTATTACAAAGAACACTGGGCGGGAAACACAAGAAGCAGCAAGAAAGAGCAATCGGAGATCACAGACACTCGCCATGACTTGCTTTGTGTCGTGTATTTTGAGTAGCAAACAAATGGAAGGATATAATAAATGAAAGGTCGTTGATTGCAAATGAAAGGTCTAAATGTTCTATTTGTAAAGATGTAAAGGTCAAATAATCTGAAGGTCTAAAGATCGAAAGATGTAAAGGTCAAAATGGGTCTAAAGGGTCTTAAATGGTCAAAGAGGTCTAAAATGGTGTAATTTAAGATCTAAAGTGTGGGAGTTGTCGAAAGGGTCTTAAAACATCTGAAAACGGTTTAAAGATCAGAGGGGTCTAAATTGTATTAACAGGTCTGAAAGAAGGTGTAAAAGTCTAAAAGGCTAGAAAGGAGTCTAAGGGGTCGTTGGGGTTCTAAAGGGTCTAATGTGGTATATAGGGTCTTATGGCTCTAAAGAGTCTAACAGGATCTAAAGGGCCTTAGGGTTCTAAAGGGGTCTTAAAGATATTAAAGGATCTTATAGGTTTTAAAGTCTTAGGATTCTAAAGGGTCTTTGGGTTTTAAAGGGTCTAAGGGGTCTTAAAGGGTCTGATGGGTCTTAGGGGTGTGAAAGGATCTTGAGGTCTAAAGGGTCTTACAGGGCACCACAAGATGATCAATGTTCCAGCCACCCAGGCAGAGAACCTGTCGGCGCGTCCTGTTCATCTGTCCCAGCAGGAGAGGATAGGGCATGGTTTTGGTGTGAGTGGGGTGTGTCTCTGGTCGGGTGGCACAAACAAAGTACACAGCTTTCTCTCCATTGGATTCCGGGGTTCTCAGTTTCCGCTCATCACACTCGCTTTTATCGTCCCCGCTCCCCATGTCACCCACTCACCGTTGGGTGACAATTACCTTACCATTACTCTATTAAGTTCACTCTGGAAATGACAAAGCAATGTTAAGCTATTCTCAGTATGCTTGCCCTCTCCGTTTTGAATTCTTCTATCTCTGTGTTCCATTTTAATTATCTTCTGTTACCATTGGTGCTGTCCCTGTGTTCCTTTCTCACTTAACTGACCCTCTGTTGTCACTCCCCCGGTTGCTCTCCATGCTGCCCTGGCCTCTACCTAAATCCCCCCCCCTCCCCATTACTCTGGCCTGACCAATGCAAGCTCACACTGCACACTCCACACATACGCCAATGATGCCTTCAGACTGTTGGGGCTCACCTCCATTCTCTCTGCCTGCCCAGTTTGGCTCGCTTCCATTTTAACCTGATCCAGCTTGGCTCGCTTCCATTTTGGCAAAATCCCACTCCTGACACCAGTGTTACAGCCATGTGTGGTCATTCCATCTGCCTTGTGTGGATATCGGCAGGTTGCTCCATCAGTAACCACAATGGCCAACCGAGTCAAAGATACCAGCGAGAGCACATGTACGCCACTGCCACGATACCATACTAATGGGGTCTCTGAGTCGGCCGAATGTTATGCAAATTGGTACCACATTCCTCAGTTCTAATTAATGGCCAAGTGAGCTGAGGAGATGTGTGTTTCGGTCTGGATGCACAGTGCTAATCACCGGTCCCAATTATTCCTTAAACGGATTTTCCTAATCATAAAGGTGATCACAATGACCCAAATTCACCCCAAGACCAGGTGGGTTTAATTATAATCATGAAAATGGGGTGGTAAACGCAAGAAGCAACTAGAAAGGCATTCAGTAGAGTGCATACCTCTGATAGGCTGAACAATTTACGTTTTGTATCCTCGTGGTAGGCCGGATCTGTATCCGGTCCTTAACCAAAATCTTATCAGCTTGTTGGTGTCACCTGACCAACTCATCCACCTAATTTTGTCATAACTCATCCACAACGTTTTGAAATATTGTGCTATTTATCTTTTTTGCCCTCATCTCTCAATAGTGAAGAATCACTTTGACAATTAAAAAATTATCATCAACAGATCCGGATTCGGATCTTTACCAAAACTGAATGAATTCTTCCTTGTTACACACCCAACATGTCCACCAAGTTTCGTCTGAATCCATCCCTAACCTTTCACAATATCATGCTACGTATCGATTTTATCCCAATCTCTCAATGGTGAAGAATCGCTTTAAAAATTCTAGTAGCTGGATATGGATCCGGATCTTCACCTTAATGTAATCATTTCGTCTGTGTCACACCCAACCTGTCCACCAAATTTCATCCCTCCACAACTTTTTGAGATATCCTGTTCACACCAATCAGACAAACAAACAGACAGACAAACAAACAAGTCGGTCGGCGACGAGGGATTCGCTAGGATCGAAGCGCTGGATACGATGCTTTTCATTCTGACCGATCCACCGACGAAGATTCATTGCCAAGACGTATTGGTTCAGATACAATTGTTCCTCTACCTGGCAAGATTTTTCCGATTGCGTGTTTTGCCAACTGGCACTCCTAAAAAATGGCGGTAAATAGACACCCTATTTTTGAAGGACCACCATTTGAAAAATAATCGGTTTGCTGGTTTGTGCTGTGGAGCCTCGCGTTGCAGACACACACACACACACACACACACACACACACACACACACACACACACACGGAAAACCCGATAAACTTCTCTCAATGCTCTTGTTTGACCACACCTCCTGAGCCACACAATATTTTTCATAAGCCACGCCCACTTTTATACGCCACTCCCACTTTTCATCAACCACGCCCACTTTCCTAAGCCCCTCATAAAAAATGACCGTGAATAGACACCCGATTTTTGAAGGACTACCATTTGAAAAATAAAACCTCAATCAAAAATCGGCTCAAGTAAAATTCTCTAAATATCTCGAAGTGTTTCATTCCGAAGTCTCGTTTCTCTGCATTCAAAACTGAAGGACAAGTATTGAAAATACTATACGCGGTTTTTCGGCCGCTGCACAGCAACGGGTGGTTGCTAGGCAACGAAATTCAAACGCGCACATTCCCAGTGTATATTCCACATGTTGGCAAAGTTTCATCGAAATCGGTTTGCTGGTTCGTGCTGTGGAGCCTTGCGTTGCAGGTACACATACACACAGACCCACATACACACACACACACACACAACACACACACACACACACACACACACACACACACACACACACACACACACACACACACACACACACACACACACACACAGAAAACCCGACAATAAGGGATATCTAGCATATATAGCGAATCCAATAGACAGAGGTGAAAGCATAACCTCCACCCACCTTTGGTGGAGGAGGCAATGACAATAATGATGTAACAATTGAAAAAAATACCTTACTCACTACTGATAGAAATGTCCCATTGAATTAACGAACAAATGGGGGCCTGAATTCACTGGGGAACAATTTTTTTCTTATTATCTGTTGCATGAGATTTTTCAACTTATTCTACATATTTTTTCAATGCTGATTTCAAATCTGAAATCGGTTTTCCTCTACATGCTCGAGTTTTAATGCAATTTGAAACGCGATTTTCGCAAAAAAGGACACCCATTGCTATTTTCACTCGGGATAACTTGAGAACAAGGGGTGCGATTTCGGAATTTAGTAGAAATATACGATGCCTAAACTGTTAAATAACTATAGACCGTATTCGTTTTGCTGCCAACGATTTGCTCACGATTTATTTGACATCAATTTTCTTTATCTCTATTGATATTTATTTATCTTTATTGATATATATTCTTTAACTTTATCTTTTTCTTTGTTTCAGATCTGATCATGGCTTCTTCAATAAGACATAAATGTGTAAATAATCCTGATGCATTCTGTTATGTATGTGGCTGCTATACACTACTTTGTCAAAAGCGCAATAAAACATCATTTGTAAGGCGTGCCTATAAAACTTATTTTAATGTTCCCCTTGGTGACTAAGACAAGAAATGGGCTCCTCATATTGTATGTCATAATTGTGAGGAAATGCTTCGTGACTGGACAAAAGGAAAACGAAAGGGTCTGCCTTTTGGAGTTCCCATGGTTTGTCGAGAACCCAAGGACTATGTAACTGACTGCTATTTTTGCCTGGTCAACACAAAGGGTGTCGGCAAGAAAAACCGGCAAAAGATCTCCTATCCCTGTATTCCCTCAGCAATTCGACCTACTCCACACTCTGAGGAACTCCCCATCCCAGTCTTTAATGGTTTTGTCTTATCTGAAGATGAAGGCAGTGAACATGATCAGCAAGAGCACGAGGGTCGTGATGAAGGGCTTCAAGAAATGGTTTCAGAATCCGAAGCCTCCTCATCTGATACCAAAGAGTCATCAGCCCCTGAGCAGTTTAGCCAACCGGAATTGAATGACCTAGTGCATGATTTGGGGCTCTCCAAGAAAGCAGCTGTGGTTTTAGCCTCCAGTGTGCAAGAAAAAAATCTACTTGACCACTCTGCAAATGTTTCATATTTCCGAAAGCGGGACCAGATCTTTGTCGCCTTTTCCTCAGAAGACAAGCAGTTTGTTTACTGCCTCGATATCCCAGGTCTTCTCAGGCAATTAGGTGTTACTTCGTATAATCCAACAGAATGGCGATTATTTCTGCATTCCTCTAAGCGCAGCCTCAAGTGTATTCTCTTGCACAATGGCAATGTTTCTGGAGCGGTTCCAGTTGGTCACTCAGTGCATTTGCGAGAAGAACATAATGACATAAAATGGTCATTGACTTGCTCAAATATCACGAGCACAACTGGATCATTTGTGTGGACCTGAAAATGGTCAACGTTCTCCTTGGTCAACAGAAAGGCTTCACAAAGTTTCCATGTCATCTCTGCATGTGGGACAGCCGAGCTCGAGAGAAACACTGGATCCAGAAGGAGTGGCCCATCCGTGAAACTCTGGAAGCAGGCATGCCAAACATTGTGAATGACCCATTCGTCAGCCGAGAGAAGATCATTTTTCCCCCACTCCATATCAAGCTCGGCTTGATGAAACAGTTCGTGAAGGCATTGAGTACTGATGGTGAATGTTTTCAACATATAGTTTCTGCTTTTCTTGCTTTGTCTTTCGAGATGATCAAAGCAGGTGTGTTCGATGGACCTCAAATTCGTGCCCTTGTAGGTGATGAGGAATTTGTAAGGAAGATGAACGACAAGGTGAAGACAGCGTGGCTCTCTTTCGTCGCAGTTAAACAAAACTTTATTGGTAACAAAAAGGCAGATAACTATGAGTTTCTGGTTACTGGAATGCTGTTGGATTTTCACGATCTTGGGTGCAACATGAATGTTAATCTCCATTTCCTGAATAGTCACCTTGATCAATTCCCTGAGAACCTTGGGGCTGTAAGTGAGGAACAGGGAGAGCGCTTCCATCAGGACCTCATGACGATGGAAGAGCGCTACCAAGGGCGATGGGACAAAAATATGATGGCAGACTACTGCTGGAGCATCAAACGAGATTGCCCTGTGGAAGTACACAAACGCAAGAGCTACAAGCGCAAATTCTTGCCTGAATAGGACCTATTTGAACTTTGCATTCCATCCTTATCAATTGTTGTGAATCACCTATCGTCTTTATGTCAAAATATGTTATTTTAAATTTGCTTTTAATTCAAATTGTAACTTACAAAATTAATGTTGAAAATGTTGAATTGCAAAATATATATTTAATATAAATTTGCTTTTAATACAAATTCTAACTTACCAAATAAATGTTGATAATGGTGGATTGCAAAAAATCTAGAGCTTATGGAGAGAAACTAACTTCAGATTTGAATTCAGCACACTCAAATTAGGTAAGATCAAGTGCTGGGATCAATGCAACAAAACTTTGTTCCCCAGTGTTATCTAAGTCTTATCTGAGCCCATATTAATTCCACAATAGAAAGACAGAGGTAAGGACAAGACAGAAATACCATGCAGTGGCTGGCGGAGCACTGCAGAATAGTCAGTCCCGGCTGCTCTGGCAGAGAACGTGCCGCCATGTCCCATACGTCCAGCCCTATAGGAGACAAGAGGGTGTGGGCAGGGTGCAGATCTGATCGGGTGGGACAAACAAAGCACACAGCTTTATCTCCAGTGGATTCTGGGATTCTCCTCAACTTCCGCTCGTCACACACGCTTTTATCACCTCTGCCCCATGCATCACCCATGATGTGCCGTGCCCTCCCCTCTCACTCATCATTGGCCCTGATGGCCCATTTGATGGATGGTGGACCGCCCCTCGTGACTTATCACCCGGGCGGCCTTCCTCCTTTCCTTGGATATGACCGGCAGACATTTTCACACCAAAACTGGCACTTTGCAATATAAATACTGTAGCTCCTTGATTCTGTTATTTTCAGAAGAGAAGACAGCCTGGTGTTGGCTTAGTGGTTAGGGTGGCTGACTTTGGATCCTGGGGTCCTGAGTTTGAACCCTACTGGCTGCTGAATTAATACCAGGTGGGGTTGACTCAGCCTGTCATCCTTCTGAGGTTGTCAAAATGAGTACCAGCGAACTGGTAATAAAGACCCTGCATCAGCGGCATATCTGCGCCCCAAACCAATGATGCAACCAGCAGCCATAAGGCTGCACTTGAAAGAAAAAGAGAAGACAGGAGGTGTTTTTTTTGCCTTTTCTAAAATGATGGATACAGGTTGAATAAAATATTTCTGGATTTTATTTTGATAATCTATAATTAGGTTGGGACTGGAAGGATAGCTTAGAAGTATGTACACTCATCTCTGAGCTGTCTATCCTGGGTTTGCATCTTTCTTAAGAGTATGGTATCGTACATAATCATTGTTAGGTTGATTATTTGCTTGTCTGAAATAACCCTTACAAAGAGATCACATAAGATTCTCATCAGCTGTTTTTACACCCACTCAGTCATCCCCCATCCTAACCCATCATCATTCTTAACCCCATCCTCACCCAACTCCCTTCTTTACTGTTTTCAGTGTTTCCTCCCCTCCTGTCTGTTTCTTTTCCTGTTCATTCATATCCCATGGCACCACTGTCAGTTCTAACTTCCTCTTCAATGAGGCTTGCTCATGCAGAGAAAAACAAAATCTTAAGAGGATTTTTGTAAGGTGGCAGACAAATAAAGTCAGTCCGATGCGATGGCACCGAGTTAATGTGCATAGATACACTTGAGCTTTCTTTGATAACTTGGACACCTTTGCGCTATACAGTCTCAGCATGAATATTACTTAGCTGTGACAATCCAGAACCTGCTTTCTTTATGTTTGAGTTTTGCAGGTTGGAGAAGGCACCATCTGTTTTATTTCCGTTTTAAACATTTTTACCTCCGCCACCGAAGGTGAAGGAGGTTATGTTTTCACCCCGATCTGTCTGTTTGTTTGTTTGTGTGTTTGTTTACCCTGTAGCAGCCACACCATTTCAGCGATCATGACCAAACTGGGTACAGACGTCGGCCATGGTCCAACTTAGACACTTGTCGTTTTTGGTGAATCTCGGTTAAAGGTCAAGGTCAAGGTCACCGAAAAACCGAAATTCTTATTTTCGCAATAACGTCCACTAAAATGGTCGTATCGACTTCAAACCAAATTCAAAATGTGCGTCTTCCAATACTGCATCCAACAATATGTCTCATTGGGGTGTCACACCAACACGCTTCTTAGCGGTCAGGGATCGAATGTCAGGGGGGATCGGGTCAAAACTTTTAAATTGCGATAAAAACGCCATTTCAAGTCCGATTGACTTCCAAGTTATGGTCATGACCAAACTAAGTGCTATAACTCATTAAACAGTAGCACTATCGACTTATAAGAACCAAATTGATTTCCAGGTTTTTGTTTTTTCACAGATCATGGAGATATGACAAAGTTATTCCGGCAATTCCTTGCTCAACGAGCAATTTCATTTGTTTATTTCCTCAATTTCTGCATTATTTTGATCGGAGATCTCAGATAATGCTTTCTTCCATGATGAAAATGCAGAAATATAATCTGCATCCTCAGTTGGAATGAATGTTTGGAACTATAGGAGCTAATAATTATATTCATGAGTTTATCTAAACAACCTTTTGAGTGTTTATGTCGCCCGTTTTGTAAACTTAAAGTAGTACTGTACCCACGTCTACAGACTTTTGTGGTTGGACCTCTGTAAGTTTATTGACCATGAAAGCAGCCAAACGCAAGAGACAGGATGTATTCTTTTCTCCAGATAAACTTATTTCCACAACAGTTTCCCAAGAGACGACCTGTAGCTCCTTACACTTTTCAAAACAATAGGAAGTTTTTGCCATTGGAAACCGACTGAAAATTGTGTGAAAATTCCAAAACATAATGCGTCAGTCAAACAGAACTACTTGTGTCTTTGAATGTTAGTGTTGATCTGTGACGGTAGACCATATAAACATTAGGTTTATGAACTACAAGTTGTACGTCTACCAGCTCGGAAAATGAGGTGCGGCTGATAGAGGTTTCGAGCATTCACCCTTCGTTTGAGCAAAAGACAGGTAATGCTCCAAACGTCAGCCTCCCTCATTTCCCATGGCACTAGACATACAGTACACTCATCAACCCTATGTTGATAAAAATTCACAGTCCCAAATGAACCTGCAGTGGCATCCATTCATTCAGAGTGATGGTCATCCATGCTGGTTATACTGCACTTGCAAAGCCTGCTGCACACTTGCCAATATAACACAAGACTGTGTGTGACTGATTAGTCTGTGAAAGGCTTTGATAATACAGGACTTTCAAAATGATGTTTGAATGCCAAATGAGGCATTTTGAGCATGCGCTGTGTGTGCGTTTTCAGTGATTCAGTTCTGCTCGCCGGGCGCTTTTAATCTGTGGTTGCTAGCATGAAATGTGCAATTCAAAATCGTCGTTTTAGCATAATTTTCACGATTTAGACGAAAGAGTGGCAATTCCATCATGGTTATTCATCATTGTTCTGTTTCCAAATGAAAATCGACTCAAGGAAACGTCGGTAATAAGAGAAATATCCGTGGATGAAGTTGGCGAGTTCCTATCATTTCCTGTTCATACAAACAAGTGGCAGCAATGAATATAACACACATACACACCCACATGGATGTACGCTTCTCCTTTTACCAATAAATGCAAAAATCCAATATAATTTCTCTTGTGGCCCCGGAACGAAACAAAAAATATATATTTATAACAGCCCTCACAGCCCATGCCTGGTGTTGGCTTAATGGTTAGGGTGGAAGGCTTTTGGTTCCGAGGGTCCTGAGTTCAAATCCCACTCAGCTGTTGAATTAATACCAGGTGGGGTTAACTCGACCTGTCATCCTTCCGAGGTCGGCAACATGAGTGCCAGTTTGCTGGTATACTGTGTCGGAGTGGCGACTCATCCAGGATTGTACCCAATAGCCAAGGAGACTGCTTCGGCAGCACCAACAATCTGCACAGAGTATGGTCCCAATCTCCTCCCCCTCACAACCCATACAACTCCCACCCTCTCTCTCCCTCCCGAACATGATTCATAGTAAATGTGATTATTTTAACTTACCCTGTGCTTTGACAAGCCCTAGATATGACCTTGCTTCATTGACAGGGATGATCGGGGAGGTCGGGTAAAACGCGCCGTCCACAGCCGGTCCACAGGTCTTGAACTGGTCTACATCCTCAGCTGTTTTCAGTACAGGGAGCTGTAAGCTTTCAGCTTTTTGGTCGAGTTCAAAAAGTTGTCCAACTCTTTCATTGTGCAGTGACACACCCCTTTCTCTCAGGTACGTTTCCAAGTATTTTTGTCTTCTTTTAGAAGCTTTCTGAGCCATTCTAGGTAACAATCCTTATCACGCACATACCATAAACTTTATGTTGCCCAAAACACAGCCGTTTATTGGGGTTTCTGTGCATGCACACCGAGCATTCTGGGGCAGATTACATCATTTTGAAAGTCCCATATCATTTAATGTGCCGCGGTTGATGAGCATCATCGACAAGGTTTTCAGGCACGTTGGCGATCGTTGTAAAAGTTGAACATGTTCAACTTTTTTGACCCGTTGTTGGCAAGTCATGCATCATCGTCTACAGCGCCTTCAGAAAGTATTCACACCCCTTGACTTTTGTCACATTTTGTTGTGTTACAGCTTGAATTTAAAATGGATTCAATTTAAATGTTTTGTCACAGATCTACACAAAATACCCCATAATGACAAAGTGAAAACATGTTTTTAGACATTTTTACAAATTAATTGAAAATTAAAATCTGAAATGTCTTGCATCAATAAATAGTCAACCCCCTGAGTCAATACTTAGTAGAAGCACCTTTGGCAACAGTTACAGCTTTGAGTCTTCTTTGTGAAGTCTGCATCAGCTTTGCACATCTGTATTTGGGGATTTTCTCCCAATCTTCCTTGCAGATTTGCTCAAGCTCTGTTAAGTCGGATCGGGAGCATCAATGAACAACAATCTTCAAGTCTATCCACAGATTCTCAATGGGATTCTTCAAGTCTGGGCTTTCACTGGGCCACTCAAGGCTTTTCACGTTCTTGTTTTGAAGCCATTCCAGCTTTGCTTTAACTGTATGCTTGGGGTCATTGTCCTGTTGGAACATAAATCTTTGCCGTAGTCAAAGGTCTTTTGCACTCTGAAGCAGGTTCTTCTCAAGGATTTGCCTGTTTTTTGACTCCATTCATTGTTCCCTCTATCTTTACAAGTCTCCCAGTCCCTGCTACTGAAAAGCATCCCCATAGCATGATGTTGCCACCACCATGCTTCATGGTAGGGATGGTGTTCAATGGGTGATGAGCTGTGCTGGATTTCCGACAGGCATCGTGCTTTGCATTCAAGCCATATAGTTCAATTTTTATCTCATCAGACCACAGAATCTTTTGCCTCATGCTCTCAGAGTCTTTTACGTGCCGTTATGCAAACTCCGGGCGTGCTGTCATGTGCCATTTTCTCAGGAGTGGCTTTTTCCTCAGGAGAAGTTAATTCTTGCGGAAGTTTTTCTGTAAGGCTCACTTGGCTGTGCCTGGATGGGTTTAAGGGTAGGGGAGTAGTGGCTGAAACCCAAATCCTATCCAGGTTCCTCCTGATGACTATCTTTGCTCTACTTCTTCAGGTTCCTTCTTGGTCTTCCATTTCATTACGTTTGTACCATATCCTGATGCTGTGTGGACTGTGTTTCCCTACTGACAGACCTCCGGTAGCTTGTACATGTTGCTGCATTTGAGCCTAGGGAGTAACTGCTGAAATATATCTGTCCAGGTTCTTCCCAAAATCTTTGTTCTATGTTCCCTTTACATTTTTTTGTATAATTCTCTTTATTCATTCTCATTCTTGCTTTTTCTTCTCTTTCATCTCTTTTACTCTCTATTTCTCTCTTTCTCTATCCATATGTCTAAGGAGAAGTGAATTCTTGCAGAACTTTTTTTGTAATGCTCACTTGGCTGTGTCTGGATTGGTTTGAGGGTTGTGGAGTAGCGGCGAAAACCCGAATCCTATCCAGATTCCTCCTGATCACTCCATCTTTGCTCTTTACTTCTTCAGGTTCCTTCTTGGTTTTCCGTTTCATTCCATCTGGCCACTCTCCCATTTAAGCCTAGATTTGTGAAGTGCTCCAGAGACTGTCGTTGTTCCGGCATGTTCTCCCATCTCAGCCAAGGAACTCTGTAGTTATCAGAGTGGTCATTTGGTTCTTGGCCACCTCCCTGACAAAGGTCCTTCTTTCTGGTTGCTCAAGTTTGGTCAGACAGCCAGCTCTAGGAAGAGTCGGGGTAGTTCCATATTCTTTCCATTTCCTAATGATGGAGCTCTGTGTGCTCTTGGGAACTTTCAACACTCTAGAAATTGTTTTATGCCCTTCTCCCGATCTAAGCCTCCTCACAATTCTATCTCGAAGTTCTACGGACAGTTATTTGGACTTCATGGTGGTGTTTCTGCTCTGACATGCACTGTCAACTGTGGGACCTTATGTACTGTAGAAAGGTGTGTTTCTTTCTAAATCATGTCCAATCAATTGAATTGGACACAGGTGGACTCTAATCAAGTTGAAGACGTCTCAAGGATGATCAAAGGATATTGGATGCACGTGAGCTCAATTTGGGGTGTCATAGCAAAGAGGTTGAATACTCATTGATGCAAAGGCATTTCAGCTTTTCATTTTCAACTAATTTGTAAAAATTTCTGAAAACATGTTTTCACTTTGTCATTATGGGGTATTTTGTGTAGATCGGTGACAAAAAAAACTATATTTTATCCATTTTAAATGTAGGCTGCAACAACAAAATGTGACACTTTTAGGGGTGTGAATACTTTCTGAAGGCACTGTGGTGTGCAGCAGTCCTCGATGATTGCCTACGTAGTGCAATGTATTGACAAATTAAACTTCAGCTTCAATCACGTGATAAAAGGATCTTTTTTTAACGTGTAGATGTTGTTGTTCTTCTTGTTGTTGATTAGCCCCAGTCGTTTATGCTTGAACAGGCTCGCGGCATGGAGAGAGCCGATCGATCTCCTGGAGTTGTCCAGATATCCCTCACATTTAAAACATTGTGCTCTTGCCTTTGTGGAGCTAAAATACAACTGCTTGATATGGGAATCAATGACAATTTCAAAATTTACCTGCATAAAGAATGGGAAAATTGGATGCAAGACAGAATCCCTTCATTTACAGCATCTGGTAAAGTGCAACAGGCAACATTTACTGAAGTTTTCTCTTGGGTATTGAAAGCAAGGGGAAAAGTCACCAAAGGGACAATTGGTAACAGCTTAAGGAAAACTCTTTTCAGGTCAAATGACGCTTCTGATGACTTGGATAAAGAAGATGATGACAATGGCGATGAACCAATCGACCGAGAGCTGTTGGAGTTATTTCACTCCAATTCAGAAGAACTTGAGTTTGAAAGATCTTCAAAAGTGACTTGTAAGTTTTACCCGAGGATGTTTACCTTGACAAACCAAGTATCGTTTCAATTTCATACATAACTTTTGTTGATTACTTGAAAAGCAACGGGACTGAATAAACAAAGTGTTATAAACACGTGAGCTTGTTTTTTTAATCAAAGTTTTTGCATCTGTGTTTTTTTTTATTGATTATTATTATCACTGAAAAGTGTATCAAGAAAAGGTTAAAAAAAAATTAACAATTTTCTTGGTAAGTTTTTATTGCAATTAACACATTACGAAAACAGAATTCTATCAGGCCAAATCATCATATGCTACCAAAAATCAGTACCAGGAGGTCTTTTACAGCTGTAGTTTATATTTGAGTGCAGTTTACACGTGAGTTTGTTTTTCAAAAATATCAATAATTAGGGAGTGGGGTTTAAAATTGGAAAATTAGAGTATTGTCGGACCTTGCTATTCGCGGAATCGCTGTTCGTGAACCCTGCCTATTCACAGCTGATGTAATGTGACCTGCTTCAACATTCGCGGCCCTGTGCTTTGTGTATTCACCATTTCTTTTGTTTTTTTTTTGTGGGTTTTTTTACGCGGGTGTATTCGCAGTTTTTCCATGGGATTTTTGATTTTCCCTTATAAAGCATGAACTGCAAGGAACCTATTCCCCTTTTGCCAATGAAACAATGCCCCGACATTTGCGAATTCGACATTCGCGCCACTCTACAGAAACGTATCCCTTGTGAATATCAGGGTTCTACAGTATATACATCAGGATACATATTGTATTCATCCAGTCCATTCCAGATGCCTGGTTCAAATCTAGAAAGTTGCCTCAATGTGACTGTAATGTTCAACCGTTTTGAAGACCCCCCCCCCACACACACACACACACACACACACACACACACACACACACACACACACACACACACACACACACACACACACACACACCCCTATCAGGTCATGTGACAAAATGCCACGATACCGTGCAGGTTGGAGGCAACAAATTTGCCGAGCATTACACTAATTAACACAGCCATCTCATATCTCATGAAGCCGAGCAAGCCTGAGACACGTGGCATTGTCTGGGTGTGCGATGTTAATTGCCGCGAAGCAAATATCCCTCAACAGGTTTTAATTGCCTAATGAAGGAGCACGGCAACCTGAATTCACCCTGAGATGAGGTATATTTATTAAACAAAAGAATGGTCATGGGGAAAGAAACAGAAAGAAGCAATAACAAGAAATAAGTGAGGCAACCCCTCATCCACTACCGAATATATGCGCTGATGAAACACCAAACGATCAGGATCTTTGAATAACAATGACTTATCTGGGTCCATAGACACACTACAGGAGATAAAACAGATAGTGAGAAGACTAAAATACCACAAGCTGTGTCTGGCATGACACAGATGGGACAGGTGCAGGGTGGAAAAGTGGCTGTCAAGAATGGCCCTCTTCAGACAGGAGCCCGACGTGAGGTGCAGGGGCGAATGTGTGGCTGGCTGGCTGTGTGTAGTGGCTGGCTTATTGGTGGGAGGAGCCCAACATGAGGTGTGAGAGGGGAGGCATGGCTCCAGCAGCATCTCCACAGTCAGTCCCAGGCACCTACTAATTTTCCCCTGCTGCACATGCTTTTATTTCTTCTGGCCCATATCTCACGCCCTCTCCTCTCACTCACCATTGGAATGATGGTCCGTTTGATGGGTGGAGGACCGTCCATCTCCTACTTGTCACCTGGGCTGTCCCTGCCCCACTCTCTTTGAGCTGGCCAAGGCGCCGCATTCCCATCTAAACTTCTGGCTAAAGGCCCACCCAAGCACTAAAAAGGAAATTTAAGACAAATTACAGAGGTTGAAACATAAAATAAAATGTTCAAAGGGATGGCGGTATTTAGACACAGCCAATGGAAATGGTGGATGTCGTTATCTAGACATATAAGGGACACATATTTAATGTCACTATTAATTATCTCACGCTTACTCCAAGACATTCATTGAGGAAATAATAAAACTATACCAAGAAATGTTATCCCTGAGAAGTCATTTCCGATGAGTTTGTTTTTCAAAAATATCAATACTTAGGGAGTGCGGCTTATAGGCGATGCAATTTATAATTGTAAAATTAGGGTATGCATTGGGATACATATGATGAGGATTCCATTGAGGTGTATACTCGTATATTGATCCCATTTCCTTTGAATATGGTTCCTCAACACAAATAAATGGAAAACTTGCTGACTCGGCATCGAAAGACCCAGTGAGATATTCATTTTCCACCAGCTAATTCTGGTAGATTTGGGTCACCAGCTTTATCTCCATACATACTCTGAATGATGGTCTTCCCCAAGGGTATATCTTAGCTCCAATCCTCTTCAACATATACATGTAAGCGACATGCCTTGTACCACCACCTCCAGTAACATTCTCTTCATAGATGATCTTGCCCTTACGCTACTCAAGCAATCAACCTTGGAGATCTCAGCAGTTCCCTGACCGAAGCAGTTCCCTGACTTAAAGGTAATGGAGCAATATTTCATCTACTGGTCCCTCTTCCCAAACCCAACTAAAACTACAGTTACCACTTTCCATCTCAGCAACTGACTGACTAAACAGCAGTCTCCAGGTTTCCTTTTGCAGCAAACCAGTCAAAAACAAACCATTCCACAAGTACCTTTGAGTCACCCTTGATCGTAACCTCACATTCCATGAACACCTAAAACGGGTCACAGAAATGATCAAGACCAGGTTTAACGTCATCCGTAAATAAGCGGGCATCAGGTGGGGATCAAGTGCATGCACTATTCGCACTGTTAGAGTCGCTCTTGTGTACTTCATAGTGGGATACTGTTCTCCTTTTTGGGAAGAGAGCAGCCACACAAAACACTTCGACAGTGTCCTGAAAACACTGATGTGGATAATCAGCGGTTCACTTAAATCAACATGTGTGCAGTGGCTCCCAGTCCTGTCTAACATCCCATCCTTGATGTCTGCCAGAGGACAAGAATGTTGAGAGTTTGACCGCATCAAAGCAAACCCAGAGCGTCCAATCCCTGAAGATCTCAGAATCTACTAAATATGTGACTCAAGTCACGCAAACCATTCTGGAGCTCTGCAAATACTTTGATTGATGTGGGATTTAACAGAAAGGATAAGTGGTGAAATCTCTGGACAGACAATAACATGGCTAACAAAGAATTGGTCAGTGATCTGACAGAAGAGATTCCAAGTTTCGACCTCCCCCGGAAACAGTGGTCTGCACTCAACAGATCAGTACTCTCCATGCAAGGACGTTACACCACCTCCATAAATGGGATTTCAAAGACAGCCCAGCATGTGACTGTGGTCAACCAGATGGGACTAGTCCTCACATTGTGAATAAGTGTCACCTCCGAAAATTTGATGAAGGATTTAGAGCAATCCATCGAACAAGAGACGGTGCTGTGACTTGGCTATACAACTTAGACTTAGATCTTGGAGCTGTAATTTGTCATATGCAAGAAAAAAAGACCAGCTTTATGTCCACCCAAGGGATGGCACACCCCTGCCTTCGAAACACCAATCCAAGAGTTTATAGTATCGTTGAGAACCAAACCCAGACTATACAGCTGAGCAATAAATGTGCCAACTCTGTGCCATCCGATTGCATGTTAATGGTTGGCCAATGCACACATCTGACTTGGTGGAGCAGAGGAGTGGGCAGAAGGTACCAAATAACAATTAGTAGAAGACCAATAAGCCATCCGCTGTACCTATAGGCCCGGTCACACCTTGACGTGTTAGCCAACGTATGCCGATTTTTGAATTTTTTTTCTAAAACGCTGGCACACGTTGAATACGTTATGGGTAAGTTTTGATAACATTGAGAGCACGCTGAAAAACACTGCCATACGTCGTTGTACGCTGGCTTTAAACGTTGTACTTTTCGGTTGTCCTCAAATTTTTTCATGCTTGAAATTTCACGACGTATGCCGGCGTATGACTCACACGTTCCGCTACGCTGGCCACAAGTTGTATGCACGGTCTGCGATCGTTAACAGACGTCAACACATGCTACTTGTAAGTTAATCATAAGTTGAGACACGCCGAGGTAATGTTTAGCGTACCCGAAACTTATTTCTAACCTATGATTAACGTGTTGTTGGCACGTTACGCGATCGTTGCCACACATCGACAGACGTTACTTTTAAGTTACTCATAGGCTGAAAGACGTCGGCATAATGGATCGTCCTTGCGTCACCGTCCACGGCCACGGCCAGGACACTTATTTGCAGCATTCTTCAAACTTTTCTCCGGCATGACGAGGATGTTCACACTTCGATGTCTAGCTTGGCTATGATTCCAATTGTCCATCGGCAGCGTCTATTAAAATAGTCGAGTTTGAGCGTTTTAACACGTTCAGAAGAAACGCTTCAAATTTCCAAACCCCAGCGTCAAAAAACAAAGGCGAGTGACAGCAATTTAAATCATTCATTGTAAACAATGAAAATAGTTGAGTGGTACCGTTTAAAACTCGTTGAGTGTAAAAAAAAAATCCAATTGTTGAGCGCAAGCGTCTACTTTCAATAGTGGAGATGCAGCCATTTAAATCGTTGAGTTTATCATTTAAATCGTTAAATCGTTAAACGCAAGGACGATCCATCATAACCCACACCCTCCCCCTCACACTCACCTACTACTGCCAACATGAACAAACTACTACTAATACTAATACTAATACTGATACTGATACTAATACTACTACTAATACTAATACTAATACTAATACTAATACTGATACTGATAATGATACTGTTACTGCTGACATGGACATCGATTCAAAAAGGACTCGAAAACACTGTTGGGTTCCCCTTTTAAGAACACCATTTTTATATACCAATTCCCAAAACCGCTGGGAACACATCTTTATATGGCAGTTGTAAGCTAGAAACACATTCATTTTTTTTTTTGTCGACCGGAAGACGTCATTGGAATACGTCTACATACGTCGATGTGTGTTGGGACTACGTAAAGAATTGGTTCAAAGCACGTCAAACATAAGTTAGAAATAAGTTTCGCGTAAAAAAGACATTACCGCGACGTGTTTCGACTTATGAGTAGCTTATAAGTAGCCTTTGTGGACATGTGTAAGCGTCCACATATCGTGTGTAAAACTTATCCCCATCGCATGCGGAACGTGTGTCATACGCCGAGTACGTCGTAAAATTTTGAACATGTTTAAAATTTCTTGACGTACTCTACTTACTACGACGTATGATAGCGTACTTTAGCGTTGTACTCACGTATACCAAACTTACTCATACCGTATTTGACGTGCCCCAACGTTTTAGACACATTTTTCTTAGGTCGGCATACGCTGGTGAGATCGCCAAGGTGTGACCGCGATGTTGTCACTTCCATTTCTACGGCAGTTATGATTCGAATTGTTGTGCGTCAGCCTTTTAATAGGCTAAGTCACGACATCGTCGGCGATGCGTGCAACGCGCTGTGCCTAAGTTAGACTATCGTTGGGCATCGGTTGTGTAGGCCGACAACAGGTTCAGCATTCGTTGGTATAAGTTATCTATAACACAACGAAACGTTCTGTGTCCATTACCAATGCGTTATACATAAGACCAAGTCGCTATGAATACGTCCGGATCTTTAAAAAAAAAAACATCAAAAGTTCAACGTAAGCCAGCGTTTTACATACATTTTAATACGTTGCCATCGCTGGCTAAAACGTCAAGGTGTGACCGGGCCTTAAGATGATAAAACAGAAGACCTTGAGACTGCTCCTATCAGGAAATTCCTCAGTAATGTTCATAGTGTTGTCCTTCATTATTTTAAGGAGTACCATACCCATTGGGATGTCAATAAAACCGTTCATAGTAAGTAGCAATTATCCTTTGATTGCTTGAAGAGGCTTTGTTTGTTGTGTCGAGATGGTGGGTGCCAAGAGGGGGTTGGCCCAGTCTAATTAGGGTATATAACATTTCTGAAGTTAGACATATCTTGTCTTGTAAAAGTTAACGACTAACCTGGTCAGGAGAGATAGGGCGAGGGCTTGTCTATTACTTGTGAAAGACACCTCATGTTCACAGAGCCTTAGAGCAGTTATGTGAATTTTTATGTCTGTCCAGAAGAAAACAATGGGACAGAGCTGAACAGGACACTGCGATCAGTAAATACTGCCACCGCGTGGCAATAACCGAGAGATACATATATCGATGGACCATGGTTGCAATGTTGGAACCACAGAATTACTCATATGGGCAATTTGTTACATATAGATGGAAGTAGAAGGGACTGTTCAGGCCCTGTACCAGCAGAACATGGGTGTACCATCAAAAGGATCGTTGGAGGGTTGCACACTAACGAATCATGATCACTGTTATGAAGGGTGTTCCAAATAAGTCTGAGTAGTTTATCTTTTAAATAACTTGAACAAAAAAACAATGCAATTTCCAGGAAACGTTATGGGTTAAAATATAGGCCTTCACCTTTGGTTCTGATTGTGTTTCTCATCACCTCCACCACCATAAATGGACGGAGGTTATGTTTTCAACCCTGTTCATCTGTCTCTTTGTTGGGTCGCCGAAATAGGTGACCCTTATTGTCCATAATTCTGTCTGTTTGTTTGGATGTTTGTTGGTTTGTCATCAGCATGATTGGTAGTAAACGTTGGCGGATTTTGACCAATCTCGGGTGGTTGGTACATCTTATGAACCTAGTGCTTTGGAAATTGTGATGGTTGCTCGGGGCGCTTTGGTTTCCGAACAACAACCGAAAAACCTTCAAAATCAGTACCGTTCACGCGAAATCAATTCCGAAAGCCATTATCCCATGTAAGGTTATGAAAGCTGGCACGAATGATCTGCAGGTGATGCTCTATCAAATATATTCTGGTTTTTGTGATATATGGAATACTTTACCTGCAGCGCCCCCTACAATTAGGGTATGCACGAAAATTGGCGAAAATTGAATGCCCCAGGGCGACCAGGTAAGTGCATTGATACGAATGAAACTTTGCAGGTTCATGGTACTCAATGAGTATCACAACTTTGCCTCAGAACATATTGACTGATTTCGCTTAGGTCAGGGGTCAAAGGTCAATTAGTGCAAACATCGATAATATGTGAGAGCTGGAGGTGACCACGCGCCAAATGCTACTCCTCCTAGGGTTATGGTCGGATGGTCATGAAAATTCACACTAATCGTCTGGAATACATTGTGCACAAACGATCGAGTCGGATTTTCGATTTAGATCTTTGTTCACCCACAGCACCCCCTCGAACTTTGGGGATTTCCGATTTCAAACCGCATTTTCGGTACTTTTCATTCAAATGGATACCGAGTAGTTATCATTAGATGGAACTGGATGAGATTTGATATGCATAATCTTAAGGTGATTCCCTGTCCGCAATATGACATCCATTTTGCTTTATATCTTATAGTTTCCATGCTCGGCAAACCATCGCTGCCTACCGGCTTGTCTGTTTGTTTGTTTGTTTGTTTGTTTGACTGTGAACAGGATAGTTCAATAGGTTATCGACGGTTTCGGACGAAACTTGGTGGACAGCTTGGGTGCGTGACAAGGACGAATTGATTAGATTTTGGTGAAAATCCTGATCTGGATATTAAAATTTATTTGAGTGATTCTTCACTATTGAGAGATTCGGCCAAAAGCAATATCTATATATATATATATATATATATATATATATATATATATATATATATATATATATATATATATATATATATATATATATATATATATATATATATATATATATATGTATACTGGAGTACCCAGTGTTGCCTGGGGAAGAAAATAGGAATAAGAAAGGGGTAAATTGTGGTGCTTAATATATATCACATTTAATTTGGACACGTTTTCCATTTCTTTGTCGTTGTGAGCGTTCGTCATCAGTGCTCTTAGAGGCTTTTTTTTGGAGATTGCCGTCGTTATCAGCAAGCAAGTTCTTTTGCTCCCAGCTGATAAAGCCCAGTTGCTCTGTCTCGACCTTGCAGTAGACATCGACCAGATACTGCTGAAAGAGTCGTCGCATCTGCAGTATGTGGTTTCCCTCTCTCACCATGATGCGGTGGCTGTAGTACTGCAGCTGTGTGAGTTTTCGTCCATCCTGTCCAGTCGCAGTCCTGGCCACCAGATGGATGCTGTAGCCATCTGTTCCATATGGGAACACAATGGGATACTGGAGTGCATCACAAGATGCATGCAGCTCACTCATGCCCCATCACGAAGTCTGAGGACAATGTCTCTGGGTTCTGTTGGCTCATTGTCCATTAGGATGGTGACTTCTGGTGCAGACTGGGTGTTGTAGCGTCGTGTGTGCTGTCCTTACGGTTGCTTGTTCTCTTTGATGATGACCTGGCGCTCTGCAGAGTTGCCTCCTTCTGCAAGTACATCTCTTGCAGTCTTGAGCTCTCGGACCAGATGGTTATTCTCATGAAACCACTTTGTGAGCATCTCAAGGATGTGTGGTTTGAGGCTGCTGTGGTTCCTGGCAGCCAATTCCTTGGTGTGTGAGTCCAGGAAGTAGACCTGTAGGAGCTTTGGCTGGCCCTCTTCAGGCAGGAGCAAGCTGCCAATGCACTGGAACACTTGACCATGGATCCAGAAGCTCAGGTCCCAGCCCTGGACTTCAGCTTCCTTGTGCCCGAAGATTGTCATCGCAAAGCTGTCATATTTCCGAATGTTGTCAAGGAAGTGTTTGCTGAGGGGAGATTGTTAGTTTGTTCCAAAGGTGGGAAAGAAGAGAGGAATGAAGGAGTGAAGTTGAGCAATGATTCTTGATTTTGGTAGTTTTAACAGAAGGGGGTTGCCATGCAGAAATATAGGGAAGGGGAACAGATAGCAGACAGAGCTGGGGGGGGGGCGAGGCCAGAGAGGGGACGGTAGAGACAGAAAGGCCACCAACCTGCCTGCGGTGAGAGTGAGAGGCCCAAAGACTCAGCCTCATCACGGGAGATACCAACGATCCGAAATGCCTTGGTTTCCACAGCATGAAGCCGAGAAAGGTGAGAGGTAGGAGCACGAGCCCAGAGGGGAGAGCAGTACTCCATAAGGCTGCGGATGAAAGCTTTATATGTGGTCAGGCACTCAGGTATGCTAAGGAAGATGTGGCTTTCCCAGGAAAGATAATGGCAGAAAGTGAGGCCCAAAAGTTTGAATGAAAGGACATCTTCCAGAGGATTGGTGAGAAAGTAGATGGGGGAAGGTGGATGGGGGGTCTCCGGATGGTCCATACACAACAGCGTGTGAGATTTGTCCGATTGAAAGACATGTTCCACGTGTTGGACCAGTTTGTGATTTTATCCAGATCTGCAGTGAGCGAAGAAGCTGCTGCTTGCCGGTCTGAGGGATGAAAGATGGTACGGCAGAGGGTGGAGTCGTCGGCAAAGAGAAATAGAGGATTTTCCAGAGAGTCCGAGAGATCATTGATGAAAACCAGAAAAAGAACAGGGCCCAGAACGCTACCTTGAGGAACTCCAGCCTGGACTGGAAGAGGGGATGAAAGAACTCCATTTAGGGCCACACGTTGACTGCGACAGGAGAGGAAGTCTGCGAGCCATGAGTGGAGATGGCCTTGAATACCATGGGAAGACAGTTTGGTGAGTAGTGCAGGGTGCCAAACCGTGTCAAAAGCACGTGATATGTCCAGGGATACGGCTCTGATTTCATGTCCGGCATTGAGGACCTCCATCCATTGTTGGGAGAGCAGAAGCAGCATATCCAGGGGAGAGTGACCTGGTCTGAATCCAAATTGATGATTGGAAATCAAGCCATTGGAGAAGAGGAAGGATTTAATGTCTGAAGCGATGATGGATTCCATAACCTTGCTGATGATTGGGAGAAGGCCGATTGGTGTGTCGTTGCAGGGATCTGTTTTTGCAAAACCTGGAAAATTTAATCGCTTTCTTGAAACATGGAAAATTAAATTGTGTTGATGAGAAACTGCAGAAAATATTCGATTCTAGTCCATTGTTGTTGGTTTTTTTTGTTGTTGTCCATTGTTGTTGTTGTCCAGACAACAGACGCCTTCCATCTCCACCACCGATCTCAATGATACTGACTGAATGGGGGGTCGGCCCATTATTATGTGCACCACCGTCATGCCATCGCACGGCCACGCTGGACGTCCCAAAAGGAACGCACACATACATTTACATGCACACAACCGTGATGCCTTTGCACGGCCATCTTGGAACTTGCAAAAGGAACGCACACATGCATCGTTGCTCCACTGACCAAACGGCTGGGTGAGCGGCTTGCAAAGCGGTTGATAAGGAACGACTCGATTGGCAAGCCGCTTGCGAACGGCCATCTTGGATTTGCTACAAAATTGTCACCATTCGTGTGACTACTCATACAGAATGTTTTAATGATAATTATGATGTCATAGGTCACGTGGTGTGGCAGCCATATTGGAAAAAAGGAAAAACTTTGGACCTCGATCTCTGAAACTGCACCAAGGAAAAAATTGAAACTTGGAACATAGCAAGTACTCCTCATGGGGAATGAGTTTGATTTTTTTTATGATGTCATAGCTGTCCTCATTATGACGTCATAATTGCATATGTAAAATGCCACATTTGATCAGAATGAAAATTTTTGAGGGTCATCTAGGAATAAAATGGTCCACAGAAAAAAAATTCATGATGTCATCGGTCATGTGATTCGGCATCCATATTGTGGTTTAAAAAAAAAACCCTTATCTGAAGTGGCTGAACATATCGAGACGAAACTTTACACGTATGACCATCTGTCCATGAGGAACAAAAGGTTCACACATATGATGCCATTGGTCACATGGTTTGGCAGCCATATTGGATTTACCCTAAAGCTTATTAAAAATCTTTTTCTCCAGAACAGCTAGACAAATAGAGGGGAAACTTCACACAAGTGTGTCCCCAAGCCATGGGTGTACAAGTTTGCTAAGAATTAATTGATCTGTCACATGGTTTGGCAGCCACATTGGTTTGAAGAAAATATTAAATAATATTTTCTCTAGAACCGCTTAATCAACCGACGTGAAACTTCACATTTATGATCCAGTAGAGGTGCGAAATATATGTTTTAAATTTCAACTTGATCAGACACATGGTATAGCAGCCAGAATTATTTGATTTTTTGACATGGTTTCTTTTTTTTTCTTTTTTTTCAATAAGGCTTACTTGGCTGTGCCTGGGTGGATTTGAGGGTAGAGGAGTTTCAGCTAAAATGTGAATCCTATCCAGGTTCCTCCTGATGACTTCATCTTTGCTTTTTTTCTTGTTTGGGTTCCTTCTGATTACTCCAATGCAGGACTGGACCTACTTAGTCTTCCATTCGATTTGAATTGAATTTATTTTAATCCCTTTCTAAATTAAATTTAATAATGGATAATAATTTTTTTAAACCGTCATGGCTCAGGGTCAGGTGTTCGATCAAAGCGGGGTTGCATCGCAGCAGGACGTCTTCGTACCCGGTCATCACTGCCAGCAGTTATTCAGTGGCAGTTCTAATTATGTCTCGTTAATTATGTAACCCACTAGTACACAAACGTCACACAAAATACACCACACAAAACCAGTCCTGGCGAGGGTCTGAAAAATCTGATTGTTATTTTTCTTGTTTTCAACTGTTTTGGGTCTTGATTGGGCCTGAACTGCTTTCAGTCTTACAATAAAGCTTCAAAAGGAATGGCCTCCCATTGAGCTGCAGAAGAGCAGCACTTGCCTTGTTCCCCAAGAAAGCTGATCCGTTGCTTACTTCCCCATTGGAGACCGGTATCATTACTTTGCACTGACTACAATAATTTTTCCAAAGCCATTGCTTTTGTGCCTTTCACCCTTCCTAAAGGACATTGTAAACGCGGACCATACTTATTGTGTTCCTGGTCAGAATATCCATGACAGCATTTCTGTCATTCATGATGTGATTGATGTTTCTAACATTTATCATGAACATATCATGAATTTATCATTGGTCGTTTTTTTGGGGATCAAGAAAAGGCATTCAAAATGTTTCTCATAGATATTTGTTTGAACCACTGCAACGGTTTGGTTTTGGACCCTTTGTTTTATCCTGCATTCAGCTATGTTATTCTAACATATCCACCCTCCTCAACATTAACAATGAACTGGTGCCCCCATTTTGTATTTAAAGAGGGGTAAGGCAGGGCTGTCCACTTTCAGGTGCATTATATCCCCTTTCCATTGAACCCCTCTTGAACACTTTCCAGAAGTCTTAATCTGGCTTTACGATTTGAGGGTTAAACCTTCCCATTAAGACTAGTGCTTATGCTGATGGCATATGTGTTTGCATCAATGATTCAAATGACATTATTAGGATGATGCATTGTGTAGACCTGTTTAGCAAATCCTCATCTTCAAAAATGAGCTGGGGTAAAACAGAAGCACTGTGGCTAGAACCCCCTGTGCACCCCTCTCTTCCCCACTCCCCCCACATACTCTCTCACCCCATCTCTTCCTGCTAATATCACTTGGAGGAGAGATGGTAATAAATTTCTGGGGATTTTTCTTGGTCCTGATGATTTTGTGAAGCACAACTGGGAAGGTTTACCTGAATGTATTGAACTGATTATGTTAAAATGGAAAGGCAAACTTTTTGAGCTGTCCAATGGCATATATAAATTAAAAGGCAGGGCATTAGCAATAAATATCCTGGTGACTTCAATTCTATGCCACAAGGTATTGGCTCTGCAACCATCCACTTTATTTGTTGATGAAACACAGAAGCGTATTACCCAGTTTTTTCTGGTCTGGAAAACACTGGCTGCGACCAGAAAGTTTGAACCTACCGGTGTCTGATGATGGCAATGGACTAATCGATGTAAAGTGCCAAATCATGGCCTTCCTTCTTCAGATGATTTGGCGGTTCTTGCATGAGACTTTGTTACCTTGAAGAGACATTGCCAACTGTATCCTGTGTCAAGTGGAGAACTTTAGTTACACGAAGGGACTTTTATGACTGGTGTTGGCTTAAATCCCTGGTGTTTTATGCCTGATGTATGCCTTAGTTACACTTAGGGACTTTTATGCTTGGTGTTGGCTTAATTCCTTTTTTTTTTCTTAATTTCCATACAGGTTGCTACTGACAAACAAGACATAATCTGCCGAAAACAAAAACTTTCCTCCCACAGAACGTCTCTGACTCCCTAGTATCTCTCCCTAGTTACTCCCTCCTCCGGTATCACAGACCTGAGCCTCGTCATGGTGGCAGAGTTTCTCTCTTCATCAAAGACTCTATTCCTCACTCTCCATGCACTGCCCTCACTCCCTCACACCCCCAGGAATACCTCTGGCTATGGCTTCCCCTCCACTCCCACCTCAAGTTTATATGTGTACTGTACCGTCCACCAAACAGTGATGACTCCATTTACACCTCACTGTCCGAAAACATGGACCAACTTCTATCCTCTCATCCGAACTCTCTCTCTTCCTCATATGTGGTGACTTCAAATGTCATCATGCCAGTTGGCTAGGTGTGGGTACCTCTCTCACCTGCCATAGCACCTCAGCAAAAGACTTCTGCGACTCATTGAGACTGACTCAATCAGTCAACCTCCCAACTCGGATCTCAAACAATGGACTCCATCTCTTCTGGATCTGATTTTGACAAATTCCCCTGAAAATATCTGCTGTTCTTCCTTCGCTCCAATCGGTTCTTCTGACCACGTCCTTGTCAAAGTAAACATCTCTCTGGCTGTTATCAGAGAACCACCTCACCGCCGTCAAGTCTAGCATTTCGCTCAGGCCGACTGGCAGGGTCTCCAAACAGCCATCAAACTTCGAGACTGGTCTCCCATCGCTACTTTCTCCAACATCAACTCATCCTGGGAATTCTTTCAAAGAAACTTGCTCTCCCTCATGCACAGATTTATCCACTCTCATCTTCAGTTGTCCTCCCCTTCCTCCCACCCATGGTTCACTAAAGCTTATTGCGTGGCAGTTGTCTTGAAACAACTTGCCTTTGTCTCATGGAAAGCAAACCCAACTGAGGGTAATCTCAGTTCCTTCCACAAAGCTCAGAACAAGTGTGTATCTACCCTCAGGAGAGCCAGAAAACAACATCTTTCTCATCTCAAGTCTGAACTCTCAAACCTCTCTCCCTCCTCCAAACCCTGGTGGCATCTAATTGAATCTGTTTCTGTTGGATGCTCCCCCTCCATCCCCTCCCTTACCGCAACTTGCCGCACTGTTGACGCCGCACGTGAAAAGGCTGAATGCCTAAACTCGGTGTTTGCATCTAAATCTTACGTCCAAAACCCATCACTTTCTGTACCCAACTTACCCAGTCGCACCCAACTGTCCCTGGACCGTGTCCTTTCCTTCTGACAAAGTGGAGAGTTTACTGTCAAACCTCGACTCAGATTCTGCAATCGGTCCAGACGGTATCAGCACACTGGTCCTAAAACCCTGCTCCTCTGCTCTTGCTCACCCTCTCTCTGTTCTCTTGACCCTCTCATTTGCTCAAGGTCATCTGCCATCTGCTTGGAAATCAGCAAACATTACCGCCCTGCATAAAAAGGTGCAAAAACAGATCCCTGCAATTACAGACCAATCAGCCTTCTCCCAATCATCAGCAAGGTTGTGGAACCCATCATTGCTTCGGACATTAAATCCTTCCTCTTCTCCAATGGCTTGATTTCCGATCATCAATTTGGTTTCAGACCAGGTCACTCTACCCTGGATATGCTGCTTCCGCTCTCCCAACAATGGACGGAGGTCCTCAATGCCGGACATGAAATCAGAGCCGTATACCTCGACATATCACATGTTTTTGACATGGTCTGGCACCCTGCCCTGCTCACCAAACTCTGTTCCTATGGTATCCAAGGCCATCTCTACTCACGGCTCGCAGGCTTTCTCTCCTGTCACAGCCAACATCTGGCCCTAAATGGAGTTCTCTCATCCCCTCTTCCTGTCCAGGCTGGAGTTCCTCAAGGCAGCATTCTGAGCCCTGTTCTTTTTCTTGTTTTCATCAATGATCTCTCTGACTCTGGAAAATCCTCTTTATCTCTCAGCTGATGACTCCAACCTCTATTGTACCATCTGTCATCCGTCAGACCAGCAAGCCGCAACTTCTTGCAGGTTGGAAAGCCGCAACTGCAGATCTGGGTAAAATCTACAAACTGGTCCAACACGTGGAACAAGTCTTTCAATCCGGACAAATCTCACACTGTCACTATGTCTCTCCGAAAGGACCATTCCGACTGGGAATCCTCCGTCGTGAAAAGTCCTTCCTCAGCCCACCTGAGCTCCTGACCACATTCAAAGCTTTCGTCCGCATCCTGATGGAGTACTGCTCTCTCCTCTCGGTTGGTGCTCCTGCCTCTCACCTTTCTCGGCTTCATGCTGTGGAAACCAAGGCATTGGGAATCATTGGTATTTCCCACAACGAGGCTGTCTTTGGGCCTCTCACTCCTCCATATAATTTCTTCATACATGTGTCTCCTCCACAACATTTTTTTTAACAGCCATTTTCCCCTGCTGAGCAGGGGTTAGCTTTTTGTGGGCTCCATGCCATCATGGTTCCCTTCTTGAGGCAATGTTTTTTTATGGCCGGATGCCCTTCCTGACACCAAACCTGGTCACCGCTTACGACACACAGGGATATGGTACACCTATTCTAACCGGGGCATACACCAGGACTCATTTCGTTGACATCGGAAGGATGACAGGCTGTCAAACCCCTGGTGGTAATTCAGTGGCCAACGGGGCTCAAACTCAGGACCCTAGGATCCCAAGCCAGCCACCCTAACCACGAAGCAAACACCAGGCTACGGTGTCCTCCATAACTCCAAAACCATAAAAACCCTAGCAGCCTGAAACTTTGCATGCATACTCAGAAAACTCCATGGAAGTGCAAGAGTGAAAATTGGGTGTTTGGATTAATTAAGACAACCCTTTTGAAGATAATTCATGGCCTTATTTAATTATATCTTTCATCAGGCGATCCTCGGCCACCTCACTCTCTGGGTCTTAAGGCGTTTCCTGGGTAACCTCGCTTTGGTCCGAAGCCGCCATGTTTTTGCCCTGCTCAACCTTATCCTGACTTGGAACAGGCCGCAATGATTTCTTAACGATAAAGTTTATTTCTCACTTTCCTTACTCATATCGAATGCCTGTTCATCATAGCTATGAATCGCTGAATATGTCGCTTTTGTGAATCGTCTCGTTTTCAAATTAGTAGCTTGGAGCAATTTCATGCAATAATATGATACGATTTTCCATGATCTACTTTCATGGACTAATTAAAGTATATCATCGAAATATTATGTTGAAATGGGCATAGTGGCGTGCGCCTGTAATCTGGCTACTCGGAGGCTTGGGTTGGAGGATCGCTTGAGGACGGGGGCCTCTGCACTGGGCAGGGTGTAGAGCAGCCTGGAATCATGGCGAAACCAAAATCCTGATCCCTGTGTCCTAAGAGGTGATCAGGGTTGCGTCAGGAATGGCATCCGGTGAAAAACCTGTGCCAAATCAGTATGCGGATCATAACGGATGATCCGCTGTGGCGACCCCTAACAGGAGCAGCCGAAAGATGAACAACATCGAAATATTATTTTGGTTTTGAGGATCGGATATCGTCCTGACGAAATAAGTGTTATGTCGAAATCTGTTGTGAAATTTGATAATATAAACAAATAACGAGTCTTATAACTCAGCCGATATACCTATTTACTTCAGGTAAGCAAGGCTATGTTCATGTACATGTACAAGAAAATGTGCATTTTCCAAAACATTAAACTTATCTTTTTCTCCGGTTTGGAGAATTATATTGAGTGAACAAAACATTTAGGAACGTGACAAAATTAACCAGCTTCATTGAGCCGTATGATTAAATGCGTTCACTGCTTGACCTCACACTCTGTCCCCCAGAGGGAGTGCCAAATCTGTCTATGTTTTCGGAGGTTTCACGAGGTGCTCCACAGGGAATCAAAACAAACCTGGTAAAAAACGGACGTTAAAAAAAAAAGTTTTATGTTTGCGCGAACCTCGAACCGATACCATGTGACACATGCACAGATGAGCAGGTCATATGGCAGATTTTCTGCAATGTTTATTTCATGGGAAAATGAACTTTGCAATGTCTCCAAGGTTGTTCTGCATTAATCTGCAACTCTTTTGTGGATAAAGTTATTTTATTTCAATAACTGCTGCGTGCATGGTGAAGACAGGCTTTAAAGTTAAAGGTATCCTTCATGGTGTGCAGTGACAGCATGGCCAACCGTTCCTTGTCAACCATTTAATTGGAGTGCATGTCAAGCCACGAATATCAAGCCACGAACGCTAATGTCTCCGGATGTTTCTAAGCATTGCAATGTTCCCAGCGATTCATTGCTATGATGAGCAGGCATTCGATAATATGAGTGAGGAAAGTGAATACAACAACTTTATTATGAAGAAATCGTTGCAGCCTGTTCCAAGTTAAGGCATGGTTGAGCAGGCAAAAAAGACATGGCAGCTGCAGACCCCAGAGGTTACCCAGGAAATGCCTTAAGACCCAGAGAGTGAGGTGGCCGAGGATCGCCTGATGAAAGATATAATTAAATAAGGCTTTTAATTATCTTCAAAAAGGGTGTTTTAATTAGCCCAAATACCCAATTTTCACTCTTGCACTTTATACTTTTGGAGTTATGGAGGAGACACACTGACACACACACACACACACACACACACACACACACACACACACACACACACACACACACACACACACACACACACACACACACACACACACACACACACACACACACACACACACTGGAGTGAATGCGAGGAAAAAACCTTCGGAGTGTAAGGCTTTATTTCACTTGATTGAAGCCGATTCTACAGACACATAAAGGAATACAGTGCAGCGAGGAATACATGTGCAGCAAGGAGTACACGTGCAGTCGATCACCGCAAAATAAATCAGCAATTAGCCAGCATAAGCACAGAGTCCGGTATACCCTCAATTCTCACCATTCAACGAGCACCAAGTGAACCACCGCCGTAAATGACAATGCCCCAGGGACAATCCCACCGACCGCGCGGCATCACGGTTTTATCTGACCGCGCGACACGTGATCGCGCGTCACATCCTTTAATCCATCACATTCTCCCCCTCTTTAAAATGTAACTCGAGGCTCAACTAACGCACCATGATTACTTCAACGCTATAGGAGTATACATTTCAAGCAGTGCAAACCATTTAAACTACAGAAGCATACATTTCAAGCAGTGAGGATTATTTTGAGTTATAGGAGCATGGTAAGGTGCCATCGAGGGATGCCAATCATCCCCTTTACAGATCGAGTCGGCGAGGGGGTTTTATCCGTCGACCTCTCCGGGAGTAAATGGTGGTTTCACTTGAGGGAGGCTTCCGATCCTGTTGGGGAGCCTCGACTCGTGCCGGGGATGACTCCTCGATCGCTCTCGGGTGGAATGCGGTAGCTCCGTCGCCACAATTCTTGGGTGGAGTTCCTGGGGGGGAAACACCTGGGGAGGGAATGTCAGAAGGAGGAGTACCACATGGAGCAGTACCTGAAGGAGGAGTACCTGCGGGAGCCAGATGGCGAACCGACACAGTGGTCTCCCTGCCATCAGGAAGTCTAACATGAGCATACTCAGGATTAGCATCGATGAGTTCGACTGTCTCCACCATCGGTTCATACTTGCTTTGTCGTACCGGGCGCTTCATGAACACTGTTCCGGGATAGGTTAGCCAGTTGGGCACCGATTGGCCGTCAATATAACGTTGTTGGTGAGTAAACATTCGTTCGTGCGGAGTAGCATTGATGGATGTACAGAGCAAAGAGCGTATGGAATTCAGAGCGTCGAGTAGGGTAACCTCCCACCGCTCGGGCCCCAATCCTCTCGATTTCAGCGCCAGGGTTACGGCTTTCCAAATGACTCCATTATACCGGTCCACCTGCCCATTACCCTGTGGGTTGTAACCCGTCGTTCGACTAGTTGCTATGCCGTGTACATATAGGAACTGTTTGAGCTCGACCGACATGAAACCCGGCCCTCTGTCTGAATGTATGTACGACGGTTTCCCAAACATGGCAAAGAGGTCAGAGAGACATTTCACGACAGTGCCAGAAGTCATATCCGAGCACGGAAATGCGAATGGGAACTTTGAGTATTCATCAACAACAGTGAATATGTATCTGTTGTCTGTCTCAGTTGGCAGGGGCCCTTTGAAGTCGATATTTAGTCTCTCGAAGGGTGAAGTGGCCTTGATCAATCTGCCAGAAGCGGCGCCATAGAATCTGGGTTTTAGTTCAGCACAAACAGGGTAAGAAGCACTTACTTGTTTGATATCATCGATAGAATAGGGAAGGTTTTGTCTGCGCACGAAATGTGCCATTCTGGTTACCCCTGGGTGGCACAGAGACACATGGAGGTCTTGCAAAGCCCGACCGATTGTCGCCGAACAGTAGACCCGAGAGAAGGTGTCTGCAGCAGGGTTTTCCTTCCCGGGCCGATAAACAATGTCATAACTATAACAGGATAGATCCATCCGCCATCTCATTATTTTCTCCTTCTTAATTTTCCCGTTATTTTTCCTATCAAACATGAAGGCAACGGATCGCTGGTCCGTGACGAGTGTGAAGTGGTTGCCCAGTAAATAATGCCTCCATTTACGTAGGGCTTCGACAATAGCGTATGCTTCCTTCTCTATCGCCGAGTGTCTCTGCTCGCTTCTTGAGAGAGTTCTCGAGAAGAACGCGACGGGTCGTCCGGACTGATTGAGCGTCGCGGCGATCGCGTGATCGGAAGCATCCGTTTCCACTACGAACGTCGCCGAGCTATCGATCGATAATACCACGGAATTACTGATATCATCTTTGAGGCTGTGGAAAGCCTTTACAACAGCGGCATCTGGCGGGAAGTTTTTGCAATGCACCAGGGGATGTATTTTTTTCAGAGTATTGGGGGATCCATCTTGCGTAGTAAGCGAACATTCCGATCACTCGACGCAATGTCTGCAGGTCATGAGGTGGGGGTAGCTCACGGAGTGGCGCAATCGTTCAGGATCGGGCTTAATCGTGCCGTCGGCTATTGTGTAGCCGAGAAGATCAATTAACTTTGCCGAGAATACACATTTGTCGTAGTTGAGAGTCAGATTATATTTCCTAGCAATGCTCAAGAATCTGTCCAGATTCATATCATGTTCCCCCTGATCCTTACCGCACACTGTGACATTGTCCACGTAAACAAAAGTGTCTTTGAGGTTTTCATCCAAGATGATGTCATCCATAACTTGTTGGAAGCAAGCTACTCCATTAGCGACACCGAACGGAATCCTCCTAAATTGATAGAGGCGCCTACCTGCCTCGAACGCGGTGTAAGGTTTGTCTTCCTCTCGAATGGGAATTTGATGATAGGCGCTTCGCAAATCGATGGTGCTGAATATTTTGTAGTTGGCCACGCGTTCGACCATCTCGTCTATGCGCGGCAAAGGGTAGGCATCGAGATGGGTGAAGCGATTGACCGTTTGTGAGTAATCGACAACCATTCGTTTCTTGTGGTTCTGGTTGGTGGTGACCAACACCTGCGCACGCCATGGCGAATCGCTCGGTTCTACAATTCCTTCTTCTAGTAATCGCTTGGTTTCAGAAGCGATGAAGTTCATATCGGTGGCGGTGTATCGTCGCGATTTGATCGCTATCGGTTTACAGTCCGGCGACAAGTTAGCAAACAGCAGGGGGGACGATGCCTCTGCGGTGGTCAGAGCATTTAGAATTAGACGAAGTTTGCTTCCTCCAAAGGGTATTTCGACGCTCGTGTGCTGCTTGAGGACATTATGATCCAGAATTACATCTGCACATAAATCACGAAGCACCAGTACCCTTACATCCCAATGCGTGTACCCTTTTACGTCCAATTCAACATTGCAGTACCCTCGTACGTGGGACTGTAGTGATGTGGAGGCCATGCATACCGTATTGTCTGTCGGGTGGATCTTCCATTTCCTGCCCTTCACTTGCGAGCTTTTGACGAAACTTTCAGAGCTACCGGTATCAATCAGAGCCTCAGCCATATGCCCGTTAATTCGTACGTTGATGATAACTTTGGATAGATTCCCCGGTGAAGCTGCTGTTACTTTCTTCTGTGAGCAGAGAGCCGCAGAAGTGGGTTTATTTCTTCTAAGAGTTGATTTGCATACCCTGGCATAATGCCCTTTCTTGTCACAGTTAATGCATGTGGCAATCCTGGCAGGGCATTTGTTACTGGGGTGTCTTTTATACCCACAAAAGAAACATTTACCAACCGAAGTAGTTGCTGAGGAGTTTGACAAGGTCTGGGTATCCGATTCCTCGGGTTTATCTCCATCCTCATTGTCGGAGGTGTCCCGGGGGGTTCTTCGAGTTTCCGCCATAGCAGCGTTCATTAGCAACACCGGTGTCCCATATGACTCAGATTGCTGCTGAGCCGTATCCATAGCTCGGGCCTGGTCAGCTACCATTTCAAGAGTGGGTTGTGCTTTTTCCAGTAAGCGTTGCCGAATGGGGGCTGACCGGAGCCCCTGGATGAACGCCTCTCGGGTCGCTTCATCTCGATGTTCCTCGGCGGTTACAGCCCGGAAACTGCAGTCTTTTCCCAACTGCCTCAGCGCTTGCAGGAACTGATCGATTGTCTCCCCGGCTGCTTGCCTGCGTGTGTTGAGAATATGTCGTATGTATACCTCGTTCTTGCGCTTCACGTAGAGCGCCCGCAGCACGTCGATCGCTGCGTCGTAGGTGTCACACTCCGAGAAGAGCCTGAATACGCTGGGCGAGACATGGTTTACCTGTGCGGCCAATTTGTCAGCTCCCTCTTCAATGATGGTCAGATAGTGTGAGAAGGAACGGAACCAATGCGACCACTTCATTTCCGAGTCAGTAGCGTTGGAGTCCGCATCGAACCTCTCCGGCTTGTAGATCTTGTCCATAGTCGGTTGAGGTAGCCGAAGGAATCAAGTGAAATAAATTGTAGTGAATGAGAGGAAAAAACCTTCTGGGTGTAGGCTTTATTTCACTTGATTGAAGCCGATTCTACAGACACATAAAGGAATACATGTGCAGCAAGGAATACATGTGCAGCAAGGAATACATGTGCAGCAAGGAGTACATGTGCAGCAAGGAGTACACGTGCAGTCGATCACCGCAAAATAAATCAGCAATTAGCCAGCATCAGCAAGGAGTCCGGTATACCCTCAATTCTCACCATTCAACGAGCACCAAGTGAACCACCGCCGTAAATGACAATGCCCCAGGGACAATCCCACCGACCGTGCGGCATCACGGTTTTATCTGTCCGCGCGAAACGTGATCGCGCGTCACATCCTTTAATCCATCACACACACTGCCTTTTATTAGTATAGAATATATACAGTAATCCCCCCGCTATATCGCGGTTCACCTATCGCGCCCCCGCTTCATCGCGGTTTTTCCCTTGGAACCTAACTTTTTTTCTGCGGATTCCCCCGGTATATCGCGGTAATGATATATAAAATATAAATTATTTAAGCAATAAATTATAACGCGTGGTGCTCGACCAGTCACACAACGCACGAGACAAAGTTTCGCTTGTGAACTTCGAATATTTTCTACGTTTTTTCTCCAAGCCCCACGATGCCACCCAAACGCCCTGCACCTTCTGAGGCTTCTGGCAAGGAACCGAAGCACCAGAGGAAGGTTTATATTCACTCGATATAAAAAACCCAATCGTGTTTGCACACCACCCAGCGTTTAATATTCACTCGATATAAAAAACCCAATCGTGTTTGCACACCACCCAGCGTTTAATAATCACTCGATATAAATAAAACCCAATCGTGTTTACACACCACCCAGCGTTTAATAATCACTCGATTTAAATAAATCCCAATCGTGTTTCCACACCACCTAGCATTTAATAATCACTCGATATAAATAAAACCCAATCGTGTTTATACACCGCCCAGCATTTAATATTCACTCGATATAAATCAAACCCAATCGTGTTTACACACCACCCAGCGTTTAATAATCACTCGATATAAATAAAACCCAATCGTGTTTATACACCGCCCAGCATTTAATATTCACTCGATATAAATCAAACCCAATCGTGTTTATACACCACCCAGCGTTTAATATTCACTCGATATAAATCAAACCCAATCGTGTTTACACACCACCCAGCGTTTAATAATCACTCGATTTAAATAAATCCCAATCGTGTTTCCACACCACCTAGCATTTAATAATCACTCGATATAAATCAAACCCAATCGTGTTTACACACCGCCCAGCGTTTAATAATCACTCGATATAAATCAAACCCAATCGTGTTTACACACCACCCAGCGTTTAATAATCACTCGATATAAATAAAACCCAATCGTGTTTATACACCGCCCAGCATTTAATATTCACTCGATATAAATCAAACCCAATCGTGTTTATACACCACCCAGCGTTTAATATTCACTCGATATAAATCAAACCCAATCGTGTTTACACACCACCCAGCGTTTAATAATCACTCGATTTAAATAAATCCCAATCGTGTTTCCACACCACCTAGCATTTAATAATCACTCGATATAAATCAAACCCAATCGTGTTTACACACCGCCCAGCGTTTAATAATCACTCGATATAAATAAAACCCAATCGTGTTTACACACCACCCAGCGTTTAATAATCACTCGATTTAAATAAATCCCAATCGTGTTTCCACACCACCTAGCATTTAATAATCACTCGATATAAATAAAACCCAATCGTGTTTATACACCGCCCAGCATTTAATATTCACTCGATATAAATCAAACCCAATCGTGTTTACACACCACCCAGCGTTTAATAATCACTCGATATAAATAAAACCCAATCGTGTTTATACACCGCCCAGCATTTAATATTCACTCGATATAAATCAAACCCAATCGTGTTTATACACCACCCAGCGTTTAATATTCACTCGATATAAATCAAACCCAATCGTGTTTACACACCACCCAGCGTTTAATAATCACTCGATTTAAATAAATCCCAATCGTGTTTCCACACCACCTAGCATTTAATAATCACTCGATATAAATCAAACCCAATCGTGTTTACACACCGCCCAGCGTTTAATAATCACTCGATATAAATAAAACCCAATCGCGTTTCCACACCGCCCAGCATTAAATAATCACTCGATATAAATCAAACCGAATCGTGTTTATACACCGCCTTTATAAAAAAAATAGGCATTTTTTTGGAAGGCTTCCATTTATCGCGGATTTTCACTTCTCGCGGAGGGGGGGGGGTTTGAAACGTAACCCCCGCGATAAACGGGGGATGACTGTGTATATATATATATATATATATATATATATATATATATATATATATATATATATATATATATATATATATATATATATTTCTTCTATTCTAGTTGTCGTTTTCCGAATCCAATTCTGGCTCCGAACACATACCCCGACTCCGTAATGCGTGATCCACGATAACATATCAGGCCCAACACATTTTTGAAATATCATGTTATATATCATTTTTGGCCCTATCTCTCAATGGTGAAGAATCACTTTAAAAATTCTCAACAAAGCCACGAATCAGATCTTCACCAAAATCAAATCAATTAGTCCTTGTCACACACCCAACCTGTCTATCAAGTTTCAACTCGTCATGGTTCGCAACTTCACCAAAATTAAATCAATTTGTCATGGTCAAAGGGCGGAGGAGGATTTGTCATGGTCAATTTGTCAAAGGGCGGAGGAGCTCCTTGTGAGCCAACGGCCATCCATATCTAGTGCCCAACTGTGTCTGCGGACGTCCTCCTGCAGTTGGGTTACTTCTTATTAGGAGGTTGGTGGCAGGATTTGCACTCCGGCCACCGTAAAACGCTTCATTCCGCAAAACGCAAAAACGCAAAAAAATCTGAAAACCCACTCCGTGGGAGTACCTCCTGTGCAGCTCACCGGATGATGGGATTGGGGCAAAGCCTTCGGGACCCCCAATCTTTGATAGGAGGGAAACCACGGGGTAACATCCCTGGGTCAGATTGCAGGAGAGTGTGTCGGAGTGGTGCTGAGGTGTCGTCCACCAGACGGCGGTCTCCTTGGGTTAACCTGAGGCGGTCCCTTCGGGTGGGTGCCTGGAATGTCCTATCCCTAAGAGAGGATGATCACCTGTCTCTGTTATCATCTGAGCTCAAGCGTTTGGACATCGGGATTGCAGCTCTCTCTGAGGTTCGGAGACCGGATTGCGGCGAGATAATGGTGGGTGGTTACACCTACTATTGGTCTGGTCGCTCTGATGGTTACCATACCCAAGGAGTTGCTGTAGCTGTGTCCAATAAGCTGACCCCAATGATAATTGAGGTAACACCGGTCAACGAGCGTATTATGAGATTAAGGATTCGCCACTCCTGAGGTGTCATTTCCCTGGTCTCTGTTTATGCTCCGACTGAGGCGAGTGATCTCACCGTGAAGGATGCATTCTACGCCACACTCGAGTCTGTGGTTGATCAGTGCCCCAGACGAGATACACTTCTAGTCTTGGGGGATTTCAATGCATCGACTGGAACTGATAGGGATGGTTATGAGGTGTGTGTTGGTCCCCATGGGTCAGGAACTATGAACCAGAATAGCACTAAGTTCCTTGACTTTGCAAGAAGTCATGGACTTAGGGTGGCTGGTTCATGGTTTCAGCGCCCGCAAGCTCATCGCTGGACTTGGTATTCCAACGCTGGCGGTGTGGCAAAGGAGATTGACCATGTCCTCATTGACGGTCGTTGGAGGATGATCCAGAACTGCAGGGTCTACCGGAGTGCTCAGTTCCTCAATACTGACCACAGGCTTGTTGTAGCAACTCTAAAGCTGCACCTTAAATCCTGGAGAATGGTACCATCCCAGCCTAGGCTGGATGTTGCCAAGCTCAGGGATGAGAGAGTAGCTGAGGAGTTTGCGAACAGGCTGAGTGGACACTTGGGGGTCTGGGTGCTTTGGGGGTCCTGAAGAGTTGTGGAGCGCCTTCAAGACCACCGTCCTTGATGTTGCCGGTGGATGCCTTGGAGTTCACCGCAGGGCAAAGAAGAATTTTGTCTCTCAAGGGACACTGGATACCATTGACCAGAGTCGCAGGGCCAGGCTGAATGGCAGAGCTGAGCTGTTCAGGGAGCTGAGGCGTAAAACTGTACGTGCACTGAGGGTGGACAAGGAGGCCTATGTGCGAGGAATCTGTGAGGGGTAGAGCATCACCTGTGGACAGGTGATTCTCGTCCCGCTTACAGGGGAATTCGCGCATTACGTTCATCCAAGCCCATCCCTCGGAGCACTGCAGTTCGAGCAGAGAGTGGTAGGCTCTTGACAGAGGAGTCTGAAGTGAAGGCCCGCTGGGCCGGTTACTTTGAGCGGTTGTACCAGGCTGATCCCCCAGCTGTCGAGTTGGACGTCAAGGGTGTTACAATCCCTGTTGCTGACCCTCGAATCAACTGTGGTCCACCATCGCTTGTGGAAACACGAGCTGCGGTGAACCAGTTGAAACGGGGCAAAGCTCCAGGGATCTGTGGCATCCATGCTGAACTTCTCAAGGCTGGTGGAAATGCTGCACTCGTGTCGTTGCATGCAGTTTTGTGCTCTGCCTGGAACACAGGCATCATCCCAACTGACTGGAAGAGGGGCCTTGTTGTCCCTCTCTGGAAAGGGAAGGGTGATCGCCAAGACTGCAACAACTACCGAGGGGTGACGCTGCTCTCAGTGCCGGGCAAGGTCTTTGCTCGGATAATTCTTGATAGGGTTCGCCACCATCTGCTTGAGCACCAGCGTCCAGAGCAGTCAGGCTTTACGCCAAAGAGGTCAACGATTGACCGTATCCTTGCTCTTCGTGTCCTCACCGAACGCAGACGAGAGTTTCGGCAGGGGCTGCTTGCAGCCTATGTTGATCTCTGTAAAGCGTTCGATTCAGTGAATCGGGATGTCCTCTGGAGGATTCTTGGTCTTCGTGGGGTGCCACCGAAACTGATCGATCTGATGTCTGAACTCTACTCTGGTACTGAGAGTGCTGTGAAGTGTGGTGGTACCGCCTGACTTATTTCCAGTTGTTACTGGAGTTCGTCAGGGATGTGTACTTGCCCCCACACTTTTCAGCACTTGTATGAACTGGATTTTTGGGAGGATGTCGGAGAGATCAAGTTGCGGTGCATCGTTTGGCAATGTCAAGATCTCGGACCTTGATTTTGCAGATGATGCAGTCATCTTTGCGGAGACTTTAGACATCCTCTTGGGGGCCCTCGAGGTGCTGAATGAGGAGTCGGAGCCGTTGGGATTACGGATTTCTTGGGTCAAAACAAAGATCCAGGCTTTCGGTGACATCTTGGATGCTGCTGTCCTGTCTGTGTCTGTTTGTGGTGAGGATGTTGAGGTCGTGGATAGATTCACTTACCTTGGCAGTGATATTCATGTCTCCGCAGGTTGTGAGCCGGAGGTCAATAGACGTCTGGGTCGGGCCTGGGGAGTCATGGATTCACTGGATCATGGGGTGTGGCGCTGCCGGTACCTGTGCGGGAGGACGAAAGTACGAGTCTTCAGGTCCTTGGTTCTTCCAGTCTTGCTCTATGGGTGCGAGACTTGGACTTTGACCAAGGATCTGAGACGGAGACTTAATTCCTTTGGTACCAGGTCTCTTCGGAGAATCCTTGGCTATCGCTGGTCGGATTTTGTGTCCAACGAGCGGTTGCTGAGAGAGACTCGGATGAGATTTGTTACCTGCATAGTCCGTGAGCGTCAGCTGCGGCTGTATGGACATGTGGCTCGTTTTCCTGACGCTGATCCTGCTCACCAGATTCTCTCAGTGAGGGAGTCTCATGAGTGGAGGAGGCCAGTGGGCCGACCACGTGCCTCATGGTTGCAGCAGGTTGACCATCATCTCAAGGAGATGGGGATGGGCCTGGCATCTGCCTGGGGGATGGCCAGACGGAGGCCCCTGGAGTACCGGCGGAAAGTGGACGCAGCGACGCGCTGTTCTGGCACATGCTCCCATACCTGACCTGTCATGGTGCAACAACCAACGTGACAACCAACTTTCGTCCAAAACCGGCCACAACTTTTTGAGGTATCGTGATATATATCAGTTTGGGCATCATCTCAATGGTGAAGAATCACTTCAAAAATTTGAGTAGTCGTTTGCGGATCCAGATCTTCATCAAAATCGAATCGGTTCATCCTTGTCACACATCCAACCTTCCCACCAAATTTAATCCGGATCCATCCACAACATTTTGAGATATCCTGCACACAATCAGACAAACAAACAGACAAGCCAGGAGGTGTCGATGGGTCGCCGACCATGAAAACTATAAGATATAGAGCAAAATGGATGTCATATAGCGGATAGGGAATCACCTTAAGATTATGCATATCAAATCTCATCCAGTTCCATCTATTGATAACTACTCGGTATCCATTTGAATGAAAAGTACTGAAAATGCAGTTTAAAATCGGAAATCCCCAAAGTTCGAGGGGGTGCTGTGGGTGAACAAAGATCGAAATCGAAAATCCGGCTCGATCGTTTGTGCACAATGTAGTCCAGACGATTAGTGTGAATTTTCATGACCATCCGACCATAACCCTAGGAGGAGTAGCATTTGGCGCGAAGGCACCTCCAGCTCTCGCATATTATCGATTTTTGCACTAATTGACCTTTGACCCCTGACCTAAGCGACATTAATCAATATGTCCTGAGGCAAAGTTGTAGTACTCATTGAGTACCATGAACCTGCAAAGTTTCATTCGTATCGAAGCACTCACCTGGTCGCTAGGGGGCCTTCAATTTTCACCAATTTTCACGCATACCCCATTTGTAGGGGGCGCTGAGGGTAAAGTATTCCATATATCACAAAAACCGAAATATATTTGATAGAGCATCACCTGTAGATCATTCGTGCCAAATTTCATAACCCTACGTGGGATAATGGCTTTCGGAATTGATTTCGCGTGAACGGTACCGATTTTTAAGGTTTTTCGGTTGTTGCTAGGGAACCAAAGCATCCCTAGCAACCATCACAATTTCCAAAGCACTTGGTCATAAGATGTACCTACCACCCGAGTTTGGTCAAAATCCACCCACGTTTACTACCAATGATGCTGATGACAAACGATCAAACATCCAAACAAACAGACAGAATTACTGACAATAAAGGTCACCTATTTCGGCGACCAAACAGAGGGGTGAAAACATAACCTCCTTCACCTTCAGTGGCGGAGGAAAAAATTATACCTTTGGTTAATGAAAGTTTGTTCAACCGTTTTATTGGATTGCTTAATTAAAACACTTGGTGAGTGCTCTTCAAGCTTCAATAGCGATACCGTAGTTCTATCAAAATACCGTAGTCAGGAAGGCAAAATAAATGAGATGACTACAATGAGTGAAAAATGTTTTCGTTGTTACAAAGCAATGAATCACCACATCATCGCAGGATAGCCGAGAGGTACACATGCTCGCTCTAAGCTGTCTAGCCTGGGTTTGAATCCCTCCTAGGTATAAACTGTCATCCTGGTTTTTTCACAGGCAAGCTGATTCATCAATGTGTGTGCCATATCTCTGATAGACGTTAAACTGTGCATCACATCTACAGGAATCTCCACCTCCTCTCTCCTCCCCCCCCCATCTTCTCTCTCTCTCCCTCCCTTCTCCCTCCGCTCTCCATCTCTCACCCCAATCCTATCATTCAATCATGTACTACCCCTCTCCCTCTTCTCCTCAAGTCCCACTACCAAACACAGGTCGAGAACCTCTCTCCTTACGCTTACCTCTTCCCACACCCTATACCCCCTCTTCTCTCTCTCTCCCCCATTCTCCTCGTTCCCAACCCCTCCTGGAGTGTATAGCGTCATTTTGTGAGGTGTCCCTTCCCCCTTTTCTTGCTCCTCCCCCCTTCCTCGCACCTCCTAGCTTCCCCCTTCATCACCCCTCTGAACTCCCCCAACCCACCACCCTTGCTCCTTATTCTTCTCCCCCTCCCCTCCTCTCTCCCTCCCCTTCCTCCTATCTCCCACCCCTCCCAATTTTCTCCCTCCCCTGACTCCTCTCTTCCTCTCCCTCCCTCAACGCTGCCTCTTCTCTCTCCCTCCTTCTTCTCTTCCTCCCTCCCTCTTCTTTTCCTCCCTCCTCAATATTCCCACCAGCAAAGCAGAGTTGTGCAGCAAAGCAGCAAAGCAGATTCATGGGCCTTCTGAAAATTTAATTACTTCACTGTATTGTATTCATGGGCCTTCTGAAAATTTAATTACTTCACTGTATTGTTTTCATGTGCCTTCTGAAAATTTAATTACTTCACTGTATTGTATTCATGGGCCTTCTGAAAATTTAATTACTTCACTGTATTGTTTTCATGTGCCTTCTGAAAATTTAAATACTTCACTGTATTGTATTTATGGGCCTTCTGAAAATTTAATTACTTCACTGTATTGTTTTCATGGGCCTTCGGAAAATTTAATCACTTCACTGTATTGTATTCATGGGCCTTCTGAAAATTTAATTACTTCACTGTATTGTATTTATGGGCCTTCTGAAAATTTAATTACTACACTGTATTGTAGTCATGGGCCTTCTGAAAATTTAATTACTTCACTGTATTGTTTTCATGGGCCTTCTGAAAAGTTAAGTACATCACTGTATTGTATTCATGGGCCTTCTGAAAATTTAATTACTTCACTGTATTGTATTCATGGGCCTTCTGAAAATTTAATTACTTCACTGTATTGTATTCATGGGCCTTCTGAAAATTTAATTACTTCACAGTATTGTATTTATGGGCCTTCTGAAAATTTAATTACTTCACTGTATTGTATTCATGGGCCTTCTGAAAAGTTAAGTACATCACTGTATTGTATTCATGGGCCTTCTGAAAATTTAATTACTTCACTGTATTGTATTCATGGGCCTTCTGAAAACTTAATTACTTCACTGTATTGTATTCATGGGCCTTCTGAAAAGTTAAGTACATCACTGTATTGTATTCATGGGCCTTCTGAAAATTTAATTACTTCACTGTATTGTTTTCATGGGCCTTCGGAAAATTTAATTACTTCACTGTATTGTATTCATGGGCCTTCGGAAAATTTAATTACTTCACTGTATTGTATTCATGGGCCTTCTGAAAATTTAATTACTTCACTGTATTGTATTCATGGGCCTTCTGAAAATTTAATTACTTCACTGTATTGTATTCATGGGCCTTCGGAAAATTTAATTACTTCACTGTATTGTATTCATGGGCCTTCTGAAAATTTAATTACTTCACTGTATTGTATTCATGGGCCTTCTGAAAATTTAATTACTACACTGTATTGTAGTCATAGGCCTTCTGAAAATTTAATTACTTCACTGTATTGTTTTCATGGGCCTTCTGAAAAGTTAAGTACATCACTGTATTGTATTCATGGGCCTTCTGAAAATTTAATTACTTCACTGTATTGTTTTCATGGGCCTTCGGAAAATTTAATTACTTCACTGTATTGTATTCATGGGCCTTCTGAAAATTTAATTACTTCACTGTATTGTTTTCATGGGCCTTCTGAAAAGTTAAGTACATCACTGTATTGTATTCATGGGCCTTCTGAAAATTTAATTACTTCACTGTATTGTTTTCATGGGCCTTCGGAAAATTTAATTACTTCACTGTATTGTATTCATGGGCCTTCGGAAAATTTAATTACTTCACTGTATTGTATTCATGGGCCTTCTGAAAATTTAATTACTTCACTGTATTGTATTCATGGGCCTTCTGAAAATTTAATTACTTCACTGTATTGTATTTATGGGCCTTCGGAAAATTTAATTACTACACTGTATTGTATTCATGGGCCTTCTGAAAATTTAATTACTTCACTGTATTGTATTTATGGGCCTTCGGAAAATTTAATTACGACACTGTATTGTATTCATGGGCCTTCTGAAAATTTAATTACTTCACTGTATTGTATTCATGGGCCTTCTGAAAATTTAATTACTTCACTGTATTGTATTCATGGGCCTTCTGAAATGTTAAGTACATCACTGTATTGTATTCATGGGCCTTCTGAAAATTTAATTACTTCACTGTATTGTATTCATGGGCCTTCTGAAAATTTAATTACTTCACTGTATTGTATTCATGGGCCTTCTGAAAATTTAATTACTTCACTGTATTGTATTCATGGGCCTTCTGAAAAGTTAAGTACATCACTGTATTGTATTCATGGGCCTTCTGAAAATTTAATTACTTCACTGTATTGTTTTCATGGGCCTTCGGAAAATTTAATTACTTCACTGTATTGTATTCATGGGCCTTCTGAAAATTTAATTACTTCACTGTATTGTATTTATGGGCCTTCGGAAAATTTAATTACTACACTGTATTGTATTCTGGGGCCTTCTGAAAATTTAATTACTTCACTGTATTGTATTTATGGGCCTTCGGAAAATTTAATTACGACACTGTATTGTATTCATGGGCCTTCTGAAAATTTAATTACTTCACTGTATTGTATTTATGGGCCTTCTGAAAAGTTAATTACTACACTGTATTGTATTCAAGGGCCTTCTGAAAATTTAATTACTTCACTGTATTGTATTCATGGGCCTTCTGAAAAGTTAAGTACATCACTGTATTGTATTCATGGGCCTTCGGAAAATTTAATTACTTCACTGTATTGTTTTCATGGGCCTTCGGAAAATTTAATTACTTCACTGTATTGTATTCATGGGCCTTCTGAAAATTTAATTACTTCACTGTATTGTTTTCATGGGCCTTTGGAAAATTTAATTACTACACTGTATTGTATTCATGGGCCTTCTGAAAATTTAATTACATCACTGTATTGTATTCATGGGCCTTCTGAAAAGTTAAGTACATCACTGTATTGTATTCATGGGCCTTCGGAAAATTTAATTACTTCACTGTATTGTTTTCATGGGCCTTCGGAAAATTTAATTACTTCACTGTATTGTATTCATGGGCCTTCTGAAAATTTAATGACTTCACTGTATTGTATTCATGGGCCTTCTGAAAATTTAATTACTTCACTGTATTGTATTTATGGGCCTTCTGAAAATTTAATTACTTCACTGTTTTGTTTGCATGGGCCTTCTGAAAATTTAATTACTTCACTGTATTGTTTGCATGAGCCTTCTGAAAATTTAATTACTTCACTGTATTGTATTCATGGGCCTTCTGAAAATTTAATTACTTCACTGTATTGTATTTATGGGCCTTCGGAAAATTTAATTACTACACTGTATTGTATTCATGGGCCTTCTGAAAATTTAATTACTTCACTGTATTGTTTTCATGGGCCTTCGGAAAATTTAATTACTTTACTGTATTGTATTCATGGGCCTTCGGAAAATTTAATTACTTCACTGTATTGTATTCATGGGCCTTCTGAAAATTTAATTACTTCACTGTATTGTATTCATGGGCCTTCTGAAAATTTAATTACTTCACTGTATTGTATTTATGGGCCTTTGGAAAATTTAATTACTGCACTGTATTGTATTCATGGGCCTTCTGAAAATTTAATTACTTCACTGTATTGTATTTATGGGCCTTCGGAAAATTTAATTACGACACTGTATTGTATTCATGGGCCTTCTGAAAATTTAATTACTTCACTGTATTGTATTTATGGGCCTTCTGAAAAGTTAATTACTACACTGTATTGTATTCATGGGCCTTCTGAAAATTTAATTACTTCACTGTATTGTATTCATGGGCCTTCTGAAAAGTTAAGTACATCACTGTATTGTATTCATGGGCCTTCGGAAAATTTAATTACTTCACTGTATTGTTTTCATGGGCCTTCGGAAAATTTAATTACTTCACTGTATTGTATTCATGGGCCTTCTGAAAATGTAATGACTTCACTGTATTGTATTCATGGGCCTTCTGAAAATTTAATTACTTCACTGTATTGTATTTATGGGCCTTCTGAAAATTTAATTACTTTACTGTATTGTATTCATGGGCCTTCGGAAAATTTAATTACTTCACTGTATTGTATTCATGGGCCTTCTGAAAATTTAATTACTTCACTGTATTGTATTCATGGGCCTTCTGAAGAGTTAAGTACATCACTGTATTGTATTCATGGGCCTTCGGAAAATTTAATTACTTCACTGTATTGTTTTCATGGGCCTTCGGAAAATTTAATTACTTCACTGTATTGTATTCATGGGCCTTCTGAAAATTTAATTACTTCACTGTATTGTATTCATGGGCCTTCTGAAAATTTAATTACTTCACTGTATTGTATTCATGGGCCTTCTGAAAAGTTAAGTACATCACTGTATTGTATTCATGGGCCTTCTGAAAATTTAATTACTTCACTGTATTGTTTTCATGGGCCTTCGGAAAATTTAATTACTTCACTGTATTGTATTCATGGGCCTTCGGAAAATTTAATTACTTCACTGTATTGTATTCATGGGCCTTCTGAAAATTTAATTACTTCACTGTATTGTATTTATGGGCCTTCGGAAAATTTAATTACTACACTGTATTGTATTCATGGGCCTTCTGAAAATTTAATTACTTCACTGTATTGTATTTATGGGCCTTCGGAAAATTTAATTACGACACTATTGTATTCATGGGCCTTCTGAAAATTTAATTACTTCACTGTATTGTATTTATGGGCCTTCTGAAAAGTTAATTACTACACTGTATTGTATTCATGGGCCTTCTGAAAATTTAATGACTTCACTGTATTGTATTCATGGGCCTTCTGAAAAGTTAAGTACATCACTGTATTGTATTCATGGGCCTTCGGAAAATTTAATTACTTCACTGTATTGTTTGCATGGGCCTTCTGAAAATTTAATTACTACACTGTATTGTAGTCATAGGCCTTCTGAAAATTTAATTACTTCACTGTATTGTATTCATGGGCCTTCTGAAAATTTAATTACTTCACTGTATTGTATTTATGGGCCTTCGGAAAATTTAATTACTACACTGTATTGTATTCATGGGCCTTCTGAAAATTTAATTACTTCACTGTATTGTTTTCATGGGCCTTCGGAAAATTTAATTACTTTACTGTATTGTATTCATGGGCCTTCGGAAAATTTAATTACTTCACTGTATTGTATTCATGGGCCTTCTGAAAATTTAATTACTTCACTGTATTGTATTCATGGGCCTTCTGAAAATTTAATTACTTCACTGTATTGTATTTATGGGCCTTTGGAAAATTTAATTACTACACTGTATTGTATTCATGGGCCTTCTGAAAATTTAATTACTTCACTGTATTATATTTATGGGCCTTCGGAAAATTTAATTACGACACTGTATTGTATTCATGGGCCTTCTGAAAATTTAATTACTTCACTGTATTGTATTTATGGGCCTTCTGAAAAGTTAATTACTACACTGTATTGTATTCATGGGCCTTCTGAAAATTTAATTACTTCACTGTATTGTATTCATGGGCCTTCTGAAAAGTTAAGTACATCACTGTATTGTATTCATGGGCCTTCTGAAAATTTAATGACTTCACTGTATTGTATTCATGGGCCTTCTGAAAATTTAATGACTTCACTGTATTGTATTTATGGGCCTTCTGAAAATTTAATTACTTCACTGTATTGTATTCATGGGCCTTCTGAAAATTTAATTACTTCACTGTATTGTATTTATGGGCCTTCTGAAAATTTAATTACTTCACTGTATTGTATTCATGGGCCTTCTGAAAATTTAATGACTTAACTGTATTGTATTTATGGGCCTTCTGAAAATTTAATTACTTCACTGTATTGTATTCATGGGCCTTCTGAAAATTTAATTACTTCACTGTATTGTATTTTTGGGCCTTCTGAAAATTTAATGACTTCACTGTATTGTATTCATGGGCCTTCTGAAAATATAATTACTTCACTGTATTGTATTCATGGGCCTTCTGAAAATTTAATTACTTCACTGTATTGTATTCATGGGCCTTCTGAAAAGTTAAGTACATCACTGTATTGTATTCATGGGCCTTCTGAAAATTTAATTACTTCACTGTATTGTTTTCATGGGCCTTCGGAAAATTTAATTACTTCACTGTATTGTATTCATGGGCCTTCGTAAAATTTAATTACTTCACTGTATTGTATTCATGGGCCTTCTGAAAATTTAATTACTTCACTGTATTGTATTCATGGGCCTTCTGAAAATTTAATTACTTCACTGTATTGTATTTATGGGCCTTCGGAAAATTTAATTACTTCACTGTATTGTATTTATGGGCCTTCTGAAAAGTTAATTACTTCACTGTATTGTATTCATGGGCCTTCTGAAAAGTTAAGTACATCACTGTATTGTATTCATGGGCCTTCTGAAAATTTAATTACTTCACTGTATTGTATTTATGGGCCTTCTGAAAAGTTAATTACTACACTGTATTGTATTCATGGGCCTTCTGAAAATTTAATTACTTCATGTATTGTATTCATGGGCCTTCTGAAAAGTTAAGTACATCACTGTATTGTATTCATGGGCCTTCGGAAAATTTAATTACTTCACTGTATTGTTTTCATGGGCCTTCGGAAAATTTAATTACTTCACTGTATTGTATTCATGGGCCTTCTGAATATTTAATTACTTCACTGTATTGTTTTCATGGGCCTTCGGAAAATTTAATTACTTCACTGTATTGTATTCATGGGCCTTCGTAAAATTTAATTACTTCACTGTATTGTATTCATGGGCCTTCTGAAAATTTAATTACTTCACTGTATTGTATTCATGGGCCTTCTGAAAATTTAATTACTTCACTGTATTGTATTTATGGGCCTTCGGAAAATTTAATTACTTCACTGTATTGTATTCATGGGCCATCTGAAAATTTAATTACTTCACTGTATTGTATTTATGGGCCTTCGGAAAATTTAATTACGACACTGTATTGTATTCATGGGCCTTCTGAAAATTTAATTACTTCACTGTATTGTATTTATGGGCCTTCTGAAAAGTTAATTACTACACTGTATTGTATTCATGGGCCTTCTGAAAATTTAATTACTTCATGTATTGTATTCATGGGCCTTCTGAAAAGTTAAGTACATCACTGTATTGTATTCATGGGCCTTCGGAAAATTTAATTACTTCACTGTATTGTTTTCATGGGCCTTCGGAAAATTTAATTACTTCACTGTATTGTATTCATGGGCCTTCTGAAAATTTAATTACTTCACTGTGTTGTATTCATGGGCCTTCTGAAAATTTAATTACTTCACTGTATTGTATTCATGGGCCTTCTGAAAATTTAATTACTTCACTGTATTGTATTTATGGGCCTTCGGAAAATTTAATTACTTCACTGTATTGTATTTATGGGCCTTCTGAAAAGTTAATTACTACACTGTATTGTATTCATGGGCCTTCTGAAAATTTAATTACTTCACTGTATTGTATTCATGGGCCTTCTGAAAAGTTAAGTACATCACTGTATTGTATGCATGGGCCTTCGGAAAATTTAATTACTTCACTGTATTGTTTTCATGGGCCTTCGGAAAATTTAATTACTTCACTGTATTGTATTCTTGGGCCTTCGGAAAATTTAATTACTTCACTGTATTGTATTCATGGGCCTTCTGAAAATTTAATTACTTCACTGTATTGTATTCATGGGCCTTCTGAAAATTTAATTACTTCACTGTATTGTATTTATGGGCCTTCGGAAAATTTAATTACTTCACTGTATTGTATTCTTGGGCCTTCGGAAAATTTAATTACTTCACTGTATTGTATTCATGGGCCTTCTGAAAATTTAATTACTTCACTGTATTGTATTCATGGGCCTTCTGAAAATTTAATTACTTCACTGTATTGTATTTATGGGCCTTCGGAAAATTTAATTACTTCACTGTATTGTATTTATGGGCCTTCTGAAAATTTAATTACTTCACTATATTGTATTCATGGGCCTTCTGAAAATTTAATTACTTCACTGTATTGTATTTATGGGCCTTCGGAAAATTTAATTACTACACTGTATTGTATTCATGGGCCTTCTGAAAATTTAATTACTTCACTGTATTGTATTTAAGGGCCTTCTGAAAATTTAATTACTTCACTGTATTGTTTTCATAGGCCTTCGGAAAATTTAATCACTTCACTGTATTGTAGTCATGGGCCTTCTGAAAATTTAATTACTTCACTGTATTGTATTTATGGGACTTCTGAAAATTTAATTACTTCATTGTATTGTATTCATGGGCCTTCTGAAAATTTAATTACTTCACTGTATTGTATTTATGGGCCTTCGGAAAATTTAATTACTACACTGTATTGTATTCATGGGCCTTCTGAAAATTTAATTACTTCACTGTATTGTATTTATGGGCCTTCTGAAAATTTAATTACTTCACTGTATTGTTTTCATGGGCCTTCTGAAAATTTAATTACTACACTGTATTGTATTCATGGGCCTTCTGAAAATTTAATTACTTCACTGTATTGTATTTATGGGCCTTCTGAAAATTTAATTACTTCACTGTATTGTTTTCATGGGCCTTCGGAAAATTTAATTACTTCACTGTATTGTATTTATGGGCCTTCTGAAAAGTTAATTACTTCACTGTATTGTATTCATGGGCCTTCTGAAAAGTTAAGTACATCACTGTATTGTATTCATGGGCCTTCTGAAAATTTAATTACTTCACTGTATTGTATTTATGGGCCTTCTGAAAAGTTAATTACTACACTGTATTGTATTCATGGGCCTTCTGAAAATTTAATTACTTCATGTATTGTATTCATGGGCCTTCTGAAAAGTTAAGTACATCACTGTATTGTATTCATGGGCCTTCGGAAAATTTAATTACTTCACTGTATTGTTTTCATGGGCCTTCGGAAAATTTAATTACTTCACTGTATTGTATTCATGGGCCTTCTGAAAATTTAATTACTTCACTGTATTGTATTCATGGGCCTTCTGAAAATTTAATTACTTCACTGTATTGTATTCATGGGCCTTCTGAAAATTTAATTACTTCACTGTATTGTATTTATGGGCCTTCGGAAAATTTAATTACTTCACTGTATTGTATTCTTGGGCCTTCGGAAAATTTAATTACTTCACTGTATTGTATTCATGGGCCTTCTGAAAATTTAATTACTTCACTGTATTGTATTCATGGGCCTTCGGAAAATTTAATTACTTCACTGTATTGTATTTATGGGCCTTCTGAAAATTTAATTACTTCACTATATTGTATTCATGGGCCTTCTGAAAATTTAATTACTTCACTGTATTGTATTCATGAGCCTTCTGAAAATTTAATTACTTCACTGTATTGTATTAATGGGCCTTCTGAAAATTTAATAACTTCACTGTATTGTATTCATGAGCCTTCTGAAAATTTAATTACTTCACTGTATTGTTTTCATGGGCCTTCTGAAAAGTTAAGTACATCACTGTATTGTATTCATGGGCCTTCTGAAAATTTAATTACTTCACTGTGTTGTATTCATGGGCCTTCTGAAAATTTAATTACTTCACTGTATTGTATTCATGGGCCTTCTGAAAAGTTAATTACTTCACTGTATTGTATTCATGGGCCTTCTGAAAAGTTAAGTACATCACTGTATTGTATTCATGGGCCTTCTGAAAATTTAATTACTTCACTGTATTGCATTCATTGGCCTTCTGAAAATTTAATTACTTCACTGTATTGTATTCATGGGCTTTCTGAAAATTTAATTACTTCACTGTATTGTTTTCATGGGCCTTTGGAAAATTTAATTACTTCACTGTATTGTATTCATGGGCCTTCGGAAAATTTAATTACTTCACTGTATTGTATTCATGGGCCTTCTGAAAATTTAATTACTTCACTGTATTGTATTCATGGGCCTTCTGAAAATTTAATTACTTCACTGTATTGTATTTATGGGCCTTCTGAAAATTTAATTACTTCACTGTCTTGTTTTCATGGGCCTTCTGAAAAGTTAAATACATCACTGTATTGTATTCATGGGACTTCTGAAAATTTAATTACTTCACTGTATTGTATTCATGGGCCTTCTGAAAATTTAAATACTTCACTGTATTGTATTCATGGACCTTCTGAAAAGTTAAGTACATCACTGTATTGTTTTCATGGGCCTTCTGAAAATTTAATTACTTCACTGTATTGTATTCATGGGTCTTCTGAAAAGTTAATTACTTCACTGTATTGTTTTCATGGGCCTTCGGAAAATTTAATTACATCACTGTATTGTATTCATGGGCCTTCTGAAAATGTAATTACTTCACTGTATTGTATTCATGGGACTTCTGAAAATTTTATCATTTCACTGTATTGTATTCATGGGCCTTCTGAAAATTTAATTACTTCACTGTATTGTATTCATGGGCCTTCTGAAAAATTAATCATTTCACTGTATTGTATTCATTGGCCTTCTGAAAAGTTAAGTACATCACTGTATTGTATTCATGGGCCTTCTGAAAATTTAATCATTTCACTGTATTGTATTCATGGGCCTTCTGAAAATTTAATCTCCTCCATTAGATAGTTATTGGGCAGCAAAAACATCACCACGGAATTGACGTCATGCAATCACTGGAAGTTCCATGACACCTGATTTTCCGTTACCTTTTTGAAAATTCTCACCGCTGATGTTTTCTCTGTGGTTGAAGATGTGTTTTTGTTTTCATCAATTCCAAGCTGTAGTGCCTCTTTGCTGAATTTTTAATGTCCTGCATTTTTATTATTTCCAATTTGCTTACTTCAGGTACAGTACTGTAATCTGCTTGAAATTTTACTTACAAACATGATGTATGTTTTCTGTGTATAGTAATCACCCGTTTCTCGTGGGGGTTGCGTTCCCAACCTCCCTGCGCAAAGTGAAAATCCACGATGAATGGACGCCTCCCCCAAAAAATCGACTTGTCTGGTCTGGTCGGTTTGGCAGTGATTGGATTTGAGGTGCCGGAGATCGACTGGTCTGTTCTGGTCGGTTTGGCAGTGAATCGTTTTGAGGTGCCGGAGATCGACTCGTCTGGTCTGGTAGGTTTTGAGCTGCTGGGTCCGAGTAGTGCTCGTCCAACGGCGGCAAGCCTTTTTCCTTCCCGAAGCATATATCAAGCATCTTAACCTTCTCCTGGAGCGTCCCAGAACCTTCCTCTGGCGCTTCGGTTCCTTGCCAGAAGCCTCAGAAGGTGCAGGGCGTTTGGGTGGCATCGTGGGGCTTGGAGAAAAAACGTAGAAAATATTCGAAGTTCACAAGCGAAACTTTGTCTCGTGCGTTGTGTGACTGGTCGAGCACCACGCGTTATAATTTATTGCTTAAATAATTTATATTTTATATATTATTACCGAGATGTACCGGGGGAATCCGCAGAAAAAATTAGTTACGTTCCAAGGGAAAACCCGCGATGAAGCGGGGGCGCGATAGGTGAACCGCGATGAAGCGGGGGTTGACTGTATTTAATTTTTAAAAGTATTCATCTCGGTTGGGGGTGCCAAATATTCTAGGTACGCCCCTGTATAGATATAGTTTATTTTAAAAACCCATATTATTCCAACGTCCAAAATATACGTCATGTAAACAGGACATCCGCTTGACGTCCCCACCCCGCAGCTCAGCGTGCTCCGAGGTGCAGCACACCTTCAAAACAGACAACATCGGACTCGGATTAAAGAGTTCAATGACGAGCACACCGTTCAATACGTCATGTCGAATACGACGGAAGGATTCCTTTTGCTCGTGGTCTTCCTACACAGTACACTACTGGTCATGTACACAACGTGCCAGTGGATTAGATCTGCATGAATTGGGGAAATGGATGTTTGTGTTAGTTAAGACAAACGATCAGCTCCAGTGGAAGGTCTGTCACATATCGTATTGATATGGATACAAATTGTTTGTTTCCACTTTAGGAGTCGACATTTCCCCCCACCCCCCCCCCCAACTGCATCATGCGTGGACTTGTCCAGGAGAGTGTGAGTGGGGGTGCGGGGTAGAAGGTGCCATGTTGGGCATGGTTAACCCCCCTCCCAAAAAAACTGCATTATGCGTTGACTTGTCCAGCGGAGCGCGGATGGGGGCGCGGGGTAGAAGGCGCCATGTTGGGCATGGTTCCCCCCCACCCCCCAACTGCATCATGCGTGGACTTGTCCAGGAGAGTGTAGTGTCCGAGGAGCAGTCAGACAGACACAAGAGCAAGTCTCAACTCTGCTTTATTGCCTGAGCGGATGCACAGTACGAAAACCCCCAGCGGGCAAGTCATGATATAAAACCCAACCACGTGACTACCAGCATCCCAAAGCACCCAGCCCCCCTGACAGCACTCAACCCCCATTCAGCACACTTCCTCCCCTTCTAAAATGACAAAAATCAACATTCAAAATCCTCCAAGTACCGCGGCCGTCTTCTGATCCGCCCCCGGTGGACAGCGCCGCCAGACGGCCCAGGCGCAGATACCTCCTGGCTAGGTCGAGGTGACACCCTCGCCGGACTCGCCCCATCTGCAACATCAGGTGCCCCCGGCCGACAAGCTTGCTCGTCTCCCTCAAGCAGGACTGAATCAGGTAAACACCCCGAGTCCGCTAGCACCGTGGGCGCCGGCACGTCTGGCCTTGGCGATGCAACGTCTGGCCCTGGCAACATCAGAAGTGGGGGCTCCATGTCGCTTGGCACGGGGGGGGGGGTGACGCGGAACAGCGATCATGCATCTGGCCCACGTGCCGCTTCCACACCTTTCCATCATCAGTCTAAACCAGGCAATTTGCCGGTCCGAGTATTACAGCAACCACGGCCGGCACCCATTTGGAATTGTGGTAATAATCACGCACTGTTACCCGCTGTCCCACATCAAAACCGCGCACCAGCGTCGGGCATGACACCGCCCCAGCCACCGACCTCCCAGGTCGCAGCAAATCCAGTCTAGACCTCAATGCACGTCCATACAGATGAATGGCAGGGGTATCACCGGTGGCTGGATGGATAGAATTTCTATATTGCAGCAAGAATACATCAATCATTGTCTGTGTAGATGCACACTCCCCTCTACGCAAGGCGCGCTTCAACATTTTAACAAATGATTCCGCTTGCCCGTTCCTGGCAGGATGATACGGCGCGGACCTCAGATGCCAAATACCGTTTCGACGCACAAAATCATCAAACACACCCGCAACGAACTGTGGACCGTTATCAGAGACCAGAATCTCGGGTATTCCCTTGTTAGCAAAGATCGTCCGCAGCTTCTATACCGGAATGTCTGCCGATGTATGCTGCATGACCACAACCTCCGGCCATTTGGAGATCACAATCAAAAACATTATACCCTTAGCAGGACCAGCAAAATCCACATGGACTCTCTGCCAGGCTCTGTCTGGGATCGGTCATAGCCCCGACGCCCGACGCGGATTGTCGGCATTTGCCTGACAAGTAGCGCAATGCTTAATCATTTGTTCAATGTCTTTATCTAACCCCGGCCACCACAACAGGCTGCGAGCAAGACTCTTGGTCTTTACAACGCCAAGGTGACTGACATGCAGCTTTGCCAAACACCGCTGCCTGAACTTTGGTGGGATCACCGTTCTCATTCCCCACATAATGCACCGTTGGGCCAACGACAGCCCTGAGGCATGAGACGCAAACGGCTGAAATGCCGGTGTCGAAGGCAGATCGCTCCAATTCCCCGTAGAAATCGCCTGAACGACACAGGCGAGTACTGGATCATGAGCCGATTCCACCGCGACCTGCTTGGCCGTGACCGGCCCGCTCTGGACCTGGCTGAGTGCAAACGCATCAACCCGGTCGGCTGACTCAGACGATGTTGGACCCTCCGTGCAAGGCAAGCGCGAGAGACCGTCGCAATTAGCATGCTTCCCGGTGCTCCGGAACTGGATATCGTAGCTGTCGGCAGCAAGGAACAGACACCACCGCTGTAATCGGGCAGCCGCTGCCACCGGCACCCCGCGCTCGGATTTCAGGATGAATTGGAGCGGCTTGTGATCCATCTGCAAGGTGAAATGCCATCCCAGCAGGTATTGATCAAACTTCCGCACCCCCCCCCCCCCAGACGAGGCTGAGAGCCTCGCGCTCGATCTGGGCATATTCCCGCTCTGCCGCGGACAGGGTCCGGGATGCAAAACAAACAGGTCGCTCAGAGCCATCGTCCATCCTGTGGGAGAGCACCGCCCCGATGCCGTATGCGGAGCTGTCGCATGCCAATAAGAGCGGACGTGCAGGCTCGTAGTGAACAAAGACCGTATCCTCCGTTAGCAGTTGCTTGACGCGGTCGAACACCGCCTGGTGTTCAGGCCTCCACGCCCAGCGCTCGTCCTTCCTGAGCAACCGCGTTAATGGCGCCAGCTGTGAGCTGAGCTCGCGCATGAATCTTTGGTAATACTGCGCCATACCAATGAATGAGCTCAGCTGCGTCTTGTCGCGGGGTGGGGGCATGTGCTGAATCGCCTCCACCTTCCGAGGGCCTTTCAACAGCCACTCCGGCGTGATGATGTGCCCGAGGTATTCCAACCGCTGCTTGAAGAACGTGCACTTGTCCCTGTTCAAGCGCAGGCCGCATGCTTCTAGTTTCGTCAGCACTTGGGCAATGTTCGCAAGGTGCTCCTCCGCCGTCTTCCCCGCAATGAGTACGACCTCCACACCCCCAACATGCCTGCGCGTTCAGCTCGCCGCCCGACCGGCCGCGTTGCCACGTCTGGCCACGGTCCGCACCGAAGGTCGCTCGTGCTGCCGATGGCGCACGGGACATCGCGTGGACTCCCAGGTCACCTGGCATGGTCTGACCGGCGATGGCTCGTACATCCCTGAGGGTCCGTTCGACAGCCGCCGCGGTTTCTACCGCCGTGCTGAACGTAATGTCCTCGCACTTCTGCCGTAGTATCGCCGAAACCGTTTTCGAGTCTTGCAATGCAGAAATAAAACGATCTTTGAGCCTGGCCGGACGTTCACCCGCTGTGAACTTGCAGGCGACAGCCAGATGTTTCACCCGCGCAACGAAATCCGCGACTCGCTGCCCCGGGCTCCTCGCCAGGTGATCGAACTCGGACCGCGCCAGCTGTGATGATTTTTCCGGCGCCGTGTGCGCTTTCATCTTCTGCACAATGCAGGCCCGTAGCCAGGGCTCAGTATTAAGGGGGCATATGAACTGGTTGGGCGAGGGGGGCACAATTATTATATTTAATATTTTTCATATCCCGGTATACTGTTGTATTCATGCAGCATTGACACATCTATACTGAGGTTGCCGTCGCATACTAACCAAATTGATCTCAGCTAGATTTAATATGTTCCGATGTTTTTGGCCTAAAATTATTCGAATGCAGGAGAACCGCAACAAACTGGCGCATTCACAATGCAAATATTCAATGATTAGACAATTGGCACCAATTCAGGTGCACTTATACAAGGTGTTGTGAAGAATTGGCATTAGAAAATTAATATACCAGATACAATGACTAAACAGGGGAAGTTGGCACCAGAATCAGTGCACTTTGAAATAAGATACAGTAGGCTATGACCTGCGATCATCACGTTAAACTATCAACAGCAAATACGACCAGCCTGAAGATACCACAAGGTCCACATTTAAAGCAGTCAATTACACAAAGGTAAGGTTATCCACAAAGCACTAGATATGGGATATGCAAAGCACCAAACACATTTAACTTAAACATCAGAAGTACAAAGCAGCTGACCACGGCGGGTGCTGACCACAACCACACTGCAACCACAACCAAACATGCATCACCAGCAGTCACACACAATCTGAACTCCTCGTATAGTTTTTATACTGCTGTACTCGCTGTCAGAAGAGCTGCAGGCGACGCGTCTCGGTGTGGAATCTTCTGAGGACCTTCTCCTTCCATTAATTCAGGCATTTACATGTTAGGTCTCTCTCGAAGGCCAGCCGTACCAGTTGTGCCTTGCGTGCATGGCACATGGACCGTCGATGGTCAGTGAAGACATTCCTCAATGTTGAGAATGAGTTTTCACACATGGCAGTGGACGCACCAAATGTTAGTCCAAGTCTCATAGCAGTCACTACACTTGGCATGGCTTCCAGCGTTTTGTGGTATGTTGAGAGGAGTTTTTGTGTTGTCCATCTCTCGTTTGGCTGCTTTTCTGTCTGTGAGCGAATAAACTGCTTTGCAACCACACACTCTGTTTCACTGATGGTTGACTTTGTTAATGTCATGATGTGCTGGAGCAAGTGGGGATCCAAAAACGTGCCATTTTCAGGATTCAAGGCAACGAGTGAACGGGCGAGTTGTGTGTTGCGCTCACTGAAGCGCTGAGCGATCTCTCCAAGCACAGTGTCAATTGTGCTGTAAAAAACCCTCTGCAGTTCTGTCTTGTCATTGTCGTTGTTTTGTCCTGGAGTCTCCAAAACTACAAACTGTTCCAAGTTCTTATGCATTGTGCGTCTCCGTTTTGGTGGTGCAGGTGTAGAAGTGCGAGCATCGTTGGCCTTGTTCCACAGATCAGTGAACTCTTCCTCAGAGGGGAGTTTCTTCACGCACTCTGTAGCACTCACCACCAGTTCCAACCCCATTGGCAAGTCCATGTCCTCTGCCTGCAAGAGTCTGTTTGGGCCATCTAACAACATCAGCAGTTTTTGTACAAAGATAGCAGTGAACATGAAGGCAGGCCCAGAGACTTCCCGCAAAAGCCCAATAGCCTCCATCCTCATCTCTGCACCGTAGGCGCGCTCTACATCAATCTCCGACAGTAAGGATGTGATATCCTGAAAAGATCCTATGATCACAGACAAGGTGGCTAAATGTCCCGTCCACCTTTGATCAAGAAGTCGTTTTAACCGCTCACCTTTATACTGTGCAGCAACAGTGGGCTTTCTGAAGAATTTGTACAGGCAACAACAAACCCCGAGGAAATCAGTGACAGCTTTCTCTGCTGCCAGTGCGTGGATAACTACCAGACGGAGTTGGTGATTTAAGCAGTGCACATAGGGGATTTCTCTTTCCAATATCTCTTGCAACAACTTTTGTACCCCACTGTGCTTCCCAGCCATTACCGAAGCCCTGTCGTACACCTGACTTAATATTTTTGACGCGCCAAGTCCTGTTTTTGTCAGCTCTGCAATTATTAGGTCTGTCAATGTTTTTGCATCTCCAGCGTCGGCTGTAGCTATTGCGAGTAGACGCTCTGTTGCTTCATTTGATGCCGATACAAAGCGAATGATGATTGATATGTTCTCACATTCAGTGGGGTCCCTCGTCCCATCCACCTTGATGGTAAACCACGATGTGCCTACTTCTTCCACAATGGCATCCGTCACAACATTACTCAATGTGCAGATCAGTTCATTCTGCATTTCCGGACGATTATAGCTTGCGTTTTGTGGGATATGCTTTATTATTTCGGCTAGCTCGGTGTCTTTTTTGAGTGTGTCGTTTAAAAGCGAGAGGAAGAGCCCACTGTGCCCGTCTGACATATCCTCAAAATTATCAAGGCTCCCTCTAAAAGGTATCTGATTTTTGGCGAGAAATCCCACAACATCTATAAGAGCAGACACATAGTACCGGTTTCTATTTAGCTGGTCAGCATTGAGGAGTGTGGAAAGCTCCTTACCACAATCGATGCGCCTCTCATTCTCCTTCCACCTCAAAACACAAGTTAAATGTTCCTTTGAAGTTGCGTGTTTGTGAAACCCCCTGCCTTTCTCAACGGCATGTTTCCAATTCCGGTAGCCTCGCACTGTGAAAGTAGAGTCCACTGGGCCACGTGCGGTGTTAAACTTCCTACATGGATAGCAGAATGCTGCATCTGTCTGCACACTGTATTCCAGCCATTCATTAGTCTGGTACCACGAAGACACAAACGAGCGACTCTTGTTCTGCAACAGATGGCCAGGGTACCTCTGTAGAACAACTCGATTCGGTCTCTCACTTCCAAGATCATCGGGAAGCGGCTTGACAGTCACACCCGATCCCGAGGCCGCCACCGAGCGTGGTAACTCGGCTGCCTGCGATGGGGCTCCAGCTGCAGGGCTGACGTTGCTGGCTTGGCCAGGTTGGCCAGCTTCTGTCGGTATTTCATCGACATGATCGTCTTTTCCTCCTCCTCCTCCAACTCCTCCCACAACGTGTCTTTCATCATTTTCATTTTCGTCACTTGCATTTTTTCCTTTTCTGAGCCATTTTCGTATATCCATCATCCATGTCTTTTTCTCCTGCTGCAAGCTAGCGCTCTCCGTGACTCGTCCCTCGTGTCACTAATCTCGCGACTCGCGACATTTGACGGTTGACGGTTTTATTTATTAAATAATGCATGCATCAAAAACAGGTTTAAATCTGCATAATTTCAAATGTAAGCACGATTGCAAACACACATTTTTAATTTTAATTATAAAATTACTTTTGTAAAATGGAGGGTTTTGGGTTGTGAAGGTCACGTGGTGCACGTGCACTTCATCTTTAATAATGTAAATTTATGTCTTTTCTTAAATCATATGATCATATTATGACTATATTACATTTATACCTAACTTACAACCAATCAGGTAACCTGCTCAATAGGGTCTCCATATCGAAGACGCTGATTGGCTATTCCTTAAAACTAAATGATCCACAATATATATAACCACCCACAACATCGCCATTCGACACGAGGTCTTGGCTGCTGGCGTTGGTGCTTGCGTTATTATCTTAAATCTTGTTGGCTTGGACTGTATCGTCTTGCCAATTGCTTCTGGAGATGCGCTGGCAAGCGCACACTTATCTCTTGACTGTTATTCAAAGAAGGATATTATTAAAGAACAGTTTATCCAAGAAGGCCTCATTATTCACCACGTTGAACATCTGGAAGAAGGGTTTTAGTTCACACAGGTGAACTCTTAAACAGCAAGGAGTTCACAGTGGGCGCTCGTCCTTAAACACTAAGTTGTTCACAAGGTGCAACAGGGCATAAATGGGTGGCGTACAAGTGGGGGGGGGCATTGCACCCAAATGCCCCCCTAGCGACGGGCCTGGCACAATGTCACCGAACGACTGCCCGGCGTCTCTCGGCTTGTCCGGTGCAACCAGGTCACCTCACATGCGATAATTGTCCGGTGACAGCGACGCAAGCAAGATCGACTTCTTGCCTTCCTCCACCACGCCGTTCGCGTCAAAATAGCACTCCAATTGCTCCGAAAACAACTCAAAGTCATCGCCGACGAAAACAGGCACTTTGCCATGAGCGGTAACCCGATTCTCATCCATCGTCGCCAACTGTAGTGTCCGAGGAGTAGTCAGACAGACACGAGAGCAAGTAGCAACTCTACTTTATTGCCTGAGCGGATGCACATTACGAAAACCCCCAGCGGGCGAGTCATGATATAAAACCCAACCACGTGACTACCAGCATCCCAAAGCACCCAGCCCCCCATACAGCACAGAGAGCACGGGTGGGAGCGAGGGGTAGAAGGCGCCATTTTGGGCATGGTTTCCCCTCTCCCCCCAACTGCATCATGCGTGGACTTGTCCAGGGGGGTGCGGAGTAGAAGGCGCCATGTTGGGCATGGATTAAAGGTGAAGAAACAACTGGAATATTTCGATCATTGAATATTACACGGTGGCAGTGGTAAATTATCCAGAATGGAGCAATTTAAACCTCCGGATACCCTGAGTCTTGAAGGGAATATAGCGGAAAACTGGAAACGTTGGGAACAACTATTTAAGTTGTACTTGAAGGCCACAGGGGCCGACAGCAAGACGGAACATGTCCAAGTGGTGATTCTCCTCCATTTTGTTGGGGAGGACGGATTTGAAGTGTTTAACATCTTTGATTTTGGTGACGGAGAGGACAACAACATTGTCGAAGATGTCCTGAAGAACTTTGCACACTACTGCAATCCCCGGAAGAAGAGCTTGTTCGAGAGGTACAAATTCTGGATGCGCTCGCAGCACAAGGGGGGAAACGATTGATCAGTTTGTCAGGGACTTACTGAAAATGATTTTTTTTTAACTTTCAGTACAAAGAACCCACAGATGTTATGGTCCGTGATTGCTTGGTGTTTGGAATCGGCGATGCGAAGCTGCAAGCACGTCTTCTTCGTGAGAATGTTGATGATCTAACGCTACACAAAGCACGGTTGTATTGTTGTGGGCCGGGGTTGGGGGGCGATAAACGACCACTAGATGGAGCAGTGGAGTCGTCTCCCACCGAACACCAGGAATTTAGGTCGTGCCTCTTGGACAACTCCGAAAGGTCACGGGTCAATTAGAGGACCGTGGTCGCCAATATTTTGACGGCGTGGGGTAGGGTTAATTGCCTAATTTCAATACACCGAAATACCCACATCGTCCAACTACCGGGGAAATCACACCCTCGACCGACTTTGTCCGAATCGAGTTGCTATCACCGACTCAGATCTGTCGTAACTGAGCGGAAGTTACCAAAGCCACGGCAGACCAAATGAACAACCTACAGCACGAACGGCCTTACTCATTCGCAATACGCACCTTGCTAGGCCAATGGGAGAAAGCACAGAAAACGAGCTGGTACATTTAACAGGGGTTTATTTATAACAATAATCGGGGAGGGAAACAGAGCACAGTTATTATGATTAAAAGGCAGGCAATGTATAATGAAAGGAAAAGCACTTAACAACATACACACACACACACACACACACACGAAATGGACCTGTGTGGGTCTTTAGTCAGTCCTCAGCCCAGGAGAGAAAGGTGAGCTGGGGGGCCAGAGCCTAACTGGATACCTGTCCCGAACCACTGGTGGGACTCGAACCCACGACCCAAAGTCCACGGCCCACAGACGAGACCACTCAACCACGAACCCACTGTCTCGGACCGCTCCAACCACCACACACGACCGTCTGCCATGACGACAGACTTCTCAGAATTGCCACGATCCTCCTGTCTGCCATCCTCTCGTCTCTCACAACCACTCTGCCGTCACCACGATCACCCAGTCTCCCAAAAAACTGCTCCTCACAACCATTCTACTCCTCTTTTGGTGGGAGGGGCCTCTTCTCCTCGCCACTCGCCCCCTTGATTGGCCGAGGGGTTGTCGGACGACTCGTGGCCGCCGTTGATTGGAGGAGCTCACGGTGGGCGGAGGGAACCTCACCCCTGTACGTGACACGATGCACGTGGCCGATGGCGTTGTTGTTGTAGTTGGTGATGTGGAGGATGTAGTTGTTGAAGATGTAAAAAAAAGCTAACTGGAAAATAACTCGTAGCGCACACACGAAACTCCCATTAGACAGAAGGAAGGGTTCTAACTCTTAACACATACTTATCACAATAACTGAACTATGGGGACTCTGTGTGCACAAGGTTTCCAAATCCGTAACAGTATTGCCGTGCAAGTGAAGCAACTGCGAACCAGCTGAACGAAATGAGAATCGCAGCTGATGACAAGGCGATCCATGCTGTTTCTGATCGGAGAAAGAAAAGTTCGCCAGGAAATTGTGTCTCACACCTGTATAAATGTACAAAGTGTGGTCGTAAGCATGGTCCGAGGCATTCGGTCAAACTTGTTATACATGCGGAGGCGAAAATCATTTCTCCAAAATGTGTAAAAACCGTAAGAAGAAAATGCACATGTTACGGAGAGTCACATGTCAAGGAGCCGAAGGAGGTGATGTGATGGCTTTGATTCAAGGGAACTGCTCATTGGTCAGCTGACTGTGAATGTCCACTCCTGTGAGAAAGCTTGGCTTACCAAGCTCAACGTGAATAGCATGGTCATCAATTTGAAGCTTGATACTGGTGCAGAAGCTGATGTGCTGCCTCATTGAGTATTTTTTGACAACTTCCGGTGCATAAGACCCTACAACAAACAAATGTGGTGTTGTCCTCCTATGGCAATCACACAAGGTCCAACTTGATTGCTCAATCAATGACGTCACACACAGCTTGGAGTTTTATGTCGCAAATGTGTCATCTCCACCCATTCTTGGATTAAAGGCGCGCACACAGTTGGATCTTGTTCGGAAAATTCACACTCGAACTGAGACCTGTCTGGACAAGGATAAATGGTTGCAGGAATATCATGATGTGTGTGAGGGGTTCGGAGAAATGCCGGGTGAGTACCATATTGAATTGAAAGCTGGTGCTACTCCAGTAATACACCCGCCAAGAAGAGTACCACTCAGCCTACGTGACAAACTCAAACACACCTTGAATAATCTGGAGAATGAGGGAATTGTATCCAAGGTGGATAAACCTACAGACTGGTTTACAGTCTGGTGATTGTTGAAAAGAAGAATGGTTCCCTGCGTCTCTGTTTAGATCCGAAAGACTTGAACAAAGTAGTTAAACAGGAACACTACAGAATACCTTCAGCAGAGGACATGGCTTCCAGACTAAGTTGGTAAATGTGTATTTTCCATTTTGGATGATGAAAGTTCATTGTTGTGTACATTTAACACACCATTCGGCCGTTACAGATTCCATAGGTGTCCTTTTGGGATTTGCTCTGCCCCGGAAATCTTTCAGAATAAAAATGACCAATTGTTTGGTGACATAGATGGAGTTGAAGTGTTTTTTGATGACCTGATAATTGCGGCAAAATATATCACTGACAACGATCACATTCTGGAGCAAGTGTTACAGCGTGCTGGAAAGAACAATGCTGAGTTTAACATAAATAAGTTTCATTTTGCGTGAGTAGGGTGAACTATGTGGGAAATGTGGTGTCTGTTGGCGGCCTAAAGCCAGACCCAGAAAAAGTGAGAGCAATTACCGAATACCCTCAGCCTGAGAACAAGCAAGACTTGCAACGATTCTTCGGAATGGTGAATTATTTGGGCCAATTTATTGCCAACCTTTCTGGGCATACTGCTCCACTAAAACTACAACTGAAGAAAGACATTGAGTGGCATTGGTGCAAGGAGCAGGACGATGCATATCAAGATGTGAAACAAGCTTTGATCACCGCACTCACATTGAAGTTCTTCGATGTCCAGTCTGCCGTTGTGATACAAGCCGATGTCCTCAATAGTGGGCCTGGGTGCTTTCCTCATGCAAGAAGGTCACCCCAGTAGCTTACGCTTCCAGGTCACTAACTGAAGCAGAACAAAATTACGCTCAAATGGAAAAGGAACATTGGCGATTGTGTTCGCATGTGAAAAATTCAATCAGTACGTGTATGGTAAAGCTGTGGTCGTTGAATCAGACCATAAGCCACTTGAGATGATCAGTAATAAGAATCTCAGCAAAGCTTCACCCCGAATCCAGAGAATGCTTCTCAGACTGTTCAAGTACTCTGTCGACATTGTCTACAACCCAGGCTCTCAAATGCATATTTCTGATGCATTGTCACGTGCCTACATTCAGGATGATTCCATTGACAAGGGCCTTGTGGTGGACATGGAAGTCATGGTACATAATTTCATCAAAACTCTTCCCATCACTAAAGGAAAGTTATTGGAAATGCTGCAATCCACATCAGAGGATGACTGTCTTGTGGAGCTTCAGAGACTTGCAAAATACGGTTGGCCCACCTCAAAACGACATGTACCCGAGGTAGTTCGCCATTACTGGACCATGAGGGATCAAATTCATGAGACTGAGGGACTATTATTTCTGGGTGACAAGCTCATCATTCTGGCCACAATGAGAATGGAAGTCCTTACTAAGCTCCATGACAGTCACCTTGGAATAGACAGGACCAAAGCACGGACATGAGAAATAGTTTACTGGCCTGGAATCTCCAAGGACATTGAAGACACTGTGGCCTGTTGTAGTAAATGTGCTCAATATCATAGGAGCAATCAAAAAGAGCCTCTCATGCCTTGTGAAGTTCCAGAGCGTCCATGGCAAAAGTTGGGTGCAGATCTGTTTGAATTTTGAGGCCAAAATTACATTTGTGTTGTGGATTTTTTTTCCAAATTTCCTGACATGTCTGATGAAAGATAAAACTGGGAGTACTGTCGTCACTCACTTAAAATCTCTGTTTGCGCGAAATGGTATTCCAGAGGAATTGATAGCAGATAACATGCCCTTTGCTGGTTGGGAGCGACAACAGTTCGTCAAAGCATGGGGATTTAGAATTGTGACTTCGAGTCCCCGATACCCATGAGTCTAATGGCATGAGTGAAAGGACCATTGGGATCATTAAGTAGTTGCTGAGGAAAGCAGACGATCCACATATTGCGTTATTGGAGTATCATAACACTCCAATCACTGACCTGAAATACTCTCCTGCTCAGATTCTGAACAGTAGAAAGCTAAATTCGAGATTACCTACAGCTGCGCATCTGTTGCAACCTAAAGTGATGACGGGTGTCAGAACAGAACTATTAAAACTGCAGGAAAAACAAAAGTACTATTACGACACAGTGCCAAGCCCTTGGGGAAACTAGAAGTAAATGATGGTATTCGCATCAAGGAAAATGGGGTGCGGAATCGAGCCAGGGTAACTGTGAGTCATGCAAGTCCCAGGTCATACATAGTCCACTCAGCAACAGGTAGTGTTTTGCATAGAAATAGGTGTCTTCTGCTAAAAACAGCAGAGCCTGCTCCTGTTGATCTCCCTGACTTTGAATCGTTGCCAGTTAGTAGGTCCAAGCTTGGAGCCTGGGTCTTCCACAACCAGAGGAACGGATTGGGCTTTCACCACTTCACCAGCATCTCCCACTTCAGCACATCCCACAATAACCACGACTTCACCTGAAGCTTTTCGCACTACACGATTTGGGCGACGTGTTAGACCCCCTAATGGACTGGATTTGTGAATTGTGGTCAGTGATATGTTGGCGCAGGATGTGTATGTGAGGTACAACAATCCCTTTCTGGCAGAAGGCAGTCAGCATCTGTTTTAAATACTGTTTATGCTGATCTGTTCAGAGTGATTTGGTTGTTATAAAAATAATAATAATAATAATAATAATAATAATAATAATATGAATGTAATTTGAAGAAACAAACAAAAAAAAAAGTCTGAAGACGACGATGGTTCACGAGCGGTATTTGACGATGTAGATTGTTTCATAAGTCAAGGATGAGACAATGTGATAATTTTTGACCAAGTTATAAAAATGATCAACATTATGTGATACGAGTGACAGGTTATTAGCTGCAAAACGTCGAAAGCCCGGTTTCGTTCAACAACTTTCAAAATTTGACCCTTGCATAACCTTTAAAGGTCACAAAACAATGTTGTGGACATTAAAATATGGAAACAGGATACGTGCTATCGCTTATTGGAGTTAGTTCGTCGAAGAAGGTCGAAAACCCGGTTCGATTCCCACAACTTTGAAAATTTGACCTTTGTGGCCTTTTAAGGTCAAAGGTCAAGGATTATGATCTTTGGTGAAAAACTTCCTCTGGAACATTCCAGGAACAATATAATGTCATATAGGCTATATGGCAGTTCGCACTCCTCGGATTATCCATACTTTGATGAAATCAGCGTAAAAACAAAGTTGAAGAGGGCGCCACGGGCAAGGTGTTCGAGATAGAGCAAAATGGTTTCAAGACTTTAGGTGGGGAATGACCTCAAGATTATGCATAAAAAAATTGTCATCCAAGCTCTCAAAGTTTGGGCAGTTGTATGATTTTTATGTCAAAATTCGCAATTTTCTAAGTTTTTGACCTTGTGACCTTGACCTTAGGACAAAAATGAAAAATCGGACAATGACAAGTTTTAGATAATTCATTTTGCTATTCAAATACCGAAGAACCCATTCCATTCACTCAATTCCCCAGGAGAAGACAGATTTTTAATCCGACTGCCCCCTAAAAATGGATATTTTTTGGGCGTCGCTCCGCCCACAATTGGCGTAGCATGCTCTCATCCAGGAAAACACAACTTGACATTGATATCGAACACATAACCAAGTTTCACCAAGATCGGATCAAAGTGCACGGAGTTATGCTCTGGACAGACAGACACACAGACAGACACACAGACAGACAAGCCGGTAGGCGGACATGGGTAGTCGCCTACCCAATAGAACCTGACGCGATGGGCCCGTTCGATGAGGAATAACCTGAGGATTAAGCACAAGAAAATTCATGATTCTAGCTTCAAGGGTTAATGCTGCAGATTGTTTTTTTCGTTAAAATACCCCCACATTTAGAGGTTTTTCGGCCGTTGCTAGGCAACGGAGGGGTCCATCGCAACGGTTCTTTCTCACACATAACTAGGACATACCATGAACTGGTATGAACATACCAGTTTCATGTATATCTGACTCATAGTGTCTGAGATATAACGAACTTGGTTTTTTTATTGTTTTCGACCAGGGTTCATTCAAAGTCTATCTTCTCCGACAGTTTTCATAGGATCCAGCTGGAAATTTTTGACAATATGGCTGAATGTACTGCCCACAGTCGCTCGTGGTCCGATTTTTGATTTTCGAAAAAGTGATTTTTTAATGATTTTTCAAAAATTTCAAAGTCCTGTTGCTAGGCAACGGTGGTGTCCATAGCAACGGTTCTCATTTGCACACAACTCGGTCATGGTATGAACCTACCAAGCAAGTTTCATCGAAATCGCCAGTGTATTAACTGAAATCGCCATTTTAAATACTGATAATAAGGGTAGTACAAATCAAAAAAAAAAATAATAATTTTTTTTTCGACTACATCGACAACCCAACAAACATCGAAGGAAAAAGTGATAATAATGGTAGAACAGATTTCAAAAAGTTTTTTTTTTGAAAAATTTTTTTTTTCTACGAGATCGACTACCCAACATATCGACGGAAATACTTATAATAAGAGTAGATCAAATTTCAAAAAAAAAAATTCTTGAAAAACAAATTTTTTCGACGAGATCGACTATATAGCCAACATAACGAATATAGTGGTCACACTGGCTGGCGGTCGTGAACCAAAAAGGGAGGTGTCATATCGTATTGATATGGATACAAATTGTTTCGTTCCACTTTGAGAGGAGACATTTCCCCCCCCCCCCCACTGCATAATGTGTGGACTTGTCCAGGGGAGCGCGGGGTAGAGAGCGCCATGTTGGGCATGGATTAAAGTTGAAGAAACAACAACTGGAATATTTCGGTCATTGAATATTCCAAGGTGTGCTCAGTAAAACGCAAGCAAATCGGTGTTGGTCGTTATGTCGGGCTGGATTCGATCATCCACTCCATCGCTTTTACCTCTTCACACGTGACGGGTCCTCCAGCACCTTTTGACCGCTTGGCGTTAGGTTATTATTAGCGGGACTATGTGGTTTCGCGGATGAGGCTGCGCTTGTGCGCCGTGGCCGTGATCACGCGGAGTGATTTATCCGGTGCTGTTGGCGACGGTGGAGCGGGTTTGTTCCGTCATGTGTTTCATTTCCCCCCCTTTGTCAGAGTAACATTACACGTTAACTTGTCTCGGTGAACTTTTCGTTGCCTGTCGTTCGTCGGTACCTTCTAGGTTTTTTTTTTGTCGACAAGTTAATTCGTGATGGCATGTAACTCGTGATCATGTTCGGCGGTTTAGGCCTAGTCCTAGGATAGTGCCTCTTTCAGGCCTATTTTGCGAGGCCTCGGATAGGAATTTTCTTATAACGTAGATTCTTCAGAAATGGTTTATCGGGCTTGGAGAAGTTGTTTATTACTCGTGATATTTCAATATTTCGGGCCTGAAGTTGAACAAGCCGACGCTGTGAGAGAAAAAAACGGTCTCTATTTCCGTTAAGTGTTGTTTTCAGGTGCACCCGCACTTTCAGGACGATGTAGGCCTCACCTTTCGAAGAGGAGTTGATAAATTATTCAGGAGTAAAATAACACGAACACACAAAAAAAAATGTCCTCTTCACCACGATTACGTTGCAAGCATCAAAATATAACCAAATAAAAGGGATTTGACTGTTAACTTGTGCTTTGTGGAACAAGGCTGTTCCTTTGAGGAATTAAAAGATCACCTTAAACCATGATATCCCTGGAATTCTGGGTTTTGTAGTGTTTTGGGGTTCGGGGGGTAAAGCTGATCCCCCAAACGGTTCTGCCTTACTTTACAGATCTTCAACGGAGGACTTTTAATGCAGCAAAGCATGTAATTGTATTAAACGACAGCAGATGTACTCCGGCAAAGTTTAACATTTCAAATGGTGCTTGTATTTTGTGAGTATTAAACGGAAAAAACTCATTCGTATAGTCATTGCGTCATAATCACGTCAACAACAGCAACAAAAAAAACTTTTAATGGGTCCCCTCACCTCTCCCTCCTCTCCCCTCACTCCTCTATTCCACCCACCCCTCCATAACCCACTCCCCCATCCCCTTTCCTCCATCTTGGGCACCCAAGATGCAAAACTATCTTGAATGTTTCATCATGGATCTTGGTGGTAGGAAGAATACATGATAGCGAATGGTACTCCATTTTCTTCTGCATTAGTTTGGAAGGGAGGAGTAAAGTTATGGAGTCATTGTTGACCAACATGCTTTGTACATACCATGATGATGAACTATAAATGGATAACTTGATTTTGTCTTCTTTCTGTTGCAGTGAGTATCCCAGCAGGAAGTTGTTTTGTTCTATGTTTGTACATTTTGTGACGTGATTGGTTCTTTGGGTCCCTCCCCCCACCCCTCCTCCCACTCCCCCGCCCCAACCCTGTTATTTTATTTTTGACAACCCCTCTGTCTTTCCTTTTCCTCTCACCCTCTGTTGCTTTGAGCTTGTTTTATTTTTGGGGTAGTGTCTCGTCTGTCTGTCTGCATATGTGCTGTCATTTTGCTGTACTCTTGTTTGGCCGTGTTGTCCCTCGTATCATACCTTGTACTCTCGAGTCGGAGCCCACAATGATGGAGCGTGGCGTGATGGGCGAGTCTCCGAGGGTGGAAGGGAAGATACCAGGAAGACCGTGGTCCAGCACATGCTTCCCTTCATTTGTAGTCCCTTGGCAACTCAAAAGTGGCAAATCACCGCCAGGATTCCCTGGTGTCCCATGTGAATTTGCAGTCAAGGCAGCAACCAATTTGAATTTGGTGGCAGTTGCAAACTACTACATCCCAAAGATCCTGCTCTCAACCAGACAGAAGAATTTCGATCCTAATTGAAAGACTGACTGAAAAAGATTTTTGGCCAAGTTCTCAGCATATATCGTGAAGGAGTGTTGGAAAATCCCTCTGCTTTAATTCGGTGATAGCACAATAACGACTCGTTTCATTACAGAGGACGGCTGATTCATCTGGGCAGTGTTTTTTGCAACATCACTGGTAGTGCAGGAAGGTCATTGGTGATTCAAAGGATTAAGTTTTGATGTGGATGGAATACCTTTACAGTTACAGAAGAGCACTGGATCGTCTCCATCCTCAGGTATGCCTGGGCTAACATTTATGATTGAAATTATTTCAATGTCGATGATTAAAACTGGCCGATTTGAATATTTAATTGTGATATTCTACGTTTGAGACTGCTCGTGTTCATATCTGCACATATAGTGGGGCAACTTAGCATAACAATTGTGCATTTTGTGAGGAAAGCACCAAATTTGCCACACTGGTAGCCTATCATATTATGAACAGATTTGGATATTGGGCCATCTCAAATTCAGCCGCTGATGGCTGTGGCAGCCATTTTCCACTGCCATCAAAAATTTGAGATGGCCCAATATCCAAATCTGTTCATAATATGATAGGCCACTAGTGTGCCAAATTTGGTGCTTTCCTCACAAAATGCACAATTGTTATGCTATATTTAGATAAGTTGCCCCACTAATATATGCACACACACACACACACACACACACACACACACACACACACACACACACACACACACACACACACACACACACACACACACACACACACACACACACACACACACACACACACACACACACCAGGGTGTATGGCATAAGATTGAAGCATACTCTTGTCGCTCATAGTGGGGGTCTAGAGTAACTTGAACGTTCACTCTAGCACTAACTAACAAGGCTATTGCTCATAGCGCAAACACTGAACAACAAAAATTTTTTACTGGAGATGTGTAAAGTGATTTAGACTAATTTGGGTACGCTGATTTCAAAAATCATAACCGTTTTGCTGTATCACGTCAGGATTTTCAGTAACAGAAATATTCCCATTGCCTAGAAGTCAGGATTTCAATGAAATTTACAAAAATTCATTTATTCATTTATTTCATCATGAATGCTTCAAAATTATAGAAATTACAGAAAAACTCCACTAGAATGTAATTAAAAATGCTTTAGGCATTTGGCTTTGCGTTTGTGCTGCTCTGTGTCAGTTTCACGATGCAGGAACCAGCAGAAATCGCCCATCATGTTCAGGTTGTGCCGCCCTTGGTAACGCGTCTCCATGAGTGAAATCTCTTGGTGGAATCGCTCGCCGTGCTCGTCCGAGACTGCTCCCAAGTTGTCAGGGAAGAAGTTCAGGTGCTGGTGTAGGGAATGGATTTTCAGGGACATCCTGGAGCCAAGTTTCCTGAAGGACTCCAGCAGCTGCTGCACTATTTCTTCATAGTTGTCCGCGCGCTCGTTCCCCAAGAAGTTGTCCGTCACAGCTTTGAAGCTCCTCCACGCTGCCAGCTCTTTGGGGTTTAGAGTTGTCGGAAAAGTTTCGTCCTTCATAATCTGTCGGATTTGCGGTCCAACAAAGACACCAGCCTTGATCTTGGCCTCCGACAAGGTGTTGCCAAACTTTTCCTTGAGGTATAAAAACCCACGCCCATTCAGATCCATTGCCCATACAAAACTTTTCATCAAGCCGAGCTTTATGTGGAGTGGTGGAAGGAAAACCTTGGCTGGGTCGACAAGGGCGACATGCTTCACGTTGTGTCGACCAGGTACATGCTCTTTTCGCTCTTCCCAATCTTTCTTCGTCCAGTGATTCTTGTCGTCTCTGCTATCCCAGAGACAAAGGAAGCACATGTATTTCGTGTAGCCTGACTGCAGCCCTAACAACAGCGCCACCACTTTCAAGTCTCCGCAGATGTGCCAGTTGAAGTCATTGTACTTGATGGAATCAAGCAGCTGCCGCATAGTCTCATAGGTCTCTGTCATGCCGAACGCGTGAGCCAGTGGGACTGATGGTTTCTCGTTGCCATTGTGGAGCAAAACAGCCTTCAAGCTGTTCTTCCCCGAGTCGATGAAGAGGCGCCAGTCTGCAGGATCGTGATCACACCCAAGTTCTTTCAACAGACCGTTGATGTCACTGCAGAATGTCATCGTGTCTTCCATCTCAAAGAACTCAGCCATGTCTCTGTGACGTGCTCTGAACAAGGATATCTTGGTGTTAGGTTCAAGTAGATTCCACTGCTGCAGCCTTGATCCAAGCAGCTCTGCCTTCGCCTTTGACAGCGAGAGATCTCTTACAAGATCATTTAAGTCTCCCTGGTTCAGAAGGTGTGATTCTTGAGTGTCGGGTTCAAAAGGTTCATCATCACCATCCTCTTCACCACTGCTTACAGCTATGTTCTGATCAGCTGGAGGTGTTGGAACGGGGTTCTCGTCATCATGAGGCACAGGTTTACGAGCAGAGACGCAGTCAGCGTACTTGATGTGACCTTTATTCTTCTTGTTGAAGCCGGCGATGCTTGTGCAGCAGAAATAACAATCATCATGATGATTCTGCGGCTCACGCCATATCATGGGCACCGCAAATGGCATGCTCGCGCGCTTGCCCACCAACCACTGAGTCAAGGTTGTGTGACAGCTTGTGCAGCAGATGTGTGGTGCCCAGCTCTGTTCTTGGTCCCCCACCTTACACCCGAAGTAGTGAAAGTAGGCGGCCTTCATTTTCACTGCTGTAGATATACTTCGCTGTTGATCTTTTTTGGTATACCGACCTCAGACATAACAGATGTTGTCAGGATGATTGGTACAGGAACGCCTACTCATCTTTATCTGAAAGAAAGAAATATAACACAAGTTAACAACAATTGTACGAAATAGACATGTTAAAGACATATGTAAATTTCATTGAAATCCTGACTTCTAGGCAATGGGAATATTTCTGTTCCTGAAAATCCTGACGTGATACAGCAAAACGGTTATGATTTTTGAAATAAGCGTACCCAAATTAGTCTTAATCACTTTACACATCTCCAGTAAAAAAAATTTTTTGAAATTTGTTGTTCAGTGAAATCAATCGCCTTCATATTGCCACTGTTCGCTTGATTTGACAATTGCAAGTCGCTGGTACATTGTGATTTATCCACAATATGAAAGATAAATTCAATACAATACGGTACTTCTGTTTATTACTGGAAATTATAAGATGGTGGTTAACTGTTTTGCTTTTACCTATTGATGAGATTTGGGGGGGGGGGTCAATATTATTCTCTTTATTAATGGCAATTATTATTTTGCATTATGGTACTGTAATGTTAATATTGTTATTATGCTATTATCATTATTAGTACACCTGGTGTTGGCTTGATGGTTGGGGTAGTGGGCTAGGGATCGTAGGATCCTGAGTTCAAATCTCACTCTGCTGTTGAATTAGTACCAGGTGGGGTTGACTCTGCCTATCATCCTTTTGAGATCAGCAAAATGAGTGTCAACATGCTGGTATACTGTGTCAGAGTGGCGACCCGCCAAGGAGACTGCTTAGGCAGCACCAACACTCTGCACAGAGTATGGTCCCGATGGATGTATATGTATGTATGTGTGTGTGTGTACACACACACACACACACACACACACACACACACACACACACACACACACACACACACACACACACACACACACACACACACACACACACACACACACACACACACACACACACACACACACACACACACACACACACACACACACACACACACACTACACTTTCTTTAATTTTTAAAAATCTTATTTATTGGAATTGCATTGTAAAAAATAACTAAGTGGACAGAAGGTAGTAATTGTCCTGAGCATCATGTAATATTATGTATTTGCACTCCCTTTTTTACCAGAAGTGTAGTCGTACATGGAACATAGTTATAAAGGGGTTTAAAAACAGCTAAGCTCTAAGAGCATCTTTGTTGGCTTTTAAGCTGATTTTGACTCTTAATTCCATCGGAAAAAATTCTTTTAACTAGCCCTTTTGGAGGTTGCATGTTCAAAACTTTTTGGAGATACAGACGCTCTACTGGTGATTCATTCTTTGCAGTTGGTTTTTAATAAGGCCTTATGTTTGTACTTATTTTGAAAAAAATTGCAATCTAAAATGCTTAAATATATTTAGCTCTTCTTAAAAAAATTCTCATAACTCATTTCAAAATAATTTTTCTGTGGGAAGCAGAACTTTTGAAGCTTTTCTGTATGTAGTCATTTTAGCTCATGCAGGAGTGATGTGATAGAAGATAGACGTCGACACACCGACTGGGGGCTGGGGTGTGGGTGGGATAGACCAGCAAAGTAAAAGTGTAACCTGCATGTATATCGGGAGATGGAGGGGAGGGTGAATGTGGAGATAAATGATCACAGGTAGGGTTGGGGGGGGGGGTGATCTGAATTGGTGGTGTAATGCTGACTTAAAGCCTTGAATGTAAGAGAGGATTGATCTGTGAAAAAGGGGGTTTCACAATCTTAAAAAAAAATGAGAGCAATAAATAAGTGAGATGACCAGTGATTCTTGATTTTTGGGAGTTTTTTTTAAAGAAAGGGTTGCAAAAAGAATGTGCTGATTGGCAAGTGACGGAATTTTTAATCGGCAGAAATAGTAAGACCTGACCAGAGGCGGTAGAAAACAAAGGCTGGCAACCTGTCTGTGATGAGAGAGAAGTAGGCCCTCTGCTTTGGTGCTTTTTTGGAGATGCCAAATGAATTTGAGTTTTTCAGTACACAGTTTTTCAGTTTTTCAGTCATCCAGGAGAGAAAGGTGATATATGGGGCAGTCGCCCAGATGGCATAACGCATTACTCCATTGAGCTATGAACAAAAGCCTTTGTGTGCTGTGAAAAGTTCCGATTCAACTTGGGAGAACTTGTCACAACAGAAGATGTCTAGTCTGCGGCTGGCTTCAGAAGTCAACTTTGCCAATTGGTCAACCCAGGAGAGATTGTGGCTGATGTTGAGGCCTAAAAGTTCAGGAGACTGAACCTCTTCCAGTGGTGGACCATGGTGGTAGGAGAGTTCATTTGAAAATCTTTCCAGAGCAACAGAGTGTAACTTCTGTCATCGATGAGATCCTGGTTGGGAAGTTCATAGATTTGATCAGAACTATGGAATCGCAGGCCTTGGCTGGTTTCAGTGCCAACTGGCATGGTGTCAGTTCACATTGCCACAGATGAGGAAGAGGTCAGGTGAGTGTCTGGGATTGAAAGACTTGTTCAATTTCTCAGACCTGACTGAGTTGGTGCACTCCTGTATCCACTGTGAGAAAGGAGAAAAAAAAATTCCATTGATTGTAACATATTGACTGTGTGAATTGAGGACAAGATTAAAAAAAAAACAGGTATGAAGCGGCCTTGTATGCCATAGGTAGCGAGCTCGGCAAGCGGAGCAGAATGCCAGACTTTTGAATTCTGGAGATGTGTCCAGGGTCTCTGGTCATTGCTGAAAGAGAATGCACCACCTTGCCCTTAGTTGATTGATCAGGATGGACTCTAAGCTTAATTTACAGAGGATCAGGCTGTTTGAAAAACAGGAAAAACCTCGCATCTGCTGTGATAATTGGTTCAATCAAATCCTATAATTGCAAGTCTGCTTCTTGGCCTTTAGTTTAGTTGGGAGGATCAGTTTTTGGACCATTGTTGTAAATGTGAGAGAGTGATGTTAGGTACTGGTTGTATCAGAGTGTGGATGGAATGGGGAACAGACATTGCCAGCCCAATGGCATCACACCTCAAGTTGATCTTGCTGCGTTGGGAGGGGGGGGGAGGGGGTGTGCGCTTCCTTTCTTCGTTGACACCCTGATGCAATTATATATATAGGGTTCCAGGGCCACAGGATATACATATATCCAACAAGCTCATATTTTCTCTTTCACAGTTAAAATTTTTGGAAAATTTATTCAAATTCAGAGTTCTTACTGCTGAAGGAAAGGGGGTGTTTGGATGCTGGACTTCTCTGTAGATGGGAGCTATGGAATCATATGCCTTAGTCAGTTGTTTCAGTGCCAATTGGCATGGTGGCAGTTCAAGTTGCCACAGCTGAGGAATTGGTCGGATGGGTGGCTCTTCGTCAGTGCATACTAGCAGAAAGGAAAGTGTATGGGGGGGCATTCCATGTCAAGTGTACACACCCTTCTGACACTAATACCTCATTTTCTCCCCATATGTTGGTCATTTATTCACTTGGGTGAAAGAACAAAATACCAACTTTTAGACCTGTGGGCCCATTTTAGGGCCCCCCCAAATTTGTATAACCCGTTTGCCTCTCAATATTCCAGAGGCCATATCACAGGTTGTCGTGGTCCGATTTGGCTGATCTTGGTATCAATATGCTCGTAAAAGCGAGATCTTTTGAATCGCGTAAAGTAAAATCATTCTGAAACAGTAATTCAAAAAGTTATAGTTTGGGGCGCCCTTTGACCTTGGGCCCCCACTCCCCAGCCAAACCGACGGTCCTGATTTTTTCGTGTGAGAATACCCCTTCATATTCTCCAACACAGCATAAATTAAAATGGGATCTCAGTGGATTCAAGTGTGATGATGGTTTTATTGTTCGGGGACTCGGGTGCTGGACACACAATACGCCACAATACATAGCACAATATTTGAACACAATATTTCCAATACACTATCAGTATATTGCACATAAATTTTCCACATGCACATGCAGGAACTGGAAGCGATACTAGTATGAGTAAGAGTTTTTCCTCGCATATTATAGTCAAGATTATTTGACAGCTGTGTTTCCTTTTTACTGATTGTGTAGGTTCCACCTGTAGCAGTTTTTGGTTCTACTGAAAGAAGTATATCAGAAATGTCTAAAATGCAATGATCTTCAATGTCAGGAAAAAAGAAACTATTTGCGGGCCCATTTGGATGAAGAAAATTCACTTTCACTTCATGAGTGTCCTGAAAGGCTTCCATGATGCAGGCAAGCCACCATTTTCCATCATAGTGCACTGTGACATAACCTGAGAGTTTCCCTTTAAAAGTTGTAGATTTGGAAATAGCTGACTCGATATGGTGTTCCTCGCTAAGGCTGAATTCGCTTACTTGAAGAACAGTTTCAGAAATAGGGATGAAAGCATGAAGTTTGTAAGTTCCAGCTATGGTTTTGGCCGTTTTTAACCTTTCTTCCAGATTTCGTTCTTCCTCGTCATACGCCTCTTGGATCCCGTAACCGAACTTCATTTCATTCAAACCATTTTCAGCAAAGGCGAAAAGATCTTTTGGAGAAATAATTTGACTGTCGTAAGGTCTACACAGGCTCTCACATGTTGCTTCTCGTTTGACTGTACCTCCCACGCCATCTGAAGGGCCCTTGTCATGACTTGTGGCAAAAAAAATGCCATTCTGCATCAAAACCATACTCTGATTTGTGACGACATAGGTTTATGAAGGCTTTGCAATTCTTATATTGGCCAGTGCAACCGTCTGAGAAATAATAACATTTCTTTACATTTCCAAAGCCAGATTTCAAGTGTTCAATGAGCATTCTTTGGAAGAGGTGGACTGAGACAACGTCGTGAGTATTGCATTCTGATATAATCGTGAACGAATCGTGGTTTAATTTGCCATCGTCCGATTTGAAATAGTAAACCCAGGGGTGAATTGTCGCTTGAAAGCAGTTCCAATGGAATCCTTAGGCCACATCCTGTATGACAAACGAATAGTTCTCTGAGAAGTCTCCAATAATGACAAATTCTCCTTCACCAATTTCGTCTTTCGTCTTTCTTATTTTTCAGAAACTGAGATTGGGCCTTGGCAATGAAGTCGTGTCTCGCTAATTCCACCGTGCGTTCACAGAATTGATTAATGAATTCTTCCAAAGGCAGGACCATGGACCTCAGTTCAGATCTGTCAGTGGATGTCCACCGTTTAAACTGAATTTCATCAATATCCTCTAGTCCATAAGCACTCAGTAGCTCGGTTTTGAAGTCTTCAATTGATGGGCAACTTTCACAAGTTCTGAAATAACATTGTGAAAGTTGTGGTTGTGCTTGGTTACAAACTATGCGTGCTATCACATGATGATAGCAAGGAAGTTTGGCTATCTGTGGCATTTTGGAACCAAACATGAGTTTCACATTTTGATGTATCGTACCTACACATACACTGTGTGTACCGCCTGAACCGGCCAGGACACACTCCGAGGGACGGAGCATGGCGAACTTCGCGAATCCAACTTTCAAGCCAGGGTTCTTCTCGTTGAATTTCTGAAACAGTTCCTTGAGATTGTTTAGTGCCAGGCACTTTTGAATTTTGTCTTTTCCATGTTCATTCCTCACCACCAAACAGTCCTTTTTCCCCGGCATTATTCAGCTGACTTCATCACTTCGGTAAAATTCGGTTACGGCGGATTTCACTTCGTCAGGCAATATTTTACCCTGTTTGGGATTTGGAGACGATAGCATACCATTTTCTTTCTCTAAATTTTTGGCTTGCACAGCCATTCTTTGGGAGCAACTGAATTCACTCATCATCCCTCTGATCCTCATATTCCTAGCAAATATTGTCAGTATACGTATTTGCTCTGAACGGCTCAAAACAACGTATTTTTCTTTCAGGCTTTTGATCACCTCTGGCATACAGTTTTCATCACATTTTGACGCTGTCTTTTGTGTTTTCTCCACAGTGCTTGGTCCAGCAACTAGTTCTAATTTCTTTCGCTCAGAATCTTCCACTTTACTTCGCTTTTCAGGAACGTACCCTGGGTTCCTTTCCGCCTTTCGTTTGTCGAATGGGCTTTCGCCCATCATCAATAACGACTGGTTTAATAGGTCAACTTCTGATTCTTGCTCAAAAACCTCCTCGTCCTCATCTGTCAAAATAGTTTCTGCAATGCCTTCGATAGTACCTTCTGATGATAATTTCGAACTGGTCGAAGATGATTCTTCAATAAGCTCTAGTGACAACTGAGAGTTTTTTTCTGCACCAAGTACAAAGTCTGTCATCGTTTTTCACCTTTGAAGAAAATTTCATCAACATATCATTTGACACATTGCGAAGATCTTTTCGTTGTTTCATTTTTATGGGAGCTGAATGGATCGCAACAGTATTTTCGGAACTTCTTTCGATCTTCAGTTGCCATGCTTACTGCAAAATATGCAAAAACTGAGATTAGCAAATTTATAACTTAATTCGATGATGCTTATACAAAAAATGTACACTTAAAAATCAATAGACACAATAGGCAGAATAATTTTTCGCAAATGATGCAAAATATATATATATATATATATATATATATATATATATATATATATATATATATATATATTTATATATATATATTTATATATATATATATTGTTGCGAATTCACGTCCGCCGACGTGCGGATGGCCACGTCACTCGAATCGCGACCGCGTTGCCCACCGGACGGACAATTCAGTCGTGACCCTCTGGGAACTATCGCCCGGAGCCAGTCACGGGTGGGCCTTTCGACCTCACCACAATCGTGCCAATCGGCCACCCGCGTAGGATAGGGTTGTTCGCCAAACTCGACCTACCTAAGTACCCACGCGGATGGTAAACCGGGCGATCGTACCTCGCCGCAGGTCGACTCCGGACGCGAGCCGCTTGGGCGGCCCGTTCCGTACTATCGGGATAACCGAGCGGTGTTATTGTCAACCTCGACGGTTCAGATTATTTACCGGGCGTTTTGCACCCACTACGAACCCTTTACATGAAGCAGGATGGAGGGTCAATAAAGAAAAGACGAAGCGAAACGGGAAAACAGTTCACACAAAGCACATTCATTACGTGACACACGGAAAGTACACATATACAGCCAAACAGTCAAAATGCACATATAGCAATTAAAACAAAAGCAACAACGACGCAGAGTTACTACAGACGACGCGCACACACAGCAACACTTGTACAGTTCTACTTTATAGACGGCGCCAACACACATTTACTCAAAAGCAAAGGAAAGAAGCCACCCTCATGGACAAGGGGGCAGACGGGTCTGTAGGCCAATATGCGCGCGCGACCTGAAGGAGCGGCCAGGCCCACGAGACCGGGGGGGGGGGTCCTACCCGCGTCCTCATGACGCGTTGGCGGACGAGCCGCAGATGTGGCCGCGTGGCTGTGCCCCGACTCCGTGCTCCTTGGCAGGTTTCGTTGGCATGACGTTTGGAGTGGGGTGGGAACGGGGCCCCCTTGTTGCACTATCTCAGCGCGGGGGAAAGGGGAAATTGTTGATGCCCTGGGGGAGGGAGAATGGCTGGCTGGCTTGGGTCCCACGACAAGCGATCCCACACCGCGACCTTGTCGCCGACCGCCGTCCTTCTCTCCTCGGACCCGAGCTCCTTGCCTCTTCCCACAACTCTTCTCAGCCGACTCCAGAACCCAACTCGATGACACACCGATGACTTCGCCACCCGACTCGACTCTCTGCCACACCGATGACTCGACTCACTCTTTCTGCCCTGATTCGCCTTGCGCTCACCGTTTTATAGGCTGACAGGAGCAGCTAATATGCAAATATTTGGATCAGGATGACCTCGGGGGCGGAGCCACGCTCGCCAATTGGTCGGAGGAAAGGGGGCGTGAATCTCCCCTGATCCTAGAATTTGCATATATCGATTTCCTGCAGACGCGCCTGGAGGCGGGGCTAAGCCGCTCCGCGCTTGCTAATTGGACGGAGCAAAAGTGGGCGTGTAGCGTTCCTGATCCGAATTTTCCTCGGAAAGGCCGCTATTTGCGCTCGCGGCTCTGTGCGTATCGCTGAACGGGCCCAAAACAGCCCGACGCTCAGTGTTCACAGGTGCGGGAATGGCCGTAGAAGGAGAGGTGAAGGTGGTGGAGGGTTTTCGGTGGTGGTTTGATGGTTATGGTACCGTTTGGGAATGGTGGTGATGCGATGATGTGAGATTGAGTTGTGAAGGTAAAGGTCATGGCTGTTGGCATTGTTGTTGTTGTCTGAGGGTTGGAGCGTGGTTGCAGTTGGTGACGATGGCTGGCGTGGTGGTTGTTGTGTGATGGCGGTTGAGACGTAGTTGGTTCAAAATAAAGATAGAACAGAAAAACGGCTATCTCAAAGCGTCGCAGCCCGAATGAATCGCATAAATTCCCTCTAGACAACGGATTTGGGGCTAACTACACATGTACTTCAAGATATCTCACCTACGGGCCCTTTATGGTGTAATGTGAATTTCCACAGCCGTAACAATATATATTGTTGCGGATTCGCGCCCGCCGGCGTGCGAACGGCCACGTAACTCGAATCGCGGCACGTCGCCCACCGGACGGACAATCCAGTCGTGACCCTCTCGGACTAACGCCGGGAACTAGTCACGGGTGGACCTTTCGGTCTCACCGCGATCGAGCCAATCGGCCCCCGCGTGGGATAGGGTTGCTCGCCAAATTCGACCTACCTAAGTACCCACACGGAGGGTAGACCGGGCGATCGCACCTCGCCGCAGGTCGACTTCGGACACGGGCCACTTAAGCGACCCGTTCCGTACTATCGGGATAACCGAGCGGTGTTATTCGTCAGCCTCGACGGTTCGATTAATTATCGGGCATTTTTGCCCACGACCAACCCTTTACGTGAAGCAAGATGGGGATTCAATGAAAGAAATGACGAAGCGAAGCGGGAAAACAGTTCAATAATAAGCACATTTATTTCGCGATGAACGGAAAGCACACATATACAATTCCACCAAAAGCACATGGAAAAGAAGAAGACAAAAAGCAAATGCGACAATGCAGATCTAATACCGACTACGCGAGCACACGGCAACACTTATACAATTTTACTTCACAGACGGCGCCGACAACACATATTCCCAAAGCAAAAGAAAAGAGAACCACCCTCCAGGATGAGGGGGTAGGCGGGCCTGGGGCCGAGACCGTGTCAGGCCTACCCGTCTGATGATGAGACGCGGAGCGGCGGTGGTGCCTCAACTCCGCGGGCCTCGCGGACAGTGTCTGGTAGGGGGTGGGAAGGGGGCCCCCTTTTGTCGCACTATCTCAGCGCGGGGGGAAACAGGAGGGGGTTGCTGATGCTCGGGGAAAGGAGGATTTCACAAAATCGCGGGTCCCGCGACGAGCGTCTCCACCACGACCTCGGTCGCGCCGCCGGCCTTTCTCTCCGCAGTTTCCCGAATCCGACGCGAGCACCCCCTCGTCCGCCTTCGCCGCCGCCGCCTCTCCACAGCTCCGTCCTCTTCACTCCGACTCCGCGAACTCCCAACTGCACTCTGCCACTTCAACTCAACTCTTCCTCCGCTTCCAACTCAACTCTTCCTCCTGCGAACTGAACTGCTCGACTGACGAACGCGGCCCCTTATATCCCCCGTGGCCTTGCTCCTTCATCTTTGACCCTCTGCCTCTGACCTTTCACCTCTCTTGCTGGCTCCCCATTGGCCCGAGGAAAAGTGGGCGTGAATGCTTTTTGATCCATGAATTTGCATATAGCGACCGCCCTCCAACGCCCTGGAGGCGGGGCCAAATCGCCCCTTGCTCACCGATTGGACGGAACAAAAGTGGGCGTGAGTCGTTTTTGATCCGTTTTTCTGCGGAAAGTCCGCGATGCTTTTGAACACGCTGCTCGGTGCGCGCTCTACACGAGTCCAGCATCGGTGCCCACGAGTGGCGCGAGATGACGGTGATGCGATGGTGGCGAGTTGTGACGGTAAAGGTCGTGGCGGTTGTGGTGAAGCGGCGTTGTGGTTGGTGGTTGTTGTTGTGATGGCTGTTGAGACGTGGTTGGTGGTGGTAATAATGGCGGTTGGTCCAAAATAAAGATAGTAAAAGAAAAACGGCTATCCTGAAGAGTCGCAGCCCTCATGAATGACATTTATTCCCTCTAGACAACGGGTTTGGGCCTAACTACACATATACTTACCGAGATATCTCACCTAAGGGACCTGAATGGTGGTTTGCGAATTTGGTCAACCACAACAATATATATATATATATATATATATATATATATATATATATATATATATATATATATATATATATATATATATATATATATATATATATATATATATATATATATATATTAGTCCAGAGATGATGATTGTCAATTTCAGATATTAAGTCACCTGCCAGCAGGTGATGTCATTGGAACGATGGCGGTAAACGTCGCCCAATGTCGAATCAAGAATTAGTGATATGTGGACACCGAACAATAAAACCATCATCACACTTGAACCCATTGAGGTCCAATTTTAATTTATGCTGAGGTGTTGGAGTATATGAAGGGGTATTCTCACACGAAAAATTAGGGATCATCGGTTTGGCTGGGGGGCGGGAGCCCAAGGTCAAAGGGCGCCCCAAACTATAACTTTTTGAATTACTGTTTAGGAGTGATTTTACTTAACGCGATTCCAAAGATCTCACTTTTACGAGCATTTTGATACCAAGATCATCCAAATCGGACCACTACAACCTGTGATATGGCCACTGGAAGATTGTGGTTCAACCGGGGGCGCCCAAATTTGGGGGGCCCTAAAATGGGACCCCAGGTCTGAAAATTGACACATAATGTTTTACCGTGGATACCAACACTTGCACAAAAAAAGAGTGAAATCTGAGACGATGTGTCAAAATTTCGCTGAAAAATGTGTACACTTGACATGGAACGCGCCCCATATGAAGGTGTTGTCATTGGGTGGACTGCATCCATCACACATGAAGCCATAAATGATGAAAGTGGAGAGGGGAGAGTTTTTATTTCCATTAATTAAAATGTCCCCCCTCCCACTCTCTCCTCCCTTCTCTTTAATGTATATTTCAATCAAGTAGTTAGGTGGAGGGAAGGTGGGAGATAGAAAGACAGGCAGAAGTGTGATGGAAGGAATTGTGAAAGGGTTAACCTAACCGTTCACAGCTGTCTCGAACACTATTGATCTAGAACACCCTATCGCACTACCTACAACCACACATATCAAATCAATACAAGAGCACAAAATTACATGGGAATACTGCTTAACAATCTATGACGGTTGGACGAGACAAATCCTACAGTAGTTTGCTTACCTTTAGGAGGGAGCTCTCTCTCACAAAGCAAGGAGAACATGTCTGCATGTGAAGGAAGCCGTAGCCGGAAAAAAAAAAAAAAACATTCTGGCAACTACTGACTGATTTGGTGGTTCCTGTGTGGCCTCAGCTGTCACTGTTGGAGTGAAAAAAAAGATGAGCATCACCAACAGCAGCAGAAAAATCCTCGCTCTGCTACATTTGTAGAACTCTGCCAGTGCAAGCATCGACAGCTTTGTGGACACCATGGCTCAGCAACAAAACGACTGCTACTTTTACTTTTACTCGACATGTGCAAAGGTATGTATCATGCCCCCATCTTCTCATCAAAAGTATTCACGTTTTGGTCGTTAAATTATAAGAAACCCATTTGTTTTTACAAAGCTGTGTTTGCAAAGCATGTCTTTATCCTGATTAAAAGATCACACTTGGAAGGAATGGAGGTGGTTGTAAGAGTATGCACAAACAAAATGTGAAGCTGAGAAAAAAATGCTCCTCTCTTGTGTGTCTTGCCAGTTAGATATGGCTAGGTGAAGCGTTACGGTTATTATTTGTACCTGTGCCGTGCTGTGGTACTTCCTTGATTTGCACAAATAATTTGTAATGGAGCATTGTTTCAATTTGGAACTTTTTTATGTATCCGGTCATGCAGCTACATGTGTGGACCGGGAAGGGATGGAGGGATGAAAGAGTAGAAGGAATAAGACCTGAGGAAAGATGGTAGAAAACGAGGGATTGTGGTGGAGGCTGTTGTGTTTTTTGTTTTTAAGAGGTGCGGCGTATGTAAATCGTATGTATGTATATCTTAAACTTGTGGAATCGAATAACAGCTTGGCCGATCACCTCATTTTACATCCATGTTTGGGGAACCCAGGATCAGGTCATGGCCACAGAATAAATTCGAGTTCGTTGACCACTTTATCTCACGCATTCTGGAGAAAAAGTATGAAGGGTAATGAGCGGCGATACTTTCCTTCAAGTTCGGGTGTATGTCTATTTGTGTTGCGTTGTTGATACCTTTTTATAAACTATCATTTATGTCCAAAACTACATCTTGGAGTAGTGATGATTGGCAGTGAAATGGTTTGTATGAAAAGATGCCAATTCTCTACTTATGTATTTGTCATTAGAACGTCCATGTACTTCTGCTTTCTTCTCCGATGCTTTAGTATTTGCAATTTTCTCCTGCTGACATGACATCGTCCAAGTGATACCCTGACACCATATTTTGTTTCCGATGGGAGCAGGTATTACTAGTTCCATATATTCTAACTGTTCTCCTCGCCGTTATGATCTGCTCGAGCAATCTCGGGTATTTACCATTCTAAAACCATAAGATCTTGACACTTTTGTGAACTGTAAGTTTGTGCGCATTCTGTACATTGTCGTTCCAGGGAGACAGATGCCAATTTCGCCACTGTGAAGCAGCATTGGGCAGTGAGACTGTGTGCAAGCTTTGGCAGGAGGGTTGCTGCTTCCGTCGAGTTTGCGCGTTTCGACACATGGAGATGGACGTGAGTGAGACAATGAAATTTTCTTTAGTGATTGTAATGGTAAGCAGGCTGGAAGAGGCTACAAGACCACTTAAAGGGGCACATTCATGTGAACTGTTGCATTCGATATCTCTTTCTGAATCGTGGAAAGTTGCTCGAATGCTGCTCAGTTCAATACATGCCATAGCCATCACAGTGCCTTTTCTTTGATCTGGACTTGTATTGATGGACGATGAAAGAATCATGCTGCATTCTTCTCATCCATAGATTGAATATAGTTGATCAAGACGACACCAAACAAATGAGTTGCAAAAACTTGGTTGATTGGGCAATTTGTGAAAAAAAATTGTATTGGTAGTTAATGTTCAGTGTTATTTTAAAGCCTTGTTGGCATTTGTATGTGATGTGAACTTGGAGAGCTTGTGGATCACACTGTGAAATGGTTACAATTTCAGTACGGGTACAAATCATTCCATTAAAATTTATCCAAATTCGGGGTATGAATTGCTGGCCAAATTATAATCTTCAAAATCACTTTGTGTGTTCTGGCAAGCACCCCCAAGTGAGATGGAGAATGGGCATTTGATATAAAGAAGCAAATACGCACTTCAAGTTGATAGTATAATTCTGTAGGGGTTGCGTGGGGTTCCTGTTAGCTTCCTCATTGATGCCATGATGGAACGTGTATATGTATATATATATATATATATATGTATATATATTTGTTATATTGTTGCGAATTCGCACCCGCCGGCATGCGATCGGCCACTCGACTCGAATGGCGGCCGCCTTGCCCACCGGAACGGACAATTCAGTCGTGACCCTCTCGGAACAACGCCGGGAGCTAGTCACGGGTGGGGGTTTAACCTCACCACGATCGTGCCAATTTCCCACCCGCGCAGGATAGGGTTGCTCGCCAAATTCGATCTACCTAAGTACCTGCGCGAGTGATCGACCGGGCGATCGTACCACGCCACAGGCCGACTCCGGACACGAACCGCTTAAGCGGTCCGTTCCGTGCTATCGAGATAACCGAGCGGTGTTATCGTCGACCTGCACGGTTCAGATGAATTACCGGGATGTTGAACCCACGATGAACCCCTTACGGGATGCAAGATGGAAATTCAAACGATGGAAAGGACGCAGCGAAACGGGGAACAAGTTCACACAAGCACGTTTAATTGCACACGCAGACCAGCACGGAAGGCACGTATTTACAGTCACAATAATCATGTACAATAAAGCAAAAGCAAGTCAAGAAATGGCACGTATACACAATCACAGGCAAAAGAGATGTCCCGACAAAACCCGACACACGGCAACACCTAACCAGTTTTACTTCAAGGACAGGCGCCACCCACAGTCATTTACACGAACCCAAAGGAAAAGAGAAAGTTGCGACTTCCTTGCACGCATCGTCCAGCGTCGCGTCCTTGACCTCGAATCCGAGCCTTCCCGATGTGGTCTGCGACTCGCACCTTGCGCCGGCACGTGTAGCCGCTCCGCGCCACAAACGGGGCTTCCGGCACCTGGCAGCAGGCTCGCCCTCTCCCGCTGTAGACAGCGACAGGGCCCAGGACGAGGATGCGCCGACTCGACTCCCTCCAGCTGGACTCGTCGGAGAACTCTCTGCTGAACTCGTAGACGAACGAACCACCAACAGCAACAACCACGCGCAGACGAGCGAAGAGGAAGAGAGAGAGCGCCCCGCCCATGTCCGTTCTTTATAGCGCGGGGCTCCGCCCTTCGCTCCGCCCCGTTTTCGGCTCCAACCTCCTTCGAGGAGGTTCTCGAAAAGGGGCGTTCCCTCACCCCGACCGCCTCACGCTGTTCATCCACCAATCGGCGGCGAGCTGCCCTTCCCCCTTCCCTCACACCAAGCGCGGGGAAGAATGGCAGGAAAAACCCACGAGCATCGTTGGTGGTTTTTGTTTGTTTTAAATAAAAGATAGAGAAAGAAAAACCACTAACTGAAGGATCGCAGCCCGAATGAATAATATAAATTCCCTCGATACAACGGGTTTGGGCTAACTACACTTGTACCTTCAGAGATATCTCACCTGAGGGCCCTTTATGGTGTCATGCGAATTTCCACAGCCGTAACCTTACCCCCTCCCCTTTTTACAGACTCGTCCCGAGTCGTCAAATTCTCGTATGCCATCATGTGTAGTTCTCCCCTCGTACGTTTTACCTTCGGATCCCTGAGTGCGCATTCACTGTATTCGTGTCCCCAAAATAAATAACCTGAGGGATGAGTAACTAACTAACAAACACACTCACTCAGATGACTGAAATAAAATTGCCGGCGCTAACGCATACATGCCGGGGGCGCACTCATATTTACAGTACAACTTAACACCTTACAAAATTTACACTAACCCATGGCCCAGGATCAATGGACTCTGCAAGCAGAAAAACAAAAGTCAACCGGCGCACGGGCCGCCACTGCAGGCCCGTGTTGTAGCTGCCAATAGGACAGTCCTTGCAGCTCGTGTGACGGTCCCGGCGCACATGGAAATGAACGGGGGGGGGGGGGGCAAATCAAAACAGAACGGGGCAAAATGATGAGGGCAGCAGGCATGGATGGCAAAGGTGGGCAGGCAAGGCATGGCAAAACAAGGCCGCCGCAGGCGAATACAGCCGGCGGACGATCCGGCTGGCACAGGCCTTGCAGAAAGCAGCTGCAGACGATCCGACCGGTACAGGCCTTGCAGAAAGCAGCTGCAGACGATCCGGCCGGTACAGGCCTCGCAGCAAAACAGCCAGCCGATGAAGTTGGCCGGCCTTTGCCTTTCAGTGGAGGGAGTGCGGTGGTGCTGGCCACTCAGAAGGCATGCTCGGACCTACCTACCTACCCGTCTCCCTCCCAACCTATCGCATTTGCCTGTCTCTGTCCACCCCCACTCCCTTAATTTGTAAAAACCAATTTAGCCCCAATTAATTTTTTTTTGTTATTTTTATTTTTTGCTCTTCCAACCTCCCCACTATAATTCGTCCCCTAACCCCCTTGACTGTCCTTGTTCGGCAAACCTATCGTCTCCTAGCCTACTCCCAACCCCTACGTTCCCTTCCTGGAGGGGAATGAGGGAGAGCTAGCGTCCTGTGTCGAGGCCCTGTGAAGCCTCAAGATGGCCTCCCCAGAGTTCAGCGATCTAACCCAAAGTGGGTCCAGCGGCCCAGAACGTGAGCGAAGGGATGGATGGTGCGGAGGGGTACACTTCCTATCTACCCTATCCATTAACCTTTAAACGACCCCGGGGCTTTCAACAAGCACCTCTCGCTTAATCTATTGCTTCTAACAACCCAGATTCCCGTCGCCTGTGTTGGTGTCCTCTCAAATTTCGGGCCTCGCCCTCTAATTTTCCCTCATGCCCTTGCACGGTTTCGTGGCTCCCTTGGCAGGCACTACCCTCTGCCGATTCTCCATCTATGGCACCCGCGGGCACTACACTGCCTCCGAGCCTACCAGCTCCCTAAACACCGGGGAGTGCCCTCCATAGCAACTCCCCTGAAACGCTCACGTGGCAGGCTGGCGCCCCGGGCCCTTCCCTGGGTGCCCGTGCCCAATGTACTGCCCACGCGGCTAACGGCGCCCCAGACCCCCGCATCATGTGGGCGCACCCGTGCCCACTACGCTATCCCGGCCACCCATGGGCCCTTGGCCTACCGCGGCCGACCAGCCCGGTGCCCGGGGTACCCACTCAGCGATACTCACCTTTCGCAGCCACGCTCCCAGCCCGTCAACAGGGCTCCTGCACCCCTCCAAAGGGGTACCGAGCCTACATTCCCACCAACAACAAAATGACCTCCATTTTGTCAATTTAACTAACCCAGCTAACTCACTCTACACTGACCCCAGGGTCCCTTGGGTGGGAGTCACTCCTCCCCCCAATCACTCGTCGCACCATGCATTCCCCATTCGCTCCATACACAGACCCGCTGGCCTCACTCACTCACCAAGTACATTTTCCTTCCACACTTCTCAACTCACACCGCTGAATCCTGCCATCCTGCTCACTAAATCCCCTAACTAACTCGTGCTGCCATGTTGTCCGTTACACTACAGCACGTTCCTTTTAACACTACGTAGCTAAGCTCCGTCCCCTCTACACTCTCACAGTTTGTCACTGTCTCCAACCATTTATTTCCCATCTCCCTTCCTAAATCTGACGACAATCCCTCCACCTAAACCATTCCACGGGCCCCATGAGGACTTACCCCTGCCCCATGAAGCCGGTCTAGCTAACACTAACCCTTCCCCCTAACTAGTTGTATCCTGTGCCCAGGCCCAGGGGGTCTTGCACCCCTTGCCTGGGAATCCTGTTCACCTGAAAGCGAGGCTCGTTTTCTTTCCCCTCCCCCCGCGCAGCACCAGCGCGGCAATTCACAACCGCGCACCTTTGGCATGATGTCATGGCAGCTGTTCGCGTCCCTCGTCCCTCTTGGACGGTATCATCCGGCAGGGATTCACCCTCCTGCCGGATTCCAACCATAAATGCACCCATGACATCACCCAGCGCATAAAAAAGCCAATCCTCGTGCTTCGAGGGGTTCCCCTCGCGAACATATGTGCTCTGCCCGTTGGAGCTTAACACAAGCTCGCGTGTAGAACCCGTCCGGTCCAAATCCGTATCCTGCCTAACCTTTGTCCGTCCGCGGGATCGGCAACATCCACCGCTGGCGTTTCCGGACCGGGTTTCACTCACGCAAGCGAGCATGTGGCGGCCTCATGCATTGTACAGCACGGACCTCGCGCTCGCTGCTGGGCAAGCCCGGCGCGGTCCCCGAAGCAACTACGGCCGCTACTCGGCCTTTGTCCCTCACATGTCGCCATCGTCGTCTCCATTCGATCCACGCACACCTGCGTGTCACGACGCTCATACTCCACTCCATCACACTCACACCGGGAGACGCGGCTGCGTGCTCCCGCATGCCGACTGTCATCTCCCTTACATACCGCTCTCTTACACACACTGTCCCTCTCACACTCTGCCGTTCACTCACGCATGCCACCTCCCTCGTACACGTGGCTCCACTCGCGGCCTTTCACTCACTCCCGTGGTTTGTTCCACGCACGGCGTGCTGGGAGGCACGCACTTCGGCTTACATGCGGGGTCGCCTCCACACACGGGGGCGCACTCACACCTGGGGTCTCATCCACACACGGGGTCTTTGTCACCAACCCGGTCGCTCTCACACACGCCCTTGCATCCGCGCTATACGTGCGTTGCAGCACGCATTTCGCCACACTTGTAAACACACACACCTGCACAACCACACTGGGGATTCGTGTCCCCACAAGGGTTCCCGGGGCCTCTATACCCCCCAAGCTGCACGTGCACCCATCTACAGCACTCACCCCCTCAAACTCGCTCGACACGACCGAACTGACCTGGTCGAGATCAGCTTCAAGGGAGCATAGCGTCTCCCTCCGTTCCCGAAGGAGGCCATCCAGATGCTTGCACTGGGTCACCAAATAGTCCGCCAGCTCCCCCTCATGGTCCTCCACTACCTCCGTGTGTGTGCGTCTTTAACCCTGTCTGGATCGTGTAGTCTTCCCTCTATCGTTCCCATCTCCCGCGTCTCTATTATTTCCGTCTCTTCCCTTGGTATCTCCTTCGTGCACGTCTCCGTCACCCCATTTAGTTTTTCCCTCTCAGTCACCGTCACTGTTGCTCTCTCCGTCACCTTTACAAGTCTCGTCCAACACGTCCCCCAAATTTTTTTTTTGTTCCCGCCTTCACCGCGGGCCTGACAGCTGTTGCACTCCCCCCTAGTTCATTTGCTCCCACACGTGGCGTTGCCATTACGCACTCCGTTGTCCGCGCTTCACTGCTCGTTATTGCCTTCATGCCCACCTGCAGGCTTCGGCCCATTTGCTGCATCTCACCCCGCAGTGTTTTCATTTCTTCTTTCATTTCATTCGTGTTTGCTTTCAAATTCGTTTCCACATTCACATTCATTGCTGCCAGCATGGCGCATTGCTGGGCCATGTCGTGTACACTCGGCTGAGCCGATTCGGCCAGGATCGGGAGGTTTTGGCGGAGAGGGGAAGGGGAGGTGTCATATACCACGTTCGCTGCCGCGCCCATTTCGGGCTCTGGGTTCAGTTGGGGGGGAAATTGTTCCTGCATTACAATGGGAATGTCCTCCATGGGGATTTCATCCGAGACAATGGATTCTACACATTCTAAATCCAAACACATACACATTTCGAAACCACCCGGCACCCGCTCTCCTTGAGACTCCATCTTCTTTCTCGGAAGGAATTAATTTGGCCTGCTCGTAATTTGGAGGGAATCGGGGGTCGCTCCTCTCACCCCTGAACCGATTCCCGTGAATTTAGTTGGAGACCGAGGTGGATTTGAATCCCACACTTCTGTACTGAAGCAAAAAAAATCTGAAAACCCACTCCGTGGGAGTACCTCCTGTGCAGCTTCCCTTCACAGGGCAGCTCACCGGATGAAGGGATTGGGGCAAAGCCTTCGGGACCCCCAATCTTTGATAGGAGGGAAACCACGGGGTAACATCCCTGGGTTAGATTGCGGGAGAGTGTGTCGGAGTGGTGCTAAGGTGTCGTCCACCAGACGGCGGTCTCCTTGGGTTAACCTGAGGCGATTCCTTCGGGTGGGTGCCTGGAATGTCCTATCCCGAAGAGAGGATGATCACCTGTCTCTGTTATCATCTGAGCTCAAGCGTTTGGACATCGGGATTGCAGCTCTCTCTGAGGTTCGGAGACCGGATTGCGACGAGATAATGGTGGGTGGTTACACTTACTATTCGTCTGGTCGCTCTGATGGTTACCATACCCAAGGAGTTGCTGTAGCTGTGTCCAATAAGCTGACCCCATTGATAATTGAGGTAACACCGGTCAACGAGCGTATTATGAGACTAAGGATTCGTCACTCCTTAGTTGTCATTTCCCTGGTCTCTGTCTATGCTCCGACTGAGGCGAGTGACCTCACCGTGAAGGACACATTCTATGCCACGCTCGAGTCTGTGGTTGATCAGTGCCCCAGACAAGATACACTACTAGTCTTGGGGGATTTCAATTCATCGACTGGAACTGATAGGGATGGTTATGAGACGTGTGTTGGTCCCCATGGGTCTGGAACTATGAACCAGAATAGCACAAAGTTCCTTGACTTTGCAAGAACTCATGGACTTAGGGTGGCTGGTTCATGGTTTCAGCGCCCACAAGCTCATCGCTGGACTTGGTATTGCAACCCTGGCGGTGTGGCAAAGGAGATTGACCATGTCCTCATTGACGGTCGTTGGAGGATGATCCAGAACTGCAGGGTCTACCGAAGTGCTCAGTTCCTCAATACTGACCACAGGCTTGTTGTTGCGACTCGAAAGCTGCACCTTAAATCCTGGAGAATGGTACCATCCCAGCCTACGCTGGATGTTGGCAAGCTCAGGGATGAGAGAGTAGCTGAGGAGCTTGTGAACAGGTTGAGTGGACACTTGGGGGGTCTGGGTGCTTTGGGGGGTCCTGAAGAGTTGTGGAGTGCCTTCAAGACCACCATCCTTGATGTTGCCGTTGGATGTCTTGGAACTCACCGCAGGGCAAAGAAGAATTTTGTCTCTCAAGGGACACTGGATACCATTGACCAGAGTCGCAGGGCCAGGCTGAATGGCAGAGCTGAGCTGTTCAGGGAGCTGAGGTGTAAAACTGTACGTGCAAGGAGGCCTATGTGCGAGGAATCTGTGAGGGGGTAGAGCATCACATGTGGACAAGTGATTCTCGTCCCGCTTCCAGGGGAATTCGCGCATTGCGTTCATCCAAGCCCATCCCTCGGAGCACTGCAGTTAGAGCAGAGAGTGGTAGGCTCTTGACAGAGGAGTCTGAAGTGAAGGCCCGCTGTGCCGGTTACTTTGAGTGGTTGTACCAGGCTGATCCCCCAGCTGTCGAGTTGGACGTCAAGGGTGTTACAATCCATGTTGCTGACCCTCAAATCAATTGTGGTCCACCTTCGCGTGTGGAAACACAGGCTGTGGTGAACCGGTTTAAACGGGGCAAAGCTCCAGGGATCTGTGGCATCCATGCTGAACTTCTCAAGGCTGGTGGAAATGCTGCACTCGTGTCGTTGCATGCAGTTTTGTGCTCTGCCTGGAACACAGGCATCATCCCAACTGATTGGAAGAGGGGCCTTGTTGTTCCTCTCTGGATAGGGAAGGGTGATCGCCAAGACTGCAACAACTACCGAGGGGTGACGCTGCTCTCGGTGCCGGGCAATGTCTTTGCTCGGATAATTCTTAATAGGGTTCGCCACCATCTGCTTGAGCACCAGTGTCCAGAGCAGTCAGGCTTTACACCAAAGAGGTCAACGATTGACCGTATCCTTGCTCTTCGTGTCCTCACCGAACGCAGACGAGAGTTTCGGCAGGGGCTGCTTGCAGCCTATGTTGATCTCTGTAAAGCGTTCGATTCAGTGAATCGGGATGTCCTCTGGAGGATTCTTGGTCTTCGTGGGGTGCCACCAAAACTGATCGATCTGATATCTGAACTCTACTCTGGTACTGAGAGTGCTGTGAAGTGTGGTGGTACCATCTCTGACTTATTTCCAGTTGTTACTGGAGATCGTCAGGGGTGTGTACTGGCCCCCACACTTTTCAGCACTTGTATGGACTGGATTTTAGGGAGGATGTCGGAGAGATCAAGCTGCGGTGCATCGTTTGGAAATGTCAAGATCTCGGACCTTGATTTTGCAGATGATGCAGTCATCTTTGCAGAGACTTTAGATATCCTTTTGGGGGCACTCAAGGTGCTGAATGAGGAGTCGGAGCCACTGGGATTACGGGTTTCTTGGGTCAAAACTAAGATCCAGGCTTTCGGTGACATCTTGAATGCTGCTGTCCTGTCTGTGTTTGTTTGTGGTGAGGATGTTGAGGTCGTGGAGAGATTCACTTACCTTGGCAGTGATATTCATGTCTCTGCTGGCTGAGTCAGAGGTCAATAGACGTCTGGGTCGGGCCTGGGGTGTCATGGATTCACTGGATCATGGGGTGTGGCGCTGCCGGTACCTGTGTGAGAGGACGAAAGTCCTAGTCTTCAGGTCCTTGGTACTTCCAGTCTTTCTCTATGGATGCGAGACTTTGACTCTGACCAAGGATCTGAGACGGAGACTTAATTCCTTTGGTACCAGGTCTCTTCGGAGAATCCTTTGCTATCACTGGTTGGATTTTGTGTCCAACGAGCGGTTGCTGAGAGAGACTCGGATGAGATTTGTTACCTGCATAGTCCGTGAGCGTCAGTTGCGGCTGTATGGACATGTGGCTCGTTTTCCTGACGCTGATCCTGCTCACCAGATTCTCTCAGCGAGGCCGTCTCATGAGTGGAGGAGGCCAGTGGGCTGACCACATGCCTCGTGGTTGCAGCAGGTTGACCATCATCTCAAGGAGATGGGGATGGGCCTGGCATCTGACTGGGGGATGGCCAGACGGAGGACCCTGGAGTACCGGCGGAAAGTGGACGCAGCGACGCGCTGTTCTGGCACATGCTCCCACACCTGACCTGACCTGACATTTTTGCATTCACAGTGCTATTTTACCATTTTGGGATTTTACCCTAACAAGCTGATAAACATGTTGCTAGTGATGCTTGGAATTGAGAAATGTAGAAACTTGACATTGGAGATAAAACTGGACATAACAAAGCATTCTGAAAAAGGTGAAGGTCCCTTCCAAAATCGTTGGCTACACCTTTAAATAACAATCTTCTTGATGTTTTACTCGTCTAATTAACCTGATCTTGATTGAGTGACTGAACTTGTTCTTAAGTCAAGAATAATGTGCAAGTCTTTTAACCTGTTGGTAGTCACAACAATCCATCATCACAATAGTGTTTGTGTGGAGTGTGGATGAGATTTGGCGTAGAGACCCATCAGGGCTCCTCATCAATGCTCCATACATATTGTGGCAGACCCGGCGTCGCGGGGGAACCACGAGGGAGGGGCCGTCGCGGGTTCCTCTCTGAACTCAACTGGAATCGCAGGCTGTCACACACGAATAACTTTGTGTTGCGGTGGGTCGCTCTAATCTGTGGTGTAGTGGCGTATGGGCACAATGCGGGGAGCGTTGTGGAGGTGTGGTGTTGGTGGTCACGTGTCTGCAAGGCTTATAGGTGTTTACGCCGCTTGAGGCGTGTGTCTAGTTTTGCAGTAGTGTGCATCCGGACGGGCAATAAACAGAGTTCGACAACCCTCACGACTATCCGAGTTCCACTGCCATCCGGACATTACCTTGGCGACGAGTCTGTTTCGGATCGACGTATGCAGAGTGCCTGGGTTTCGTCGGTATTGACTTGGAGTCTTTGGCTGGGGCAATTGGATTGTCAGGCGCGCGGAGCGCCGGGGAAATTGGCACAGCTCGCGCGGTTCGAGTTCGACCACCTGGCGAGAAGCCCAGGGAAGCGCGTCGCGAGTTTCGCGCGCCCGCACGCACAGTCTTCGGTGCGGGTCGAGTCCTGCAGCCAGACGTCTCGCCGTCACCTGCGAATTTGCGTCGAGTGAACTGCAGGACGGCTCAAGATTGGTGGAAGGTCGGGGCACGGCGCACGGATGAGTGCCCGTCTTCGTCGGAGACGACTTCGAATTGTTTTCAGAACAATTGGGATGCTATTTCCATGCGAATGATGTAGACGACGAGAGCAAACGCAAATCGATCTTGCTCGCCTCGCTCTCAACGGAACATTATCGGCTACTAAGTGATTTGGTAGCGCCAGATAAGCCCAGTGACGACGGGCTGTCGTTTCAGGACGTGGTAGGGAAGATGAAAGCCCACATGGCGCCGGAGAAGTCATTGCAGCTGGCTCGGTACCAGTTCGATCACCTCGCGAAGGGTGCAGAGGAGCGCGTCGCAGATTTCGTGGCGCGGGTGAAGCATTCGGCCGTGGTTTGCAAGTTCACGGCGGAGGATCGTCCAGCTCGGTTCAGAGATCGCTTTATTTCTGGGCTGCAAGATGCGAAGATGGTGTCGGCGATTCTGCGGATGCGAAGTGTCGACGTTACATTCGACTCGGCAGTCAAGACTGCTTCAGCTGTCGAGCATACACTCACGGATGTCCGCGCCATCGCCGGCCAGAACGTGACGGGTGATTCCAGCTGGGGCATGTCGGGTGAACCCGGGGTCCACGCGATGACCCAGGTGCCCCAGGTCATGCCCACGCTTTTCGGTGCGGGCCGTGGCCGCGTGCCGCAGCGCGGCCGCACGGGAAGCGAGATGGACACCCAGGGGTGCTGGGGATGTGGAGGACTGCACCTGCGGCGGGTGTGCCCCGTATAAGAATACCGTGTGTTTGCATTGTCACAAGGTGGGACATCTGAAGCGTGTGTGTCGAATGGCGGGGGCCGCCGTTAAGGTCTTGGATAGCGAGGTGCGGGACGACCCCAGCGACCTGAGGAGCGGCCTGCAGCCAGGGCATAGTGATCCCGGCGGCCCGGAGCAGGAAATGCAACCAATGTTGAGCCTGTTTTCAATTGGTCCGGAGGTGACAAGACCAATAACAGTGGAGGTTGAGGTGAATGGCGCGCCGATCGTGTTTCAAGTTGACACCGGGGCTGCAGTGTCGGTCGTGGGCGAGCAGGCTGCTCGTGACCTTCGCGGTGTTCACCTGGTCAAGACGACCTTGTCGCTGTGCACATACACCGGCGAAACGATTGCACCACTTGCTGTGACAGACGTCTCGGTGGTCTACCGAGGTCAAAGCGCCCTACTCTCATTGTTTGTGGTACGAGGGGAGGGGCCGGCCCTTTTGGGCCGGGACTTGCTGGCTCGCCTCAGGCGAGACTGGATGGCGCCAGCCGGTGACCTTGAGCGGCCCGTGCTGGGCTGGTTGGGGGTGCGACGTGAGGAGGAGGAGGAATTTCCTGTTTCGGAGTTCGCACCTCCAGGTGCACCTGTGCCTCCTTCGGGGCACGTACCTCCGTTTGGGCCCGGGCCTCCCTCGAGACCCGAGGGCGAGGTTCCGGCGACGGGGGCCGCGACGATGCAGCATGGGCTGCCGTTCATTGCTTCCTGCGACGATGATGTACGGTTCTGGAGCAACGGTAGCCATGCCAGCTGCGACGAACTCTCGCGCTTCGGCTGCGCTCGTGATACAGTGCACACCCTTGTCGTTCAGGCGATTTCAGCGGGGGATTGGAGCGAGCCGGTCGCGTTCAAGAAGTTCGCGGAACGCGACCATCGACGACAAGCAAGTCATCTCAACGTCGTGACAACCAAGAGGCGTACACACGATGTGATTCATGGATTGATAATTGTTGTGTGTTTGATTCTTGCTGCATGAGCGATTCGATTTAGCATTGTTAAAGCAAATGCCGACAGTCCGCGTGTGAGCATGATATATTTGGTTGGGATCAATCAATGGGATGACCGATATGATCGATGTGATGTGAAGAGCTTGCAGGCGATCGTGGCGAATAAAGAGGTCTTTCTGATCTCCAGCTGCGAGGGCAGTCCACGGTCCGCTACTCTCTCATGTGTGGGAGTTATACTGGGAGAACGCGCTGTACGTGATGGGGAGGTTGCATTGGAGCAGACGATGTTTTTGTTGTTGTATGACACTGATATGTCTCCAGGCTACACTGATCGTCCGTTCGGATGTGCGTTGAGATCTCGACTCGATGTGATGCATAGGTTTGTTATGGGATTGATGGTGCGGCCAGCCGACGGCACTGTTCAGCATCACCGCCCATCCCTGATATGGCCAAGGTCAGACGTGCCTGGCGCCATGCAGCGCAAACCTCTGGTCTCACCAAGGTCGGCCGCGCTGGCGCGCGGGGCTTGCAGGCTCGGGATGTTTATCTGATTCGGTCCTGTCTGAGGGAGATGTGCCCACTTGTCGACCGGGGGCATTTGATGGTGCCGGGGGAGGTTCGCTTGGGGTGTCACCACGACCTCGCCGGAAGACGTGTAAGCATGAGCCGCCTGGGGGCGTTTCTGCTGCGTAGTGATGCTGTGCTCCCCAACTTGCTTCTTGATATCTTTAACACGGCCAGGGTTTTGTGGTCTGCAGCCATCATTGGGTTCGTCGTGCACCTCAGTACTCAAGCACCTGTCCACTGCATTTTGGGATTCGACTCGAAAGGATGAATGATATGCCAGGTTAACACAGCGGCATTGAGGTTGCAGGTTGGGCAGATAAGCACGTTTTCTTTTGTGCCGGCTCTTCTGGGTTTGGTTCACGGCCACATGATTAATGCCGTTTTTGGGCTCTGGTTGTTTTCTGTGTGGTGGGGCCTATGATTTTTGATTGACGTCGTTTTGTGGCGCTTTGTTTTTTTTATGCCGTAGGTTGCTTTACCGATGTTGTTTCTCATTCTAATGGTCATTTTATAATCATGTTTTTAGGAGGGAGGAATGTGGTGTGGTGGCGTATGGGCACAATGTGGGGAGCGTTGTGGAGGTGTGGTGTTGGTGGTCACGTCTCCGCAAGGCTTATAGGTGTTTGTGCCGCTTGAGGCGTGTGTCTAGTTTTGCAGTAGTGTGCATCCGGACAGGCAATAAGCAGAGTTCGACAACCCTCACGACTATCCGAGTCCCACTGCCCTCCGGACACTACGTAATCGACCGCCAATAACTTGACCATATGACTTGGAGTCCTCCGTTTACCTAAGGACACGTGATCTTATCGGGGAATCGTGCCCTCGGTGTGAACTTGCGTTAGTTAGATTACTTACTGGATCGGGTGCAGCCGAGCAGAGCTGCCAAGTACGTATCAGCTCTTTAACAGATTTTTGGGAATAATGTCCCGGCTCAGCTGGGGTGTGGGCCATACTTAACCAATGGAGGAGTTGACAAAAACAAGCTGGGAGCATTTCTATACAAAGCAAATTTACATTCAAGCGAAGAAAAGTATGTGGCACAGTATGGGATTTATTGTAAATGTACAGCAGGGGGAAGCAAGGAATTTTTGTGGGGTGTGGCAAAAGGCAAACAATATTTACAAAAGAAGACAGTGCAGAGTTATCCTGAATATTCTTATACAGTCTTAACTTATGCTATGACAGTTGCCATCTCTCCCTCTCTTACTCCCTCCCTTACTCCCTCCCTCTCTTACTCTCTCACTCTCTCACGGAGATAGCCCAGAGAGATAGAAGCAGTTGAGGATTTATGACTTCTCAACACCTGGCGTGGCCGACATACCTGCGCAACCCAGAAAGCTTAGGAAAGGGGAGGAGAGAGAAATACTGCGGATGTCTTGGGTGCATGTTTGAGAAGTGCAAGTGTAATGTGACGTGGGGGTGTGGCGTATTGTAAGAGGAAGAATGTGAGGTGCAAGTCAGTTCGGTTCGCTCTTGGGTTTTGCTCTGAAAAGCACAGTTGGTAGGGCTTGCCCGTGTTGATTGTGCTTTAGCGTCCACAGTCGACAAGAGATGGATGGTCGAAGAAAGATGTGTGAGAAAAGATCCTATCGTAAATTGTGTCAGAATCTGTATGTGTGTCGCTGTGGGATGTAGCTTAAATGAGCGACGTTGAATGGAAGCAGTCCCGGCTCGCAGCAGTAATGCGTGACCCCAAGCCTGGTCATGCTGACTCCGATGCTTGTCCTTGCGCCGCCTGTCTCCCCGGCAAGGTCTGATGTCTGGCGAGCTCTGGCGTCTTCTGATCCTTGCTCATTCTGTCCCCTGGCAATTCTGCTCAGCCCTATCCCCAGCGATCTCTCGGCGATGCCCCAAAATGAGCTGCGTTCGCTCCTTTTATGAGCCCCGGAAGAGGAGAGGAGCCAAACGTCGGATCAAAAGAGGCTCTTGGCAAAATTGAGCTTCCCTATTGGTCCATAGCAGTCGTAGCCACACCCCACCAGACCCCAAAGGCGAAAAGCTGCTCAGTTGCTCACCAACAGGGTAACGCATCAGAGCTCCGACTTTTACGTGGGGCCATAGTTTTTGGAACCGCAACAATATTCTCAATCGCCTCATGCTCGAAAATGTGTTCCCAACAACATGGTTTGGTGTTTTGTACTCTACCTTCACTTCAAAATAAATGCAAATGGAGATCAATTCATATGGAATTGACATTTGAATGTTCTCCAAGCTCGAACAATCGAGTCACTGGCAAGACATGGTTGACTAGCATCGAAATTACAAGAGATTCACTGAAATGCATTTTGCGTTTCCTCCCACACCCCTTTCCCTCCCCAAATGTGAGGGTATAATTTTGTAAATCAGATCTTTATGATTGTTTCATTTTTATCAGAGTGTGCATTGCATTGTTTTGGGAGCCCTGTCACATTCACTTGAACTAACCCGTCTTTTGTAGAAACGCCGTAGCGAAATTCCCTGCTTCTGGGAGAATCAGCCTTCTGGTTGCCAGAAGATTAACTGTGCTTTCAACCATGTGAAGGCCCGGATTATCGACGGCGTTTTTCTCCAACCAAGCCGGGGTGAGTGTCCCTCACGAGATTATCAGAGGCTTCCTAAAAGGTGCTTTTATTATTTGGAAATTCGTATTTGGAGATGAAATGTCATGAATAGGAATTGCTGGTTCAATTTTCAACTTGCACAGTGAATCATCACATCTTACCATGGCCAAACAATTGTTTTTTAGTGAAACTACAGTGTTGTGTATGCAAGGTGTAATGGTTAGTCATTGTGATAGTTTACGGTGACACTATTTGTTGTTTCCGCATTGCCCCATTCAGAAAGTGTGCTGATGTTGGATGACACAGTGGGCTCTGTCATGATGGGAGCTCCCAAAGGGCCAGTGCCATCCCAGCCGGCAACTTTGCCGGCAGCAAACCAAGTGGAGGTCTCGGTGACACCACAGAACCGCACAGTCATCAAGCTGGAGAATACCGAGAATGTTCCCAGCCCCACACATCCCCCAGTTGTCATCAACGCTGCTGATGACGATGATGAAGATGATGATGGTTGGTATTCTTATTTGAAGCCTGCCTTAAGGTTGCAGTTTTGTTTCTTGGGGAGAGGGTTAGGGCTGAGAATATCAAGATGATGAAAATATGCAAATGGTTGTTGAATGTCATTACAGCCAGTCCAAGACAACTCCCATGCCGATCTACTCAATGTTTTTAGTGATCTATTTCCATGATTTCCAATTTCTTCAAAAAACTTAAAATGTTGTACAGTTATTTTATAGAATTAGGAATGCTACATATTTTAGCTAAACATGTTTTATTCAATTCACGAACATTTATGGGGAAAAATATGGAGGAAAAAAAATGTGACTCCCGTGACAGCTCTTATCACAATTATATTGCCCGCCTCGACATTTTTATCATTTTGTTGCCTCCTAGAATGGATAAACTTTTTTTTCTTGCACAGTAGACTACATGTGGGTGTGAAGATTTTTAAAATTAGACAAACTATGAAAAATAAATAAACTCTCTTTCTTGGGGAGCATTAATAGTATATGACTCCTGTGACAGCAAGCCATGACTCCCATGACCACCATTATGAAAAAAGCCCTCGTTGAGATTTTATTTATTTTCCAAAAGCCCAAATAATTTCAAGTCCAAGAATACAACTTGATGATAAAAGGTCTTCAAAATATTCTCAGTTGTAGATCCTGTTGTATGCATGATGGATAAAATGTTCAATGTTCAAACATTCAAAACAGCTGTTTACCACCATCTCATCTTCCCCCATCCAAAACCACGATCTTTTCTACCCCCGCTAATCCGCCCCCAAACCCACCTTTAAATTTCCTGATTTCCTTCCTGAAAGTCCCTGTCATGTCCATCTTGTTTACCCCACCTACCCCACCCCATCCCTCTCCCTTCTACAGATCTCATGTCTGTTCCTCACTGTTATGTCCTTCCCTCCTACCCTCTTGTCTCCTGCCCCCTCCCCCCCCTTGTTGTGCATTGTGTGTTAGCTCTCATATGAGCCTCCACAATGCATACCAAAAAAAATACAAATTTAATGTTCAAATTCAAAGTGTGGAGAAGGCTCTCATACTTGTGGCTACTTCAAATAACGCTTTAATTTCTGGCATGTTTCCTGGCCTTCTCAAGACTGTCTGCTGGAAATGGTAGTTGACCCCTGTTGTTTGTTCGTTCCAGGTTCAGCATTTCACAGATGATATTTTCTCTGGGCTGTTGTGAGTGATCACGGTCAGACAGTTGTGCAGGTTACCACTTTGGTTAAGGTAACTCAGACAAACATCATTGGCATCCACTGTAGCACCTCGAGAAGAAGCCAAAGAAACACGAAGTTACCAAATGCACAAATTTAAATGATAAATACTATAAATTTGCATTCAGAACTGGGTTCCCTTCTACTGGTACAGTATAGTTCTGGTGAGGGTTAAAATAGATGTGTACTGAATAATGTGCATTTTAGATTTCTTTATTCATTTACAGATATGCAACAATCTCATTCTATTTGTATTGTAACAAGAACAATCTTTGCTGTACCAATCCAGCTTGAGATAAACTTTGCAAGCTGGCTTAGCGGTAGGGAGACCTCATTTTGATTTCATCGAGATACCAAAACAAACAATTACAGCAATAACCTAGCAGTCAAACGACCATTAGGAATTTGGAGGAATTTGGCTTTGTGTGTGCTCATTCAAAAAGCGTGCACTGAATAATTTTAACTCTGCGGTACTTTCAACTTGAGAACCGAAAAAATTAACCCATCAATTATAAAACAAACATGTTTCATAAAGAGATAATTAAGGAATGGGAAGGGATCACGTGGCCAGAAAAATGTGTGTTTATTACTAGACAGGAATGGACTCACCTACAGTACTTAGAACTAAGCTTTAATCTCTCTCCATCTCTCCATCTCTCCATCTCACATCTCATCTCATCTCATCTCATCACACACACACACACACACACACACACACACACACACACACACGCACACACACGCCCACGCGCACACACCCACACACACACACACACACACACACACACACACACACACACACACACACACACACACACACACACACACACACACACACACACACACACTAAAAAGATAGGGGGAGAGGAGAAATATAAGAGGAAGAATGATGCACTAAACCATGGAACTTCCTGCAGCATGGCACATTTCATGGTGGTGCTTGCTGCAGGAACTGGAGTGAACTCTCGCTCATGGTGGTCCCAATGTGCTCTGCGAGTAGTACCAATGCGGGTGTTGAAAATGTCACCGGCTTCCTTCCTCTACACATCCGCTGCCTTATTCTATCCTCTTCCCTTTAGTTTGCCAGATGTTTTGATTCATTGTATTTTATTAACTTATCATATTTTCTCCTTGGCTTCTCTCGATACCTTCTTCCCTCCCCACCCCCTCCCCCCCCCATTTTATTTTCGCTGTCCTCTCTCTGCCTTTCTGCAGGTGTGACTAACATCCTGGATCAACTCAATTCTATGGAGGAGCATAATGATGCAATGTTATTACTTTCGAAAAATAATGTGTAGCAAATAAGATTGACAAACGTAGCTTTTTCTTAGGAAAAACAAACAAAATTCTTAATTTTGTAACCCCTCTTGCATCAAAAATGAGGTGTAGCACTTCCTACTAGCTCAACACCATGTTAGTATCTGGCAGGCCTCAACAAACCCTCTTGCAACATGTTGCCAGTGATCTATTTTTGGCTGACCTTATTATCCATGGAAAATTCCATGGTCCAAAACAGTACTGTATTGGCAATATATGAGGGAACTCCAGGCATACATCTTTTTTACCCTGACATTTGACTCTGTCAATAGGAGGTTGTTTCAAATAGTTTTCTCCTCATCCTCCTCACACTTACGTCATTGCTGTGATTGGTCGTCAGACCGTCCACGAGATCAAAAACCAATCACAGCTCGAGTGCTTCAGAGCTCCTGTCAATCATAGAGTTAGGCCACGCCCAGACACATGGTCAGTCTGTCTTCACCGTTTAAACAGTCACGCACAAAGGACATGTCTTCGTTTGGACATGTCTTCGTTAATATATGGATATATTTGTGTTTCTGTCATGTTTAACTGCAATGTCACCTTACATGGTGAAGTCAAGCTGACAGGAATTTGTATCTACATTTATTTTATCGAAGAAATCGACGTCATGACATACAAGGGGTGGGGGTCACGCATAGTCGCCATCTTGGTATGTTTGGTAATCGGCTGTGTATTATCAACATTATTTAATAATCGGCTTTAATTTGATACCCGATCATTCATGGTATTTATTCTTGTTTTTTTTTTTTAATACGAGTACAGGCCCGTAGGGGCGTGCCCGTAGGTGCATGCCAGTATATGCAGCTTCGTGCCTGCAGTATCAGGTCCCCAGCATCAATTATGACGTCTTATCAAACAAAGAAGAAGAATTGTGACGCCCCTCTCTCTCGCCCCTCTCTTCCCCCTCCTCTCTCCCTCCTCTTCTGTCCCTCCCCTCTCTTGCCCCCCCTCTCACCCCCTCTCTTGCCCTTCTCTCTTCCCCCTCCTCTCTCCCTTCTCTTGCCCCCCTCTCACCCCCTCTTTCGCCCTTCTCTCTCCCCCCTCCTCTCTCCCTTCTCTCTCCCCCTACTCTCGCTCTTCTCTCTCCCTCCCCTCTCTTGCCACTCCCCTCTCACCCCCTCTCTCTGCCCTCTGTCCCCCCTCTCTCCCTCCCCTCTCTTACCCCCGTCATATATATATATATATATATATATATATATATATATATATATATATATATATATATATATATATATATATATATATATATATATATATATATATATATATATATATATATATCTCTCTCTCTCTATATATATATATATATATATATATATATCTTTCCCCCTCTCTCCCCCTCCTCTCTCCCCCCTCCTCTCTTGCCCCTCTCTGTAAATGTATTCACAAATGTCTACCAAGCACAACGATTAATTCCAACCTTGGGAAAAAACAGCTTTCAAACCCTTGGGAAACAGCTGTTCCCCTCGGGAAAATTCAAACCTCGGGATTAATTAATAATTTGAATAATAATTAATCAAACCTTGGGATAAATTCATTAATTCAAACCTTGGGAAAGAACGGCTTTCAAACCTTGGGAGACACTTGGGAAACAGCTGAAATGGATGAGGAAGAACGATATCAAACTTTGAAAAGGCACATACCCAGGTCCCCAGTGTCGATTGTGACGTCACACCAAACGAAGAAGAAGAATTGTGACGGCAATCCTTAAAAAATTTAAATAAATAAACATTAATTGTGAGGTCATTTGTGATGTCATAGCACCGTGTCCTGTCATTGGTTCACAGATACATGGCCGTAACTTGGGAACCGCTCGTCCGATTGATATCAAACTTTGAAAAGGCACATCCGCGTGCCCCGGCAATATTCCTGGCAAGTTTCAATCCGATCGGACCAGTGGTCGTCTGGTTATTAATAATTTGGGAAAAAATGGCATGAGAAGGTGTAACGACACCTTCAGCTGCCGTATATACATCTTTTAAACACTGAAAATGCAATAAAATGGCCGTAACTTGGGAACCGCTCATCCGATCGATATCAAACCTCGAAAAGGCACATCCGCGGGTCCCCGGCAATACTCCTGGCAAGTTTCAATGAGATAGGACCGGCGGTCGTCGAGAAACGGCGGTCACAGACAGACAGACACACAGAGATTGCTGGAATTATAGATAGATTGTCTGGTAATCGACTGCCCAAGTATCATCAACATCAAATATTAATCGACTTTTATTTGACACCCGATCATTCATGGTATTTATTCTTGTTTTTTTTAATATTGTCTGGTAATCGGCTGCCCAAGTTTCAGGAAACTCTCAAGAAGGAAATTTAGAAGGAGAGCTTGGGGTGTAAGGGGGGGGGGGTGAACGAGAGTAGAAAAGATCATGCTTTTGGATTGGGGATGATCTTAGAATTCCTGGAGCTCTGTGATGGTCATAAATTGACCTATCCTTGGGTTAAATTTTAATTTTTAATCTCAAACATACATCTCTGAAAGGCTTCAATTTGTAACTCGTGGTTGAATTTGGGAAAATGGATAGGATGTGGAAGTTTGCTTGGAATGGCTGAATTTTACGTGGAATCTCCCCATCTGCATATTGCAGTTACGTGATGCCTGCACAGTTACCTTAACCTTGCCTGCTTGGCAGCTATACTGTTTTGTGGTATCTTGATTTTTTTATTTTTATATTCCTGATCATGCATGAGGGTACCTCTCCGGTGAAATAATGAAAGAGTGTGATGACTGGGGTGGGAGTGGGGAGGGTGGAGGAACATACTTTCCAATTTCAGAAAAAACCTTTTTTGTGGAATATTGAAGTGCAAGAGTGCCAATGCCATCTCATCACACAACACCATGATAGCCCCACGTGACACTGATGTGTGCAGAAAGAAGGCAAACACCAAGTTAAGGACGTACCTCTGGGACGCATTGAATAACGAGGTGGTTATTTATTTTTATTTCCTCTTCATGCATTGCTTTAGCCATCCTGGACGAGAATGTCATTGGTCCTTTTTAGGTCATCTCTACCGAGATGACCGAATAAAGCCAGACCAAATGTCCGTACGTCCGTACGTCAACAATTTTTCTTTCCGATCTTGACGAAACTTAGTATGTGGGTAGAGGTCAATGAGTGTTACACAACTATAAAGCTTTTGTCAGGGTCAAGGTGACGAGGTCACCAAAGTTATAAAAATCGCCGTTTTCAAAACCTATCTAGTCTGCCATTCTACAACATATTTTGCAACTGTTTATTGATTATGATGGTAAAAAATATTATCTTGTATCTAACCGGACAGATTTTTGAATTTCCGTCCTGTTTAGCCGCCTCGTAACCTGGAAGATGGTCAAAAACACCTCCCGGTACAAAGAAAACTTTTTACTTCCGATATTGATGAAATTTGGTATGTGGGTAGAAGTCGATGAGTGATACCCAACGACATATTTTTTCCCAGATTCGAGGTCAAGGTCATGAGGTCACGAAAGTTGTGAAAGTCACCATTTTCGAAACCTATCTAGTCTGTCATTTTAGGAGATATCTGGCAACGGTTCATCGATTATGATAGTAAAAATCCTTATAGAGATGACCGTCACCCCCACATGGGAGGTAATTTTTAAAAAAGTACTGACAGTGGTTAATGTTTTGATACTACCAGTGGAAACAATGAGCTTCATGCTAGTATCATTAAAGCTTAATCCCAATTGGTCAACATTAAAGTAAAGTAAATGCCTTACATTTGAAATTTTGTTGCACAGGCTAAAATTCACACAAGGATACACACAAGGAAATTGGATGCAGGTGGAGGCCATTCAGCCCATCATGCCTGTGACACATCAACAGCATGCCTGTGCATCCAATTTATCACACTAGATCACTTATTCACTGCGCACTCCTTGTTCTTTATGTCTGCAATACTCGATCTCTCAGGTGTCGAATGTAATTGGGTACCGAACAAGGGCAATATGGATAAAAATTCTCACGAGTTGCACAATGAAGGAAAAACAAAATCATTGACACATTTTATTATTTCCTGAAGCTATCCACATCTCAATAATCCACATTCAAGCTTATCACATGTTATGGATTGCATAAGCAATGTTCTTTAGGGACTTGCATGTAACAAGGAAGTGAGGAATCTTATACACTCATCAAAAGTATTGAGAAAACGTATTGTCCCACACCTGGATGCTTCCTCTTCATTTGAAAAAAAAAAACAATCAAAGTGAAAGGATGCCATATATCTAAGTGGTCCTGAAGAAAAAAGATCGCCTCTCCACAAGTGTCTCTTTTACATTGCTTTGCAGCCCAGCCCTAAGAGACCCCAATATTGAATTTCAGCTCCCTTACCCACCTTGTGTTATAAAGCTAATCACCAGTAATATACGAGGGGCAGTAAATAAGTGACCTTAAAATGGCGATATAAATTTGAGAATGTAATGTGTGTAGTTGTAGATGACGTTATTTCTATGGGTAGGAGTCATGTTTTGCCTGTTTTTGATCTGGCAACATTGAGCGTATGATGTCATTAGAGCTCTTCCAAGAAGGCGGCTCTCTTAGAAGCATGCATCAGAGAGGAGCAATGTTCTGTCATCCGTTTCTTGGGAAGTGAGGGTGTGAATCCCAATGAAATCCATCGCAGAATGAAAATGCCATATGGTGACGCATGTTTATCACTGCAACAGGTGTATGACTGGGACAGGAAGTTTAAAAGTGGAGTTCTTTCAGTTTGGGTGTGGGTTGTCTAGGCACCCACCTTGCAGACATTTTGTGGAACCCCAGCCTGGTGTGCTGAACCATGGCTAACGTTCAATTTGGAGGCAACTTCATCCAGTGCAATGCGATTGTTTTCCCTTAGCACATGCTCAACTCCTGCTACCATTTCTGGTGTGTCGGCTGTGAGGCCAGCCTCAGCGAGCAGCCTCTGCCACACTGGACAGTCCACTTTTAAGCTTCCTGTCCCAGTCGTACACCTGCTGCAGCGATAAGCATGTCACCATATGGCATTTTCATTATGCGATGGATTTCATTGGGATTCACACCCTCACTTCCCAAGAAACGGATGACAGAACATTGCTCCTCTCTGATGTATGCTTCTAAGGGAGCTGCCATCTTGGAACTGCTCTGCTGACGTCATTCTCGAATTTATATCGCCATTTTAAGGTTACTTCTTGACTGCCCCTCGTATACCAACTGTGAAGCTACGATATAAAATCAAGCTCTGTGTGTACATCTGAGAATCAAAAAAAACACTGCTACAAATTTTGCGTACATGCTGGGGGTACCCACAGTCAGGTCAGAAGCACAAAACCTCTCCCCAACCCTTCCCCGCAAGGGTACATTTTCCTCTGTAAGCGAGTCACCATAGCGGGAGGGAGCAGGTGTTTATAACTATATTAAAATAAGGGAATTTTCTGTGTGTCGTCTGATCAATATAGAATTGAAAACGGCTGGGCCAATCTGGGGAGTGGACTTGCAACTTTCATCTGTACATGCGGAATGATGAAAGTGGTTTGACCTCTGATCCCTGCTTGAGGGATGGAGTATTGATACCATAATTTGCTCCCTGAGGCAGAGGGTATTGCTGGTGATTCAAATAGAGTTAATGGTTGTCTTGCTGACAAGATTTCCTCGAGGTGTATGAACTCACCTCGAAGCTGTCTCACCTGGGTTTCAATACAGATCCAGCAAAAACTGTCAACCCGGTGTTTCACAAGCTGTGTGATTCATAAATGTGTGCCATGCCTCGGATGGACGTCACAATTGGTGTCCCATTTGCCAGCATTCGTTATGGGACATCAAAGATCCCACTGGTGTTCTCCGTGAAGAATAGGTGAGCTATTGCCAACACCATGGCCAAATTCCAAAATCCTGCCCCAACAAGCAGCGTGGATTGCATCAGCTGCACAGCTGCACCCTCAGATAAGGGACTGCATCAGCGACATAGCCGTGCCCCCATCCAATGATGCTACCCTATCCAGACAGCCCTGTGCTGCATATGAACTGAGAAGAAGAAAGGTTACCAAACACTGCACTGTAACTCCATTTTCTTGAATAAAAGTTCCCCCAAACCCCAAAGCTGGAATGAATTGCTGCACATGCTTAGAATGCGAGGTTTTTAACTATAAAATGATAATTAGCCTGCATTGCTTGTTGCAAACATTTTAAAATATTTAACTGTAAAGAGGTAATTGAACATTACTGAATTTGTACGTTTGCTTGCCGTACATGTTTTTCCATTGAAATTTTGCTCTTCCCTGAATATTTCCTTATTCATTCGGTCGACAAAGGACTGTTGTAATCAAGTCGTCGTATAATTTATGATCACGACCTTTCTTGGCTAGTGCAGCCAATTACTGAGCAATATGTACCTTTGCCATTGAATGTAAATGGGTGTTGTGTTTTCACCCCTGTCTGCCTGCCTGCCTGTCTGTGAACAGGATATCTCAAAAAGTTGTGGACTTTATCGGAAGAAATTTTGTGGGGAGGTTTGGTGTGTGACAAGGACGAAATTGTTCGATTTTGGTGAAAATCCGGATCCGGACACTAGAATTTTAAAAGTGATTTTTCACCATTGAGAGATGTGGCCAAAAACTACATGGAGCAAGATATCTCAAAAAGTTGTGGACATGTTATGACAAAAGTTGGTGGATGTGTTGGTTTGGTGAAGAGAACAAGCCAATTCGAGTTTGGTTGGGGTCTGGATCCAGATCCGGTATATCAGTGGGATATAATGTGTTCATCTTGGCGGAGGTATGCGCTCTACCGACTGCCATTCCATTTCACTATTGAGTGCATCAACAACGTCCTGGTTCGTCTCAAAAAACTCCGAGCCGTGTTGTGTGGATGTTTCTTTTGCGATAAATATGGCTGTTTGCACAGAGCCATGTTGACATGAAACAGCTGGGATTCAAAAGTTGATGATTGTGCTCTCGCTTTAAAAGTGTTTTAATTGAGTCTTATATTTAATTGCATGTAACAAAAAGTCCAAATAATTGACCATCACTCCCCCTCTGCCCTCACCTAATTTCCCATACATAATACGCATTTGTGTTGCAACTTAGCTGATGGAGTCTGTTCCTTGTCTCTTATTTCAGTTTGATGGACTTTTGGGCTGTGTGTTCGCAATTCTAGTCGATTTAACACGATCATGCGAGTCTGCCTCCCCTTTTTGCAATGGATGTGCTTAACAGTTGAGGTATACCAAAACAATACAACAAAAGAGCAAGCCAATATTTGTCGACTTGTGATGCACTGTTCAAATGATATGAGCCGTTCTCGGTAAGACGGATGTTTGCTTGGGGAAAAAGCCACAGGTGCTGTGCAGTTGATTGATTGCCATTGCTGTGTGTAATCTCTTGTAGATGCATCTTCTGAAGAGACTGAAGCAGCAAAAAGAATGTCTGAATTGGGTACTCTGAAAGGCAGGAAGTTTGCGTCTTCAACGAGGAAAGTTACAACCACTTGTGCTTCCGGTAAGAGCAAAGGCTTCACTCCTCTATTTTGGTTGGGGGAGTGGCATTATATATATATATATATATATATATATATATATATATATATATATATATATATATATATATATATATATATATATATATATATATATATATATATATATATATATATATATATATATATATATATATATATATATATATATATATATATATATATATATATATATATATAAACATAACCTGGTGTTGGCGTAGTGGTTAGGGTAGCGGCTTGGGATCCAAAAGGTCCTGAGTTCAAGCCCCGTTGGCCGCTTGAATTAATACACACCAGGAGGTTGACTCAGCCTGTCATCCTTCCGAGGTTGGTGAAGTGAGTATCAGTGTACTGGGCCCTATGTATACCCCGATTAAAATGGGTGTACCATATCCCTGTGTCGTAAGAGGCGACCAGGGTTGCGTCAGGAAGGGCATCCGGCGTAAAACCTGTGCCAAATCACTTTGCGGATCATACGGATGATCTGCTGTGGCGACCCTTAACGGGAGCAGCCGAAAGAAGATGATATATATATATATATATATATATATATATATATAATTTTTTTTATTTTATTTCCCCCTTTTATACTAAAGTCACATCCACTTTTCAGTGTCAACTGGATTTGAGGTGAAAACCCTGGAACAGATCAGACGAGAAAAAGCCTTGAGGAACCAACAGGGACTATCCGGTATGTTTGATCTCGGTTTGTCTTGTGGATATTTTTTTTTTTTAAACAAATTAAGGTATTGGTAGGAGTGAAATGACAGAGGGTATCAGTGTTACACACTGACAGAAAATAAAAAAGGAACCAGGAGATAGACAACATTTGAGTGGCAGAAATGGGGGTTGGAGAGGTGTGAGGTCGGCAGCAAGAGTATTGAAGAATGGGAGAAAGCATGAGATGACTGGCAGCACTCTTTAAATGCTCAAAGGAGGGGTGCAAACCAACACACTCAGCAAGCTGGTTCATAATGCAAAAAAGATGAAGGGATTGAGCTTGAGCTTAAAATTGGAGGGTAAACGGGCGTGGGATTTTGGGGGAACATGTGTAACCATGGCATGTTTGTGGAGAATGGATAGATGAGAGGCAAAATAACACAGAGTTGACCAACCTGTGATGAGCAAAAAGCAGACCGAGCGACTTGCCCTCTTGTGGAGAGATGCCTTTAGCATGAAGAATCTTCTTCCCCATCCCCTACATCAGAGCATGATGAGAAATTGCCGAAAGAGGCGAAATTGGGAACCCATGTTCCATTATACATTGGAGAGCTGAGTTGCTCAGAATACACGTAACTCTTTGAATGTACTCTGAGTGAATTGGCCATCCTTGGAGACCATTTCAGCGACAAGTCATAACCGCTCCCTCCAAGAGTGAGAGGATTTGTTGTCAGTACCCCCTCCCTCTGGCATAGCTCCCATCTGCAATACCCCCTATTTATCTATCTCCAGCTATCCATTTATCTATCTCTATCTCTCCTCACACCTCTCACCTCACACCTCTCTCTCCCCCTCTCCCCCTCTCCCCCTCTTCCCCTCTCCCCCTCTTCCCCTCTCCCCTCTCCCCCTCTTCCCCTCTCCCCTCTTCCCCTCTCCCCTCTTCCCCTCTCTCCCTCTCCCTCTCTCCCCTCTCTCCCCTCTCTTCCCCCTCTCTCCCCCTCTCTCCCCTCTCTCCCCTCTCTCCCCTCTCTCCCCTCTCTCCCCCTCTCTCCCCTCACCTCCCTCTCACCTCCCTCTCATCTCCCTCCCTCTCACCTCCCTCCCTCTCACCTCCCTCTCACCTCCCTCTCACTCTCTCTCTCTCTCTCTCTCTCTCTCTCTCTCTCTCTCTCTCTCTCTCTCTCTCTCTCTCTCTCTCTCTCTCTCTCTCTCTCTCTCTCTCTCTCTCTCTCTCTCTCTCTCTCTCTCTCTCTCTCTCTCTCTCTCTCACCTCTCTCTCTCTCTCTCTCTCTCTCTCTCTCTCTCTCTCTCTCTCTCTCTCTCTCTCTCTCTCTCTCTCTCTCTCTCTCTCTCTCTCTCTCTCTCTCTCTCTCTCTCTCTCTCTCTCTCTCTCTCTCTCTCTCTCTCTCTCTCTCTCTCTCTCTCTCTCTCTCTCTCTCTCTCTCTCTCTCTCTCTCTCTCTCTCTCTCTCTCTCTCTCTCTCTCTCTCTCTCTCTCTCTCTCTCTCTCTCTCTCTCTCTCTCTCTCTCTCTCTCTCTCTCTCTCTCTCTCTCTCTCTCTCTCTCTCTCTCTCTCTCTCTCTCTCTCTCTCTCTCTCTCTCTCTCTCTCTCTCTCTCTCTCTCTCTCTCTCTCTCTCTCTCTCTCTCTCTCTCTCTCTCTCTCTCTCTCACCTCTCCCTCTCTCACCTCTCTCTCACCTCTCTCTCACCTCTCTCTCTCTCACCTCTCTCTCTCACTCTCTCTCTCTCTCTCTCTCTCTCACCTCTCTCTCTCTTTCTCTCTTTCTCTCTCTCTCTCTCTCTCTCTCTCTCTCTCTCTCTCTCTCACCTCTCTCTCTCACCTCTCTCTCTCTCTCTCTCTCTCTCTCTCTCTCTCTCTCTCTCTCTCTCTCTCTCTCTCTCTCTCTCTCTCTCTCTCTCTCTCTCTCTCTCTCTCTCTCTCTCTCTCTCTCTCTCTCTCTCTCTCTCTCTCTCACCTCTCTCTCTCTCTCTCACCTCTCTCTCTCTCTCTCTCTCTCTCTCTCTCTCTCTCTCTCTCTCTCTCTCTCTCTCTCACCTCTCTCTCTCTCTCTCACCTCTCTCTCTCTCTCTCTCTCTCTCTCTCTCTCTCTCTCTCTCTCTCTCTCTCTCTCTCTCTCTCTCTCTCCCTCTCTCTCTCTCTCTCTCTCTCTCTCTCTCTCTCTCTCTCTCTCTCTCTCTCTCTCTCTCTCACCTCTCTCTCTCTCTCTCTCTCTCTCTCTCTCTGCGCTCTCTCTCTCTCTCTCTCTCTCTCTCTCTCTCTCTCTCTCTCTCTCTCTCTCTCTCTCTCTCTCTCTCTCTCTCTCTCTCTCTCTCTCTCTCTCTCTCTCTCTCTCTCTCTCTCTCTCTCTCTCTCTCTCTCTCTCTCTCTCTCTCTCTCTCTATCTCATCTCTCTCTCTCTCTCTCACCTCTCTCTCTCTCTCACATCTCTCTCTCTCTCTCTCACCTCTCTCTCTCTCTCTCACCTCTCTCTCTCTCACCTCTCTCTCTCTCACCTCTCTCTCTCACCTCTCTCCAAGATGGTGCGAGTGGCTATGTTGAGGATGATGACCTCATTGAATCGGATTTGATGGCTGTTGCTGCAGGTGTTGAGGCTGCTGTGGCCAAAGTCAGACAGCACCGTGAGTTGAGCGCACTGTTTAATATGTCCATACCAACTGTTTGTTTTGATTTGATTCTTGGAAGGTTGTCTTCTTATTTTGATGTAGTATTTTTGGAGATAAACATTTTTTGGGATTTACATTTTGATGTGGCTCTTTATTTTTATTTTTTTACTTACTTTTTTGTCTTCTTCATTTATTCACCATTTTGGCAGTTGTGAATTGTCTTCTACCTCACCTGAAACGTAGTTCCGGGAAGATTATGGGAGGGCGTGTCGTCCGTCCGTCCGTCCATCCACAAATACTTGAAACTTCTATAAAAAAACATGATTTCGATTAAACTTTACCACAACATTCATCAATGTGTATGTACCAGTTTGTTCATGGCACCAAAAAAAATTGGGCCCTGAGGGAGTCTGCAGGGGTTGTCCCCCAAAATAGGTATTTGCTTTCTTCTCAAACTACACACGCAGTTCTGATGAAACTTGACTTCAACCTTCATCACCCATGATGTACCAAAGTTTGTTCATAACATGAGAAAACTCTGGGTCTAAGGGGGTTTTGCCCCATAAAATATGTATATGCTTTCTTCGCCAAAACTACACACACAATTTGGTTGAAACTTGACCACAACTTTTATCACCCGTGATGTACAAAAGTTTGTTTATGCCACTAAAAAACAAAAAATTGAGGTCCAAGGGGGGTCTATGCATGGGGGATGGCCCGAAAATATGTATTTGCTTTCTTTTCAGAAACTACACACACAATTTATATGAAACTTGACCACAACCTTTATCACCCATGATGTACTAAAGTTTGTTCACGGCATTAAAATAAAATCCATAGGTATTTACTTTCTTCTTGGTTACATATTTTGTGGGTTATTCATGTTTACGAGTGGTTCCCTGGTTATCGTATCGAGCTGCTACCAGTTGAGTGCCCATGGGTATCACCCCTATTATTTTCCTTAATCCTATGTTGAATAACTGGGTTACTTTTGGTATTAGCCCTCTTTGGACTTAGTCGAAATGGGGGCTTATGGATTTGGTCTCAATTTTTGTGTGCACATTGCATCCGCAACCATATCTCGGACATGTATGCACAAATTTTATTTGTACTTGGCACAAAGACAACACGTAATGGTATACATATGCACGTCATTTTTCTTCAACATCAGATCCAAGATGGCCAACTGGTGGCCATTTTAGTTGTAAAAAAAATTAAAAAGCTGTGTTAAACACGTCCTCAACGATGTCTCAGACATGCATTGACCGGTCTTGTTCAAACTTGGCACACAGATAATGAATGATGACTTGTATATGCACGTCATCCCCCCACCCCCCCCCCCCACCGAGATCAGGTTCAAGATTGCTGACTGGCGGCTATTCTGTTACTTATACCTGTCCCCAACCATTTCGCTGGCATGCATGGTGCAATTCTGTTCAAACTTGGAACAAGCACAGTACACAATGGCATACACTTGCACCGAACATTAGCTTGCGATATGATCAAAGATGGCCGACCAATCGACTAGCAGCCATTTTCGTTGTACATAAATATTGGCGAGCCTTTTACCTCCATACAGCAAAATTACTAAAACAATGGCGGCTGTGACATTTTGTGACTTTTTTTTTTAACTTCCTCGTGGAATGTTCAGGAGGTTTTTAATTTAATTTTTATCAACATGTACACTGTTATTGAAGGCAGGGAGGAGGTGAAGGATTTTTACACATGTGCCCAGTTGGTTGGGAACAGTGGCAGTCCAGTTGTAACAACACCAAATGGCATCCGAGATGTGTAATGGGTTGAATGTAAAAGGAGGTGGTATTATTAACCTGGATATCATTGTTGCCGGAGAATTCCCACGTTGGAACCACCTTGTTGGTTTTAAAATATAATATAAAAACAGCTGGTTTATAAATAATCTTCATAGAAGAATTAATCTGCCCGATCTGTTGTAGATATTGTGCCAGTCCATACATTGTGGTTGAGACTTGATGCCCTCACCACTTTAGTGCCCCCCCCCCCAGGTGTCCTTACATATAAAAAGGTAATGCCATCAACATCTATGTAGCTGAAGAATAAAAGCCTAATTGCACTTGTGAGGATGTTTGTCATCAAAGCCAAAGAAATTCCAGTACTGTATTTTAAAAGATTAGAGGCACTTGGTATAGTGCACATTATTAATAGGGTCTGGAGATGCTTCAGTACTACTTTAATTAAGGTGCCAATTATATTTATCTCTGTTGGTTTAACTGTGCCCTGGGGACTTGCATCTATCCATTTTGAAATCACTATGTGGAAGGTAATGATTCCCTCACAGGTCATGAGCTAAGAAGATGCAATTGCTGTGTTGTTTAAATGGGCACCACAGGGCCAAAGGTGGTTGATTATGGCTTGGACTGTTGTTCCCACAGACTCTGCTCCCAATGGACACTCTGTGGAGCAGCGCCTTGGCAAGCGCAGAATGGAGTCTGATCTTAGAGCCAGGCTGGAAGCTGCAATAGGTGTGTGTCTTTGCCACTGAATGTAAATGATTGATTTGACTAATTTGGGATACCCCAAACTATTTATATAATGTGTGGGTTTACATCGTTAATCTGAGTACAGCCCTTGAAAAAAACAAAGGCACCGACTGGTTTAGTTTTTATCCCCACGCTTTTTGAGGAAAAAATACGGGGGATATTGTGTAATCGGCTTTGTCCGTCTGTCTGACTGGCTGTCTGCCCATCGTAACACGATCTCCTAAACAGTTGGGCAGAAATTCACCAAATCTGGTCCATATGATCACCACATGGCAAGTGCAGTGTCATTTTTTGGCCCCGTCCCTTGGGGTCGAGTCGAGAGGTCAAGTACCGAAAAATGCAATTTCGCGCTCATTTTCAAACATTTTGAAATGAAACTTTGTAGATGCAATCAACGTTAGGAGATGCATGAAATAATGTCACAATTTTTGGGATTTCACTCCTCTCCCCAATCTATGGTTCATGCCACAGGGGGTGAGAACTTTGGGTTCTTATTAATTATCCATGGAAAATTCCACAGTCCAAAACAGTACTGTATTGGCATTATATGAGGGCACTCCAGGAATGTCTTCTCTTTTTTTTTTGTAAAGACTCAAGCTCATGGAAGAGCTGGAACACTGAATAGATCAGAATGCAACAGATCAAAAGGAACAGTAAAGATGGGGGATACAACAGGAGAGATGAAGGACAAAATAGAGGTATACTTGGACAAACAATGGGTGTGCATTCGAATTGGGTGCGAGAAAGTATGGAAACGGAAGGAAAATTGGAAGGAGGAAAACTTGAGGGTGGAAAGGAGGGGGATGGGGTGAACGAGGATAGAAAAAATCATGCTTTTGTATTCAGGATGATCTAAGACTTCCTGGAGCTCTGTGATAGTAATGAATTGTCCTATCCATGGGTTACTTAAAATTTTGAATTGAAAATATACAGACATACATCATGCCTCCGATAGGTTTCAACTCGTGGTTATATTTGCAAAAATGGGTAGGATGGGTAGGTTTTCTTGGAATGCCTAATGTTTGTTGTTTTTTATGTGGCATCTCACCATCTGTATGTGCAGACATCACATGACTGCAATAGTCACCTTAACCTTGCCTGCTTGGCAGCTATACCGGTTTGTGGTATCTTGATTATTATTTTTTTTTGATATTCCTGATCATGCATGTGGTGAAATGATGGAGTGTGACGACTGGGGTGGGAGTGGGGAGGGTGGAGGAAAATACTTTCCAATTCCAGCAAAAACGTTTTTGTGGAATATTGAGGTGCAAGGGTGCCACTGGCATTTCATCACACAATGCCATGATAGCCCCACGTGACACTGCTGTGTGCAGAAAGAAGGCAAACGCCAAGTTAAGGACGTACCTCTGGGACGCATTGAATGACGAGGTGGTTATTTATTTTTATTTCCTCTTCATGCATTGCTTTATCCATCCTGGACGAGAATGTCATTGGTCCTTTTAAAGTACATACAGTGGTTGATGTGATACTACCAGTGGAAACAATAATGAGCTTCATGCTTGAAACATGAAAGCTTATTCCCAATTGGTCAACATTAAAGTAAATGCTTTACATTTGAAATTTTGTTGCACAGGCTAGAATTCACACAAGGATACACACAAGGAAATTGGATGCAGGTGGAGGCCATTCAGCCCATCATGCCTGTGACACATCAATGCCTGTGACAATATGTCTGCAATACTCGATCTCTCAGGTGTCGAATGTAATTGCGTACCGAACAAGGGTAATATGGATAAAAATTCTCACAAGTTGCACAATGAAGGAAAAACAAAATCATCGACACATTTTATTATTTCCTGAAGCCATCCACATCTGTCTATAATTCCAGCAGTGTGTGTCTGTGTCTGTGTCTGTGTCTGTGTGTGTCCCCGCTGTTTCTCGACAACCACTGGTCCGATCTAATTGAAACTTGCCAGGTATATTGCTGGGGACCTGAGTATGTGCCTTTTCAAGTTTTGATATTAATCGGGCAAGTGCTTCCCAAGTTATGGCCATTTATTTACCATCCAATGACAGGACACGTTGCTGCGTAGGCGTGGCCGTTGGGGAAGAGATCCTCAGCCACGTTCCCCATGACGGGTTACAACGTACGGACTTCCGGATAGTGATGACACTGAATTCTAATAATTTCTCGATTTCTTATGCGCATTTATAGATAAACACAATGCCCCAATCCAGTCGTTGTTTACGAGAGCAAAGGAACGGCTTGTGTATTTGTTTGAAAGTTTTTGGGTTTTTTTGGTCTTTTTTTGTTTGTTTGTTTTTTGGTTTGCACGTATGGCCACGCGAGAGCGCAGGGACGGCCTGTGTGGTTGTTGTTTCTGGCACGCGGTTTGAAAGTTTTTTTTTTTTTTTTTTCGCACGTACGGGCACGTACTCGTATCAATAATCCACATTCAAGCTTATCACACCTTATGGATTGCATAAACAATGTTCTTTAGGGACTTGCATGTAACAAGGAAGTGAGGAATCATACACTCATCAAAAGTATTGAGCAAACGTGTTTTCCCAAACCTGGATGCTTCCTCTTCATTTTAAAAAAAAGCAATCACAGTGAAAGGATGCCATATGTCTAAGTGGTCCTGAGGAATAAAGATTGCCTCTCCACAAGTGTCTCTTTCACATTGCTTTGCAGCTCAGCCCGAAGAGACCCCACCATAAAATTACAGCTCCCTTACCCACCTTGTGTTATAAAGCTAATCACCAGTAATATATAATAACTGTGAAGCTACTATATATAAATATAAAGCAATTCTCAGTGTGTCCGTCTGAGAATTAAAAAAAAAAAAAAACTGCTCCAAATTTTGCATCCATACTGTGGGTACCTACGGTTTGGTCAGAAGCATAAAACCTCTCCCCAACCCTTCCTGCAAGGGTGCATTTCCCTCTGCAAGCGGGTCACCATAGCGGGAGGGAGCAGGTGTTTCTAGCTCCAGTAAAATATGGGAATTCCATGCGTGCGTGTGGTCTGATCAATTATAGAATTGAAAACGGCTTGGCCAATCTAGGGAGATGTCTTGCAACTTTCACCTGTACATGTGGAATGGTTGAAGTGCTTAAACCATGATCCCTGCCTGAAGGATGGAGTATTGATACCATGTTTTGCTCCCTGAGGCAGAGGGTATTGCTGATAATTCAAATGCACTTTGCAATCTTGTCAGCCCGACAACTTGATGGTTATCGCTGATAACTTGATGGCTGACAAGACTGCCGAGAGGCGCGCACACACTGCTTATTCAAGTACATACGGTGGTTGATGTTTTAATACTACCAGTGGAAACAATAATGTTTCCTCTGAGCTGTCTCACCTGGGTTTGAATCCAGATCCAGCTAGAAACTGTCATCCTGATGTTTCACAAGCTGGGTGATTCATCAATGTGTGCCATCCTCGGAAGGACGTTACAACGGGCATCCCACTTGCCAGCATTTATTGGGGGATCTTAAAGATCCCGCTGGTTTCTTTCGCGAAGAATAAGCAAGCTATTGCCAGCAGCATGGCCAAATTGCAAAATCCTGTCCTCGAGCACATGACATTGCATCAGCGGGGCACAGCTGCATTCTCAGCAAGGACATTGCATCAGCAGTCTAGCCGCACCCCCAGCCAATGTGGCACATCAGCAGCACAGCTGCGTCCTCAGCCAAGGCATTGCATCAACGGCACAACCATGCCCTCAGCCGATGATGCTACCCTCCAGCCCTGTGCTGCATACGAACGAAGAAGAAGAAGAAGAAGAATGGTTACCAAACACGATAACTACATTTTCTTGAATAAAAGTTCCCCCAAACCCCAAAGCTGGAATGAATTGCTGCACATGCTTAGAATGCGAGGTTTTTAACTATAAAATGATAATTAGCCTGCACTGCTTGTTGCAAACATTTTAAAATATTTAACTGTAAAGAGGTAATTGAACATTACTGAATTTGTACGTTTGCTTGCCGTACATGTTTTTCCATTGAAATTTTGCTCTTCACTGAATTTTTCCTCATTCTCTCGGTCTACAAATAACTGTTGTAATTGAGAAGTCATATAATTTATGATCACAACCCTTCTCGGCTAGTGCAGCCAATTACTGAGCAATATGTACCTTTGCCATTGAAGGTAAATGGGGGTTGTGTTTTCACCCCTGCCTGTCTGTCTGTCTCTGTTCGTGAACAGGATATCTCGAAAAATTGTGGATGGATTAGGAAGAAATTCGGTGGAGATGTTGGGTGTGTGAGGAGGACGAAATTATTTTGATGTTGGTGAAGATCTGGAACCGGACCCAGATACTCAATTTTTTTTCCAAGTGATTTTTCACCATTGAGAGATGGGGCGAAAAACGACACATAGTTGGATATCTCAAAAGTTGTGGACAAGTTATGAAAAAAGTTGGTGGATGAGTTGGTTTGGTGAAGAGAACAAGCCGATTCGAGTTTGATTTGGGTCCGAGTCCAGATCCGGTCTATCAGTGGCATACAAAACACTGCCATTCCATTTCAGTATTGAATGCATCAACAACGTCCTGGTTCGTCTCAAGAAACTCCGAGCTGTGTGATGTGGATGTTTATTTTGCGATAAATATGGCTGTTTGCACAGAGCCATGTTGACATGAAACGGCTGAGATTCAAAAGTTAATGAATGTGCTCTCGCTTTAAAAGTGTTTTCATTGAGTCTTATATTTAATTGTATGTAACAAAGTCCAAATAATTGACCACCACTCCCCCTCTGCCCCCACCTAATTTCCCATACATAATAAGCATTGGTGTTGCAACTTGGCTGATGGAATCCTTTCCTTGCCTCCTATTTCAGTTTTATGGACTTTTGGGCTGTGTGTTAGCAATTCTAGTCGATTTAACACGATCATGCGAGTCTGCCTCCCCTTTTTGCAATGGATATGCTTAACAGTTGAGGTATACCAAAAAAATACAACAAAAGAGCAAGCCAATATTTGTGGACTTGTGATGCACTGTTCAAATGATATGAGCCGTTCTCGGTAAGACGGATGTTTGCTTGGGGAAAAAGCCACAGGTCTGTGCAGTTGATTGATTGCCATTGCTGTGTGTAATCTCTTGTAGATGCATCTTCTGAAGAGACTGAAGCAGCAAAAATAATGTCTGAATTGGGTACTCAGAAAGGCAGGAACTTTGCGTCTGCATCGAGGAAAGTTACAAGCACTTGTGCTTCCGGTAAGAGCAAAGGCTTTACTCTATTTTGTTTGGGGGAGTGGCATTATATTTATGAACCCCACCCCCCTTTCTGCTAAAGTCACATCCATTTTTCAGTGTCAACTGGATTTGAGGTGAAAACCCTGGAACACATCAGACGAGAAAAAGCCTTGAGGAACCAACAGGGACGATTCGGTATGTTTGGTCTCTGTTTGTCTTGCAGATGTATTGTTGTTGTTTTTTTTAACAAATTAAGGTACAGGTCGGGGCTAAATGACAGAGGGTATCAGTTTTACACACTGACAGAAGATTTAAAAAGTAACCAGGAGATAGACATTACATTTGAGTGGCAGAAATGGGAGTTGGGGGAGAAGTGTGAGGTCAGCAGCAAGAGTATCGAAGAATGGGAGAAAGCATGAGATGACCGGCAGCACTCTTAAAATGCTCAAAGGAGGGGCGCAAGCCAACACACTCAGCAAGTTGGTTCCACATGCAAGAGAACAAAGGGATTGAGGTTGAGCTTAAAATTGGAGGTTAATTGCGTGTGGGATTTTGGGGGAACATGTGTGACCTTGGAATGATGGGAGTATGGGGAGAGATGAGAGGCAAAAGAACACAGAGTTGACAAACCTACATTGAGCAAAAAGCAGACCGAGTAACTTGGCCTCCTGCCGAGAGATGCCTATCACATGAAGTCATCTTCTCCATCACCTCCATGGGAGCATGTTGAGAAATAGCTGAAAGGGGAACCCATATTCCATACATTGGAGCTCTGAGTAGCTCAGAATACACACAACTCTGAATGAGCTCCGAGTGAATTGGCCAGCCTTGGATACCAGTCATAACCATTCCCTCGAAAAGTGAGAGGATTTGTTTTCAGAATTTGCATAGTTTCGCATCCACAATTCCCCCTCCCTCCGGCAGGGATCATTGGTTAAACAGCACGCTTTCATGTGTACGCTGCAAGTCATCTTCCCATAGATGTGCTTAATTGGTTATTTAATGCTCATGACCTGACCCTGAGTGTACCAAACATGAATGCAAATTTTGGTGGAGGTCAGCCAAGTCGTTTTTGGTTCTTAAAGGACCAGACATTGTCTTCGTTTATATAATAGGATGCGGTCCTCACATGACAGATATTGCAGCTTAAGGATTCCTGGGCCCACTCGTAATAGTCACCGAGAACCGAAACAAAACAGATGCTGGAGGAATTTTGATTCTTGTCCTGTGAACATTCTCTATCTATCTCTCTATCTCTCTACCTCTACCTCTACCTCACCGTTCCTCTCTCTCACCTCTCTCCAAGATGGTACGAGTGGCCGTGTTCAGGATGATGACATCGAATCGGATTTGATGGCTGTTGCTGCCGGTGTTGAGGCTGCTGTAGCCAAAGCCAGACAGCACCGTGAGTTGAGCGCACTGTTTAATATGTCCATACCAACTGTTTCTTTTGCTTTGATTTTTGCTTAACTTGATTCTTGGAAGGATTTTGTTCTTATTTTGATGGTTTTTGTGGGTTTTTTTTGGAGATGACTGAATATATATATATATATATATATATATATATATATATATATATATATATATATATATATATATATATATATATATATATATATATATATATATATATACATTTTTTTTTTTTAATCTGCATCCGCAGTGGAATTTACATTTTGATGGAGCTGTCTTTTTTTTTTTTCTTCTTCTTCTCCTTTTTTCTTCTTCATATATTATATTCACCATTTTGGCAGTTGTGAATTATTTTTCTCCTTAATCCTATGTTTAATAACTGGGTTACTCTTGGTGTTCCTTGTGGAACGTTTGGGAGGTTTTTAATTTGTCTTTATCGACATGTACACTGTTATTGAAGGCAGGGAGGAGGTGAAGGATTTTTACACATATGCCCAATTGGTTGAGTTCAGTGGTGGTCCAGTTGTAATGACACCTAATGGCATCCTAGATGTATAATGGGCTGAATGTAATCGGAGGCGGTATTATTAACCTGGATATCATTGATGCTGGAGAATTCCCATGTCAGAACCACCTTGTTGGGTTTTGAACAAAATATTGAGAAACAGCTGGTTTCTAAATAACCTTCATAGAAGAGTTAATCTGCCTGATCTGTTGTACATATTGTGCCAGTCTATACATTGTGGTTGACACTTGATGCCCTCACCACTTTAGTTTCCCCCCCCCCCCAAGGTGTCCTTGCATATAGAAAGGCAATGCCATTAACATCTCTGTAGCTGAAGAATAAAAGCCTAATTGCACTTGTGAGGATGTTTGTTGTCAAAGCCAAATAAATTCCAGTACTGTATTTTAAAAGATTCGAGGCACTTGGTATAGTGCACATTATTAATAGGGTCTGGTGATGCTTCAGCACTACTTTAATTAAGGTGCCAATTATATTTATCTCTGTTGGTTTAACTGTGCCCTGGGGACTTGCATCTATCCATTTTGAAAACACTATGTGGAAGGTCATGATTCCCTCACAGGTCATGAGCTAAGAAGATGCGATTGCTGTGTTGTTTAAATGGGCACCATAGGTCCAAAGCTGGTTGATATGGCTTTGGACTGTTGTTCCAACCGACTTCACACCCAGTGGACACTCTGTAGAGTCGTGCCTTGGCAAACGCAGAATGGAGTCTGATTAAATGGCCAGGCTGGATGCTGCAATGGGTGTCTCTTTTTGCCACTGAATATACAGTGCCTATAGAAGGTCTGCACCCCCTTTAATTTTCTCCTTTTGGCACTGGGCATTTTGTCGGGATTGAAGGGAAAATGGATGGAGCAAAAGACAAAACATCCTTGAGGGAAACTTGCTGCCCTCTGCAAGAAAGCTGAAATTGGAATGGAAGTTCACCTTTCAGCATGCCAACATCCCGAAGCACACAGCCAAAGCTACACTGGAGTGGCTAAGGAACAAAAAGATGAATGTCCTTGAGTGGCCCAATCTGAGCCCTGATCCAAATCCAATCAAAAATCTGTGGCATGACTTGAAGATTGCTGTACATCAACATTCCCCACACAACTTGACTGAGCTTGAACAGTTTTGTGCAGAAGAATGGGCAAATATTGCCCAATCAAGGTGTGCAAAGTTTGTAGAGATCTATCCCAACATACTCACACCTGTAATTGCTGTCAAAGATGCTTTCATCAAGTATTTACTCAGGGGATGGACACTTGTCCAACCAAGATATTCTAGATTTGTATTTTTAATTAATTTTCTGAAATTTGTAGAATTTGTTTTTCCCTTGGAAGTTGTGGGTTACGATGTGTAAATAATGGTGGGAAAAAGTCTGATTTAATGCAATTTAATTCCAGGATATAATGCAACAAAAGGTGAAAATTTTGAAAGGGGGTGCGGACTTTCTATAGGCACTGTAAATTATGTGACTAATTTGGGATGCCCCCAACTATTTATGTAATGTGTTGGTTTACATCCTTCGTCTGAGTACAGCCGTTGATAAAACAAAGGCGCCAACTGGTTTAATTTCTCTCTCCACGCTTTTTGGAAAAAATAAACGGGGGATATTGTAATCGACTACGTCTGTCTATCTATCTATCTATCTGTCTGTCTGTCTGCCCGTCACGCTGTCTCCTCTAAAACGTTTTGGCAGAAATTCACCAAACCTGGTCGATATCACCACATGGCAAGAAGGTGAAAGAGCGGTGTCATTTCGTGGCCCCGCCTTTTGGGGTGGAGTCGAGAGGTCAAGTATGCAATTATGCGCACATTTTTAATCATTTTGAAATGAAACTTTGTATATGAAATCAACATTGGGAGACGCATGAAATATGTAACGATTTTTCAGATTTCACCCCCCTCCCCCATCCCCGGTTCATGTCCCAGGGGGTGAAAACATTGGCTCACAAGGGGTAAAACTGGGTTTTGTGGGGGGGGGAGGATTTATACTTGTGTTTTTTTGATTCTTTGATAACATCTACTTTCAGAACATTTATGACCAAGACAATTTCCTTTCTTTTGTGTTATACATTGTGACACCACATTTGCTTGACCTCTGAATTGCATAGTTGCCTCAATCGGTGTTTCTTTTGAAGCAAAAACAAATGGATACCTGATTTGTTTTCCCCGAATTGAGCACATTTGTCAAAATCAAAACCCGTTTATGGAGTGTGCTATGGTCATGCGCCATTCAACTTATTAAACTCAACTTTTTGCTGTTTGACATTTTATGTTGGTTAAAAATAAAAACTTCCGCCATTATCGCGTCGTTTCGTAATGTCGACAACGCATCCTTAAAACCTCATTCCACATTCTTGCACTCAGAAGTTTTTGTGCGTGCCATTTGTCTCTGTTGCCTCTCTTCAATACTGTGGTGGCTTTCACTTGTCTCTGCCTTCACGAGTTCTGAGGTACTGCACTGTATATGCCAAATGTGAAACCGTGCTTGGAAAACTGAAATATGTGCTTTTACAATAGTTTCCTCGTTTTCCTAACAGCCCAAATGGCCAGAAGAGAAAACGCCTCCACACTTAGATTATAAGCCGTTTCTTAACACAGAGAATAATGATGATGAAAACAACAAGCACAGCAGTATAAACCAGTAGGGTACTTGGTAGAGCGCATACCTCTGCCCCGTAATGCCTGATCCACAAGAACATATCTGGCCAAATACATTTTTTAAATATCGTGCTATAAATCGTTTTTGAGCCCTATCTCTCAATGGTGAAGAATCACTTTAAAAATTCTCGTTGTCGGTTCCATCCATCCATCTATCCATCCAGCCATCCATCCATCCATTGGGACCATACTCTGTGCAGAGCGTTGGTGCTGCCTTAACAGTCTCCTTGGCTGTACCATAATCAATACCATAACCAAAATGAAGAAGAAGAAGAAACCCTATAATCCACCATTTTTGGGTGTATTTGGCAAAATATAACAAAAATCAATTTTCATTTACTGATATCTTTTGTAGACTACAAACCTATAAAGACAACTAGGATAACAAACAGGAGGTAAAAATTGCTTTGCTTAAATGCATGATTGAGCCGATACTGGACCCAAATTGAAGAAGAAGACCCTCTAACCCATTGTGTTTCGTTTGTTTCTAGGCTTTGCCAATTTCATATTAAAAATTATCTGATGTACATACATGAAGCAAAAACATGCGTCTGGTTTTTGTGCATATATAATACATCATGGTTATATACCTGGTATTATTGCAATTGCACTGGGCCATGGACAAACAAAGGCCTGAAGCCTGCCGATCTCTGCTGCTTCAAGCAATGGTGGTGCATTATTTTTTGGGGGGGAGGAGGGGGTGGAGTCAGTCAGCTGTCCAGCCAATGGTTGCAAAGCAGTGGGTGGAGTCATGGCAGGTGAACACTATCCCATGTATAAATATTTTGTGATCCCATGTAAACACTATCCCATGTATAAATAAATGTGCTGAAACTTGAACTTCTTCTGTAACTTGTCATAATAAAGCCATGTACCAAGTTTTTCAATTGAATATGTGAAAGGGTATGGGAAAAAGTGTGAAAAACCACACGCATCCAACCACGGCGTTTATTGCAACCCTCGACTGATTCTGCAACTACACCAGACGGCATCAGCTCATTTGTCCTAAAAACCTACTCTGCTGCTCTTTCATGTCCATTTCCTTCTGTTTTTCACACTATAATTTTCCCTCGGACCTAGGTCATCCTACATCTACTTTGAGATCGGCCAACATCATGGCATTACCTAATCAAGGTGCAACAACCAATACCCTCAACCCCAGATCTATTAGCTTACTTCCACTCATCAACATGGACATGGAATCCATCATCGTAGTTAATATGAAATCCTTCCTTTTCTTAAAGAACCTCATCTCAGATCACCAATTCATATTCAGGCCAGGTCACTCTACCTTGGACATGCTGCTGCAACTCTCTCAACAATAGATGGAGGCCTTCAATGTCAGACATGAGATCGGGGCTATCTGTCTGGACATATATTGAGCTTTCAAAACAGGCTGGCAATCCTGCCTTGCTCTCCAAACTCCCTGCTACAGAAGGCCAACTTCACACATGGATTACTGACTTGCTGTACTCTCATACCCAATGTGTGGCTCTTCATGGCATCCTTTCATCCTCTTGCTGTTAAGGCTGGAGTGCCTTAAGGCAGTGTTCTGGGTCCAATCCTATTCCTAATCTTCATCAACGATCTCTGACTCTGGGCAATTCTCTATATTTGCTGATGAACCCTCCCTTTGCCATCACATCCCTCATCCTTCAGATAGGCAGGCAGCAGCATCTTCCCTCTCTTCAGCCCTTCACAAAATCACAAGCTGGTGAAACACTTGGAATTTGTCTTCCAATCCATCTCTCCCCCCTCACTCTCCCTGCCTCTCTCCAAAAAGACCGTATGACAAACCCTCCCATTTGTTGTGACATTTTACCTTGTTACAGCACGGCGACATCGCGCTGTTATATAATTGGCTATTCTGTCCTGTCTTCTGTCACACTTATGGCCGCGTACGTCCCTTTGATCTGAGGGCTATAAATAGAAATTTGTCCAACGTCACAACTCTTCCCATCATGCATGCTAATTCACCGTGTCTACATTTAAATTCTATAACTGGCAAATTGTTTCATCATTCTTAACCTTGACTTTTACTGCCCCCAGTCGCGCGATATCGAAGTATTCGCTTCTTGTTCTATACCGTATTTACAAGTGTTGACACTAGATGTTAGATTTTATAGCTTGTCAAAATATTGTGTGTGTGTTGGAGTAAATTCTAGTGGCTTACTGATATGAAACCAATTAATGTTGACGGTTTAAATTATACCAGGTACCGTATGTCGAACCATCTGATAATTATGAGTCATTTTTCTGAGGAAGAGTTTTCTTCAAAGGATTTGGAGTGATAATATTGGACTGGCTAAAGATGGTGAGAGAGATGTAAAAATATAGATAAATCACCTTCTGCCTTGTAAAGTCTCGTATTTTGGAGTCAATTGTTGCTTTGCTATTTATTTTAATATCAAATTTAGACCACACTCTACTGCCTCTAAGTCAGATGTTGGTTGATTTAAAGAACCTTTGTGATATCCTGCCTTGCCAAGGTGAAGTATGTAACAGTATAATTTGGTTGCCAGCACAAATCTGGCTCGAAAGAATACCCGACGAAGTGACTTTTTATTTCGTGGTTTTATTCTGTTTTATAAAACCTTATTTTCTTATATTCTGAGGTTGCATACAGTTTTGGAATAACTGCAAACCTTAAAATAAATAATCACGATAAGGTGTAGGAAGCTATATGGTGGTCTGCCTGGAGGATTGAGCCTGTTTTTATTCTGAACCTGATTTTTTTTTTTTTTTTTTTTTTTTTTTGGGGGGGAGTTATGGATAATTATTGCCCACCAAAAATTTTATCTTTCCCATATGGTGGTGTCCAAAATTAACAAAAGCTTAAAGTTGTGCTTTTAAGAGAAAAAGCCCTTTCAAAATGTTATGGCTGATAAACCTCAGTCTATTTTGCCACTGTTCAAGTAAGGAAACATATTTAATGTTGAGCAAATAATTTTTTTTTTTTTCATGGACATATTTTTGGGGTAATGTTTTGTTCTTTGTTTGTTTGCCTGCTGTGCAGGGCAGGGGGTGTCATCGAGAGCTCAAGTGAACCAATCAAAGATGCATTGGGAAAAGCCATTGGGAATGTATCCATTCCCTGGCATGACTCGTAACTTGGCCCTGCAAGTTTTGCCCACTGAACCAGAAATCAACTACCACTCTATCAATTCTTCTTCAGAGCTTGCTTGCACCAATAATGCTCATGAAAGGTGTGTCTCTAAACGTAGGCCTTTTATTCGAATTTGAGAATTCGGAAACTTTATGAATATATTTGAATGTGGATTGTTATAAGGTTGTAATACAATTGGAGTAGGATTCAAACTTTTATTTTTAGCTCACCTGGAACGTAGTTCTGGGCAGCTTGTGGGATAGCACGTCATCAGTTTGTCCGTCCGTCCACAAACGCTTGCATCTTCTCTGAAACTACACACATGATTTTGATGAAACTTCACCACAACCTTCATCACCCGGTGTTTACCAAAGTTTGTTCACGGTATTAAAATAAATTGGGCCCAATGTTTGTTCACGGAATTGAAGAAGTCGGAGTCTGGTGGGGGGGGGGGGGTCTATGCAGGAAATTTACACTAGGGTTGCCCCCCAAAAGAGGTATTTGCTTTCTTCTCAGAAACTACACACACAATTCCGATGAAGCTTGACTACAAATTTCATCACCCATGATGGATCAACATTTGTTCACTGCATTAAAAAAAAAAAATTGGGGTCATCCACACCTACTAGTTGTTCCCTGGTTTTCTTATCCAACCGCTACCAGGTGAGCACCCAGGGGTATTGCCCCTATTTTTGTTTTTGGCCTGGGATAGGACATATCCCCCCTCCCTCCCCCCAATGTTACTTTTTTGAAATGAAAATAAATTTATGTATTTGCTCCTGATCCATTCTGATTTTATTTTGATATCCAGCACATTAAGTTATTCATTCAAGGACAGTTTCCAAGGTGAGGAACGTGGTATTAGACTGTGCTGGAGCATCCTTGGCCCTGACTAAATTTTGTTTGTTTTTGATGTGATGTGAGCTCTCGCATTGTTTTTTGAGACTTGCATCCACTGAAAATCTGACTCACAAACTGCATCTGCTTTGATAGAGCATCCTTTCCTTCAGAGGAGACATTAACCCAGATTCCCATTATGGCCAAGAAAATTGAATGTTTCCATTGGAATGTCATGTAATTTTAAACCCACCACATTGGTTTTATCGTTGTTTTCGATGATTAAAGAAAATGCCACCTTGCTGTTTTATCATTTTGTGCCTTTGCCATAATGTACAGAATTATTGCCTTCGAGTTGTGCTTCCACCTTTTTCACAGTATTTACTTTTGTCACGGTTGGGTTATACAGCTGACATTAAATTGTGAGTGTCTTAAGTTTTGGTATGGATTGTGTGGTGGAAAAGACTTTAATAAGACTGGGTTTTTGTCTCTATCAGCAAACCTTGCAATGGTTCATTGGTAACTTTTCAACTTTGCTTTGCAATGGCCTGTGAATTGGACCTAAGCAAAATCCCGACTCTGTTCGATCTGACGTCTGCTTTTTAACCTTTAAGCTGACATGTTATGGAAAAACTGGTGTTTGTCACCAGGGGTCTGCTTTGACCCTGCCATTTATTTGTGTAAAAGTAACACAGGAGGCATCATTTTGTCATCGTGGCTGATGACAAAACCCTTCAGACATAGTAAAACCCAAGTTCTCTGTAATGAAACATATTCAAACATGAAACAAATATTCCGGACAGAACATGATTATTATGTGATTTTTCACAGCCCTGGCTAGGAGCATGTTTCGATCTTTAGCTCATAATAACCTGCTATCCGTGGAGGATATGACTGAAAAATGCCGTGAATGCCGAGGCCTTTTTTTGTTGTTTTGTTTTGTGTTCTTTTTTAACATGGTCTCTGCTCATGGAATACCGATTACACAGAACAAATCAGGACAGAACATAACAAAGGTAACTGCAGGTGAAAGGGGAATCACCAATGGCAGGGTGGAGGGAGAAAATAGATGGAGACAGACAAAGGATCCAGGTAATAATGAGGGGTAAGGGAGAACGCAATGGGTGGACAATATGGAAAACCAAGCAAAATTGTGTTTGAAGAGTTTGTGATTTTGTCAAGGTCTGAGAAGACGGAAGAGGCTGCTGCCTGTCTGTCAGAAGGATGAGATACGTCATGCAAGAGTATGGAGTAATCAGCAAAGAGATGGAGGATTTTCCAGTCAGTGAGATCATTGATAAAGATTAGGAATATGTGGCAGAGAACACTGCCTTGGGCTACTCCAGGCTTGGCTGAGAGTGGAGATGAAAGGGTTCCATTGAGAGCTACCACAAAAAAAAATGTTCCACGAAAGTGGAGGAAGTCAGTAATCCAAGAGTGGAGTTGGCCTTGGATTCCATAGGCAGACAGTTTGGAGAGCAAGGTGGGATCAAAAGCTCGAGACATGTCCAGAGAGATGGCCTTGATCTGAAGTCTGATGTTGGGTGAGTAGATCCATCATTGTTGGGAAAGTAGAGGCAGCATGGCCAAGTTAGAATGACCAGGTCTGAATCCGAATTGATAATTTGAGATGAGGCTGTTGAAATGGAATGATTTTGTGTTAACTGTGATGATTGATTCCATGACCTTGCTGATTATTGGAAGTACAGTAAGCAAATTGGGCTGTAGTGAAGGGTATCCGACCTTTTTTATGTAATGCTGTGATGTTGGCTGATTTCCAATTTCCCAGGTGGATATAGGAGACCAGTCCTGAAGTGTAAAAAAAAAAAAAATGTTTTGTTAAGAATAAATAAAAAGAACAACAAATTAAAAAAAAAACACGAATACGCGAAGCACAAATGTAGCAGGTCACACTTTATGACCCGCGAATCCGCAAATAGCGGGGTTCCGCCAGTACTGACAAGATGACAAGTGCAATATGGCTTGCGTCCGTGGAATTACAATAAAATTGCACTTATTAAACTTGTTTTTTTTTCATGGTAAATACATCTGAAAAATGAGAACGGCACTCGGTCGAATGCATACTTCTGCCAGGCTGAACAATTTACATTTTGTATCACGCTGATAGGCCGGCTCTGCATCCGGACATTAAGCAATATCTAAGTTTGATCCTGTCATACACCCAACTCATTCACCAAGTTTTGTCATAGTCCATCCACAACCTTTTGAAATATCATGCTTCATTTCATTTTTTGACCCCATCTCTCAATGGTGAAAAATCACATAAAATTCTGGTATCCGGCCGGATCTGGATCTTCACCAAAATCGAATCCGTTCGCCCTTGTCCAACACCCAACTTAGCCACCATGTTTTGGCTGAATCCATACATAACCTTTTGAGATATCATCCGATATATTGTTTTCCGCTCCATCACTCGACGTTGAAGAATAACGATAAAAATTCTGGGATCTGGATCTTCAATAACCTCAAAACAATTCCTTCTTGTCACACACCCAAACCTGTTCACCAAATTTCATCCGAATCTGTCCTCAATTTTTTGAGATATTCTGTTCACAAACAAACAAGAAAGATATCATACACAGCACGATATTTGCAAAATCCAAATAAACAATAGTTGCTGTGAAAACAGCAATTGGTAATTTGGAAAATTTGACCTATCAAGTGTTTTACATGATGGAATGTTGTGCAAAACAAATTTGGTTGATGCATCTTCTAATTGCAGCCTAATATGTGTTTTACATGTTTTTGATGGCATTGACCTTGATCTTTGGCCAATTTTGTCCACATATACTACAAATACAGTATGTACAAATAAGCTGTGTTCATTTTAATCTGAAATGTACATAGCCTATTTGTACATTTTCTTTTCCACATGGGACTTTTGCTCACCTCACAAATTAGCCATGAACCAAGATGAGCAGAACCTGAAAAAAAGAAAGTGAAAATTAATTAATTGTATTTTTCACTCTCTTAGTACTGAGGTTTGGTAAAAGAAAAAACATTCCTGAGGATTGGCAGTAAAATCAAGCCTGGTGTTGGCTTAGTGGTTAGGGTGGCGGCTTGGGGTCCTAGGGTCCTGAGTTCAAGCCCCATTGGCCGCTGAATTAAAATACACCAGGAGGTTGACTCAGCCTGTCATCCTTCTGAGGTCGGCAAAATGAGCACCAGTGTACTGGTAAGGGACACTGCATCAGCGTACTGGTAAGGGACAGCGTACTGGGTCCTACACCAGTGTACTGGTAAGGGACACTGCATCAGCGGCATAGCCGCGTCCCAACCAATGATGCAAGCAGCAGCCACAGGCTGCACTCGATAGAGAGAGGCAGTAAAATCACAAATGTATCCCATTTGATGAAAATGGGGGTGAAATTGTTGTCATGAACACTTTTGTTGTTGTTGTTGTTGCTGCTCTTCCATGTGGGGCTATTGCTCATTAGTGTAGTAGATAGTAGAAAAATCATGCAAATTATGATACAAGCATCAAATTTGCCATTTCTGTTCTGCAGGGCTTTCTGATCAAATCTGCCCAATTGGCCATTTGAAAATCCAAATTTTGAAAAATTTGAAAAAAATAAAATTTGAAGTCACAGCTGGCTGAAATTCTTGAAGCGCAAGTGAACATCCCAGACAGAGAACCAACCAAAGGGAGATGCAGTCATCATTGATGGCTCAGCACTTATCAATGCCCTACCTCCACGCACTTCAAAGATATTTGATGACTATGCTAAAGAAGACATCATCCCAAAGGTGGAATCCTATGGTGCCAGGTGCGAGAGGGTGGACGTAGTGTTTGATGTGTACAAGAAGTCAAGTCTGAAGTCCGAGGCAAGGTCGAAAAGGGGGCAAGGAATCAGAAGAAGAATGACAGGAACCAGTAGGACCCCAAGTAACTGGAGAAGCTTTCTTTGAGATGTCAGCAACAAGAATGAGCTGTTTCACTTCCTTGCGGAAAAGATGTGTGAAGCACAGACGACAAGCACAGTCATTGTCACAAAAGGAGAAGATTCCATTAGCAACACAAGGAAGTCACTGGATGCTGTGTCTCCATGTTGTCATGAAGAAGCTGACACTCGAATATTTGTACACACCAGGGATGCAACGACGGATGGTAGCAAGTCCATTATCATTAAGGCTAATGACACGGACGTACTAGTCATAGCAATATCTGTACTGCCATCCTTACAGGAACTAGGTCTTGAGAACATGTGGATTGCCTTTGGCCAAGGAGCCAAGGCACGATGGATTCCAGTCCATGAGGTAGTTTTTGCAATCGGGCCTGAGAAAGCGAGAGGGATCCCATACTTCTATGCGTTCACTGGATGTGACGTCGTGTCTGCCTTCCGCGGTAAAGGGAAGAAAACTGCATGGCAGACTTGGAACGTCTTTGATGATGTTTCTTAAACATTCACCAATCTCAGCCCGCATCCAACATTGATTCGTGATCTTGGCTTTTTTGAAGTTTTTTTGTTTTTTTTTCAAAATTTGGATTTTCAAATGGCCAATCAGGCAGATTTGATTAGAATCCCCTGGAGAACAAATGTGCCAAATTTGATGCTTGTATCATCATTTGCACGATTCCTCTCAAAAATTGCTGTTATCTGCCCCACTTCATGCAACTAACCAAGATGAACAGAATCTGAAAAAAAAATTTTTAAGTGCGGATTAATTATTTTATTTCATTTTGCACCCTCTTAGCTTGGTACTGAGGAGGTTTACTTGTTACTGTCACATAACCAACTCTTCCACCTAGTTTTTTTTCATAACTCATCCACAACATTTTGTAATATCATGCTTATATATAATTTTGGCCACATCTCTCAATGGTGAAGAATCACTTTAAAAAATTTTAAAACTCGTATCTGGATCCAGATCTTCACCAAAATTGAATCAATTCTTCCTTTCTGTTTTCACTTCACTTATTACTCCAAAATAGTTTCACACAAAGTATCCAAGACATGAGTGTTGATTTCTTCAGCCTACCTTCATTTGAAAAGCTTCCAATTCAAAATGGTGGAATACTGAGTTCATCTCCTGAATAGGAACCACTATGAAATATCGTGCCATCTAGTGAGAAAAGAAAGAAACACTTAATTTTGCTTTTGGTCTGGTGAGACCCCAGTAGCCAGGGAATATTGTTTCTAACTTCCATCACTTATTACTCCACAAGAGTTTCACACAAAAGCTGGTCATATTGTCTGTTGAATTGAGACCATACTGTGGGAGGATATCACAGAAGAAGAAAAATGGTAAAACATTAGTAACAGAAAAATCAACAGGAATAGCACCTTGGGGTACCCACAAACCCCACGTGCCGGCTTTAAGGTCAACTGGGGATGAAGTGACTCGCAGGTTTCTGTTGACATAGAACTAGATTGTTTGAAAGAATCCCTTTACAACCTTGTCAACTTTTTATGGGCGATATTTACATCTTGTGACAAGAAACAGGCTTGGGGGGGGGGGGGAGGTGGCTGTGACATCAAAATTGAGAGTCCAGCAATAAATGCAATTCAAATTCTCAATCAAATTTAAGGCACATTAGCACTCCTGGAACAACTTTTCAACCCATTGATTGGGTTGGGGGGGGGGGTGGGAATTGAGCTGCACAATAAGATCATAAATAAAATTTAGCTTAAACTTTATTCATTTTTGGGACATGGTACACACATCCGGTGAAACTTGAAAATTGGGGGGATTCAGGGGGTGGGACACCCACATGTATCATTTTCAAAGAAACATAATTTCTGCTGTTGGCTTTTTTTATCCAATGTTGAGGCTGGTGGTGGAGTTAGAACATATCAGAACAAAAGGAACAGCTGAAAGAGAGGGGGAAAGTCACCAATAATATGGTTGAGAGGCAAAATTGAGGGAAACTGAACAGATAAGGGATATGGGGAGGAATGAGGGCTAGGGTAGAATGGGTGAATAAGATGGATGCAGAAGCAAACTCTCAGGAAGGAGGAAACTGCAAACTTGGCAGGAGTGCTTTCTTGTTGAGGGACTACATCTCATTAACCTTACTGACATGTTGATAGAGTATTGTTGCGTGGAAGGGAGGAGGGCGGTCCAAAGCTACAGATAGCTTGGTCCGTCTGCTCGAATAAATTAGATTTACACTTGTATTTGGGGTCTGTCTGAGATAAGTTGTATGTATTATGTGCACCGAGAATGCGGTGATTGTAATCTTTGAGCAACACCAAATCGTATCTGCTCAAGTCCACACCCTCCCCACTTGGTTCTTGTTTGTGTCTGGTATTTTGGGTCCTTGGTGGGGGTTTCATTTTCTTGTAATACAAGTATGTGTGCTCCCTATTTGTTTGTCCTTTGAGCACCTGTTTCCCCCTCCCCCCCCCCCCATTTATTTATAGCATCTTATCTCCCTCTCCTCTCCTTCCCCATATTCATTGCCTTTCACAATTAACCATTATTTGTAAGAAATATTTCCCACCTTCTGCCTTCTCGCATGAGCAACCAGTAGTTTGGTTTGTACTTGAGCGATCCATCGGAGGAGTAGAACAGCAAATAAACACTTTTTATAAACTAGAATGGCACTCGGAAGAGCGCTTACTTCCACCTGGATTTGGGTCTTCACCAAAATCAAATCCATTCATCCTTGTCACTCCCCAAACCTATCCACCAAGTTTCATCTGAATCCGTCCAAAACATTTTGAGCTACCCCGCACATAAACGGAGAAACAAACAAACAAGAAGATGACGTCGTGCAGAGCACGAAACTTGCAAAATCCATAAAACAAATTTGACCTCAAAAATAATTGGTGGTTGAATTCAATGACCAAACATGCAACTCCTCTTCAAATTTCAAATGAATCAGATGAAAATTGACAATTTTAGAAATTCGGCCTATGTTGACCTTTTGGTCGATGTTGACCTTTAAAATAATTGGTTGGTTGAATTCAGTGACCTGAAATATAAATCCTCTTCAAATTTCAAGTTAATCGGATGAAAATTGAGGATTTTAGAAATAGCACCTTTGTTGATGACCCTTGGGCCACTGAATTAATACACCAGGGGGTTGACTCAGCCTGTCATCCTTCCGAGCTCGGCAAAATGAGTACCAGTATACTGGGCCGGTGTATACTCCGGTTAAAATAGGTGTACCAGATCCCTGTGTCGCAAGAGGCGACCAGGGTTGCGTCAGGAAGGGCATCCGGCGTAAAACATGTGCCAAATCACTATGCGGATCATATGGATGATCCGCTGTGGCGACCCCGAACGGGAGCAGCCGAAAGAAGAAGAAGAAGAAGATATATATATATATATATATATATATATATATATATATATATATATATATATATATATATATATATATATATATATATATATATATATATATATATATATATATATATATATATATATATATACATATTGTTGTGGTTACCAAATTCGCAAACCACCATTCAGGTCCCTTAGGTGAGGTATCTCGGCAAGTATATGTGTAGTTAGGCCCAAACCCGTTGTCTAGTGGGAATACATGTCATTTATACGTGCTGCGACTCTTCAGGATAGCCGTTTTTCTTTTACTATCTTTATTTTGGACCAACCGCCATGATCACAACCACAACATCAACCACCGACCACAACCACCGCTTCACCACAACCGCCACGACCCCCACGTCACACCTCGCAACCGTAGCATCGCCACCGTTCTTGCCCCGCTGTGGGTACCGGTGTTGGATTCGTGCAGAGCGCGCGTCGAACAGCGTGTACAAAATCACGGATTTTGTGCTTCAAAAACGGATCAAAAACGACACACGCCCACTTTTTGCCGTCCAATCGGTGAGCGAGGGGCGAATTGGCCCCGCCCCCAGGGCGATCGATATATGCAAATTTGTGGATCAAAAAGCCTTCACGCCCACTTTTTCTCGGGCCAATGGGGAGCGAGGTGAAAGGTCAAAGGGAGGGGGTCAAAGGCGAAGTTACGGGAGGATAAAAGGACGGTGTTCGTCAGTCAGAAAAAGGAGAATGAGAACGAAAGGGGAGACGAGTCGAAAAAGAGAACGAGAACGAGAAGGAGTCGGAACGGAGGGGACGAGTGTGGAAGTCTGGAGCCCGAAGCCTGCAGTGGCTGGAGAAGCTGAAGAGAGTCGGACGAGGGGGTGCTCGCGTCGGTGCCAGGAGCTGCACGCCCGAGGGAGGCCGGCAGCGCGACCTGGCCGAGGTGGAGACGCACACCAGGGATAATAAAGATCCTCTATACCCCGAGCATCAGCAACCCCCTCCTGTTTCCCCCCGCGCTGAGATAGTGCGACCAAGGGGGCCCCGTTCCCACCCCCTACCAGACACCGTCCACGAGGCCCGCGGGTTGCGGGGCCATCGCCGCTCCGCGTCTCATCACCAGACGGGTAGGCCCGACCCGGTCTCGGCCTCAGGCCCGCCTCATTCTTGAGGTATTTCTTTTCCTTGGTTTTGGGTATGTGTTGTCGGCGCCGTCTGTGAAGTAGAATTGTATAAGTGTTGCCGTGTGCTCGGTAGTCGGTATTAGCTCTCCATTGTTTTCGCTTTTATATTTGCTTTTTGTGTAAATGGAAGTGTGTTTTCTTTTTTTGTGTGCATTTGGTGGAATTGTATTTGTGTGCTTCCCGTGTGCCGCGAATAAATGTGCTTTTATTGTTGAACTGTTCTCCCGCTTCGCTTCGTCTTTTCCCCCATTGAACCCTCATCTTGCTTCACGTAAAGGGTTGGTAGTGGGCTGAATACGCCCGATAATTAATCGAACCGTCGAGGTCGACGATAACACCGCTCGGTTATTCTGATAGTACGGAACGGGTCGCTTAAGTGGCCCGTGTCCGAAGTCGACCTGCGGCGAGGTGCGATCGCCCGGTCTACCCTCCGCGTGGGTACTTAGGTAGGTCGAATTTGGCGAGCAACCCTATCCCACGCGGGGGCTGATTGGCTCGATCGCGGTGAGACCGAAAGGTCCACCCGTGACTGGTTCCCGGCGTTAGTCCGAGAGGGTCACGACTGGATTGTCCGTCCGGTGGGCGACGTGCCGCGATTCGAGTTACGTGGCCGTCCGCACGCCGGCGGGCGCGAAAACCGCAACAATATATATATATATATATATATATACATACATACATATATACATATATACATACATACATACATACATACATACATACATACATACATACATACATACATACATACATACATACATACATACATATACACACATATACAGTAGGGAGAACAAGTATTTGATACACTGCCGATTTTTGCAGGTTTTCCCACTTACAAAGCACGTGGAGGTCTGTAATTTTTATCATAGGTACACTTCAACTGTGAAAGACGGAATCTAAAACAAAAATCTTGAAAATCACATTATATGATTTTTAAATAATTAATTTGCATTTTATTGCATGAAATAAGTATTTGATCACCTACCAACCAGTAAGAATTCCAGCTCTCACAGACCTGTTAGTTTTGTCTTTAAGAAGCCCTCCCATTCTCCACTCATTACCTGTATTAACTTCACCTGTTTGAACTCGTTATCTGCATAAAAGACAGCTGTCCACACTCAATCAATCAGACTCCAACCTCTCCACAATGGGCAAGACCAGAGAGCTGTCTAAGGACATCAGGGACAAAATTGTGGACTTGCACAAGGCTGGGATGGGCTACAGGACAATAGGCAAGCAGCTTGGTGAGAAGGCAACAACTGTTGGCGCAATTATTCGAAAATGGAAGAAGTTCAAGATAACAGTCAATCTCCCTCGGTCTGGGGCTCCATGCAAGATCTCACCTTGTGGAGCCTCAATGATGATGAGAAAGGTGAGGGATCAGCCCAGAACTACACGGCAGGACCTGGTCAATGACCTGAAGAGAGCTGGGACCACAGTATCAAAGAAAACTATAAGTAGCACACTACGCGGTCATGGATTAAAATCCTGCAGCGCACGCAAGGTCCCTCTGCTCAAGCCAGCGCATGTCTAAGCCCGTCTGAAGTTTGCCAATGACCATCTGGATGATCCAGAGGAGGAATGGGAGAAGGTCATGTGGTCTGATGAGACCAAAATAGAGCTTTTCTGGTTTAAACTCCACTCACCGTGTTTGGAGGAAGAAAAAGGATGAGTACAACCCCCAAGAACACCATCCCAACCGTGAAGCATGGAGGTGGAAACATCATTCTTTGGGGATGCTTTTCTGCAAAGGGGACAGGACGACTGCACCGTATTGAGGGGAGGATGGATGGGGCCATGTATCGTGAGATCTTGGCCAACAACCTCCATCCCTCAACAAGAGCATTGAAGATGGGGCGTGGCTGGGTCTTCCAGCATGACAACGACTCGAAACACACAGCCAGGGCAACTAAGGAGTGGCTCCGTAAGAAGCATCTCAAGGTCCTGGAGTGGCCTCGCCAGTCTCCAGACCTGAACCCAATAGAAAATCTTTGGAGGGAGCTGAAAGTCTGTGTTGCCCAGCGACAGCCCCAAACCTGAAGGATCTGGACAAGATCACCTTTATGGAGGAGTGGGCCAAAATCCCTGCTGCAGTCTGTGCAAACCTGGTTAAGAACTACAGGAAACGTCTGATCTCTGTAATTGCAAACAAAAGTTTCTGTACCAAATATTAAGTTCTGTTTTTCTGATGTATCAAATACTTATTTCATGCAATAAAATGCAAATTAATTATTTAAAAATCATACAATGATTTTTCAGGATTTTTGTTTTAGATTCCGTCTTTCAGTTGAAGTGTACCTATGATAAAAATTACAGACCTCTACGTACTTTGTAAGTGGGAAAACCTGCAAAATCGGCAGTGTATCAAATACTTGTTCTCCCCACTGTATATATGTATATATGTATGTGTATATATATGTATATATATATATATATATGTATATATATATATATATATGTATATATATATATGTATATATATATATATATATATATATATATATGTATATATGTATATGTATATATATGTATATATATGTATATATATGTATATATATATATATATATATATATATATATATATATATATATATATATATATAATTTTTTTTTTCTTCTAAACGTTGAAAGCTTCAGGCATGAACTAAAATAATAGTCTTTATCAAGGCCAAGCCTTTAATAATAGAACTGCGCTGATAGAAAAGTAAGGAAAGAGAATAGTCTCAGAGTTTTTGAGGAAGGAAAAAAATCTGCTTTTTGAAAAGGGGAAGGTTATCAGTGTTTGGGAAGACGTGAGAAGGTAAAGAGTTCCAGAGTTTGGCAGTGTAGGGGAAGAAACAAACATTGGAATGGCCCACCCTTGAGTTGCCAACGGCCACACAATAATCATGTGATGTAGTGGCTTGTTGGGTATTCCTTAATCTCACTAATGGTGGGGTACACAAGCAGCAAGTTCTTGCGAGCAGAAACTTGAGTAAATATCTGAAGAAAAGAGAAAGAGAGCCTACTTTGCAGCGTAATTTGAGCGGGTCGAGTTTTGAGGTCACATTAGTGGAGTTGACAAGTCAAATAACTTTGGATTCAATTCTGTCCAGTAAGTATGAAGAGCTTGAACCTCCCCAGATGTGAGAGTAGTACTCCTATACAAGGACGAATCGATCCTTTATATAGATGGAGCAACTCTTCAGAGGAAAAGAATCTTCAACATCTGAATAGGACTCCGAATTTATTCGAGGCAGACTAAGCTATTTGCGTAATGTGTAGATTCCAGGATAAATTTGAAGTTCGAGTGATACCTCGTAGGTTTATTGTATCACATGGTGTAATTGCAGAGCTTTCAAAGGATTTTGCAACCGGTCCAGACAGCATCAGCCCATGTGTCCTAAAAACCTGCTCCTCTGCACTTGCTCACCATCTCTCTCTTCTATTCACCCTCTCATTTGCTCAAGGTCATCTGCCATCTGCTTGGAAATCGGCAAACATTACTGTCCTGCATAAAAATGTTGCAAAAACAGATCCCTGCAACAACATACCAATCAGCCTTCTCCCAATCATCAGCAAGGTTATGGAATCCATGATCGCTTGAGACATTAAATCCTTCCTCTTCTCCCATGGCCTGATTTCCAATCATCAAATTTAATTTCAGACCAGGTCACTCTGCACTGGATATGCTGCTTCTGCTCTCCCAACAATGGATGGAGGTCCTCAATGCCGGATATGAAATCGGAGACATATCCCGAGACATATCGCGTGCTTTTGACATGGTCTGGCACCCTGCCCTGCTCACCAAACTCTCTTCTTATGGTATCCAATGCCATCTTCACTCATGGCTCACAGACTTCCTCTCCTGTCGCAGTCAGCATGTGGCCCTAAATGGAGTTCTTTTATCCCCTCTGTGTCCAGGCTGGAGTTCCTCAAGGCAGCCTTCTGAGCCCTGTTCTTTTTCTGGTTTTCATCAGTGATCTCTCCGACTCTCTGAAAAATCCTCTTTATCTCTTTGCTGATGACTCCACGCTCTGCCGTACAATCTGTCATCCCTCAGACCGGCAAGCAGCAGCTTCTTCGCTCACTGCAGATTTGGGTAAAATCACAAACTGGTCCAACACGTGGAACATGTCTTTCAATCTGGACAAATCTCACACTCTCACTATGTCTTTCCGAAAGGACCGTTTAGAACCCCCCCCCCCCCATCCACTTTCTCATCAATTCTCTGGAAGAAGTCCTTTCTTTCAAGCTTCTGAGTCTCACTATCTGCCATGATCTTTCTTGGGAAAGCCACATTTCAAACCTGGCCTCCAAAGCCAGTCGCTGACTGGGAATCCTCCATCGTGCAAAGTCCTTCCTCGGCCCACCTGAGCTCCTGACCACATACAAAGCTTTCGTCCACAGCCCTATGGAGTCCTGCTCTCCCCCCTGGGCTGGTGCTCCTGCCTCCCACCTTTCTCGGCTTCACGCTGTAGAAACCAAGGCATTTTGGATCATTGGCATCTCCCACGATGAGGCTGAGTCTTTGGGCCTCTCACTCTCTCACCGCAGGCAAGTCGGTGGTCTTTCTGTCTTCTACCGTCTCCTCTCCAGTCTCCCCCCCCCCGCTGTGTCTGCGATTTGTCCCCACCATATTTCCACAGGGAGCTCGAGATCCGCCAACAACCCCCTTCTAGTAAAACTACCAAAATCACTGCTCACCTTCACTCTTTCATTCCTCTTTTTCCCCACCTTTGGAATAAACTCCCTCTACTCACTCTGTTCAATCCCATTCTTCCCTCCAGGCCTTCAAAACAGCTTTTCACCACCACCTCTTATCATCCCCCATCCAAATCCTCGATCTTTTCTACCTCCATTAATCCACCTCAAACCCACCTCCTTCAAATTCTCTGCTTTCCTTCCTGAAAGTCCCTGTAATGTCCATCTTGTATACCCCGTGTTCCCCGCCCCATCCCTCTCCCTTCCACAGATCTAATGTCTCTGTTCCCCACTGTTTTGTCCTTCCCACTACCGCCATTCTTGTCTCATGCCCCCCTTGCTGTGTGGTGTGTCTTAGCTCTCATACGAGCCTCGACAAGGTATACAAAAAAAAACCCTGAGGTGCACCGCTGTTGATAGGGATGGGAGGAGATGTTGAACCATCAACGATTACAGAGATGAAGCAGTCGGAGAGAAAGCTCGATATGAGAGAGCAGAGCGAAGGAGGAAAGCTGAAAGAGGGAAGCTTGGATATCAGACCCCAATGCCAGACTGTCAAAGGCTTTTGAAATATCAAGGCCTACAACAAAGGATTCCCTAAAGTCTCTCAAAGGAGAGGCCCAGACATTCGTAATGTAAGAAAGGATATCACCTGTAGATGTTGACTTGCGAAAGCCAAATTGATGGTCAGATAGAAGACTGTGAGATTCAAGATGCTTGAGAAAATGGGAATTGAGAAGACATTCAAATACTTTGGAAACAGTAGAAGTCAGAGCAATAGGAAAGTAGTTCGAAGGGTTTGAACGATCACCCTTCTTTAAAATAGGCTGTACTCAGGCATATTTCCACGCAAGAGGAAAGGTTTGGGTTTTTAAACAAAAACGAAACAAACGAGCAAGCACGGGTGCAAGTTCTAAAGCACATTCCTTCTAGACATGGGGAGGAATGCCATCTTGCCCGTCGGCCTTGCTTATGTCCAGAGAGAGGAGTATTTTTTTGACTGCATGAAAAGAAATTATAGGAGGGGTGGGACATAGGATTGTTGTGGTGAGCATCAGAGGGAGATGGAATGTTAGTCATCCAGTGTGGAGTTAGAGGAAAAAAAAGAGAACCAAAAAGAGTTGCTTTGTCGGTCGGAGAGACAGCGGTAGTATCATCGGAACGGAAAAGCGAAGGAAAGGTAGAGCGACAAGTTGTTGGAGATACTTTGAGCTTAGGACCAGAAAGATCTATTAGTGGAAGAAGATGAGAGGTTGTCACATTTGTTTTGAATAAATGAATGCTTCGCCTCACGAATAACATGTTTGCAATGACTTCTGGCGGATATGAAAGCTGAATGCGAGCCTGAGGAAGAAGAGTTTTTCCGTGTCCGATATGTGGCATCCCTTGCACGAATGGCCACAGAGCAGGAATTATTGAACGAAGAATTGGTTGGAGAGATAGACTTGAAAGAAAAGGGGATATATGCCTCCATTCCTGCAACAATAACCTCAGCAGGGTTCCCACTGACCTGGAAAGTCAGGGGAAGTTAGGGAAAGTCAGGGAATTGAGGTTGGTCAGGGAAAGTCAGGAATTTTTTTTGTTGGTCAGGGAAATGTGTGATTCGTGCCTAATGATCTTAATTAGTACCCTTTACACCCAGTCAATTATTTTGTTCATGATTATAATAGTTTTCTTCATTGCTCTTTTCATGAATTGTTTGCTGTGCAGGCAGATGCTTTTCATGATGCTGTGCAGGCAGAAGGTGGAGTCACCTCTGTGAACATTGATAAGCCACTATTGATGTATGTCAGTGGTTCTCATGCCAGGTATCAAGCAGCACTGGAATGTAAACGTAAAGCCACAAGTGAGCTCGATCAAAAGACTTCAGCTAAAAAGAAAGCATGTGAGCAGATAAAAGTGCTTCAGACTAAAAAGGCAAAATTAATGGAAGAAGCAGCAACTGAATCTCGGAAGGTTGATATGGAAATAGCAGAACTACAGAAACTAAAGAAGTAACAAACTGACATTTCACTTAATGTAAGCAACTGTGTCCATACTGTATATGTTACCTATTGTAATAACGTTACTCAAACAATTCACATTTGTTTCCTTAATTGCTAGTTTTTTCCGACCATATAATTCTAAGCTACACACGCTGCTTGATGTTATTGACATTTTCGCAATTCTAGTATATAACATCTCGACTGTTACTGCAACTTCCCATGTAACATTTGAGTAATTTCACTTCTGCGGCGGTGAACATCCCTGCATCCGCAGGGAATGGTACAGGAATACCCATCTAACCGTAGAAGTTCAACAAACAGTCATTTTTAGGACCAGATGCTTGTAGAAAAATGTACAATATAGTAGTCTGTTAGTCGTTTCTGCAATATCATCGGGTGTTCTAGCTTGTCTGCAATGTCACATTAACAATATCAATATTTCGTTGTTATTTTGCAAGATTTAGATGTTCTAAATGTTGCTAAATTTTTTCTGATATAATTCTGATTGAGTCATGGTACCTGGCACGTTTGACATTTGTATGATTTGTGTTTTGTAAGTTTTATATTAATAAAAAAAATTAAAATGCCAGTGCGAGCTGGGAAAGTGTACTTTCTGGACCATTTTCAAAAAGACCGAAGTTAACACCCAAATGAAGAATCAGTTTAAGTTCCCAACAAAAATGGTATTCAGAAGTTGTCCAAAGCATGCCTACATATTTTAAGATTCAAATAAATTTTGAAGCGGACACAATTTTCTGCTGGTATTGGCATTTTAAAAAGAAGAAAAGAATTGAAAATGATTGCATGTACACCATGTATAAATCAAAATGGTGATGGAAAGTAGTCGGTGTAGGGGAGGAGGAGCCGACTAAAATAACTTTATAAATTTTTACGTTTGAAAAGGTCAGGGAATCTTTACCAACAAAGTCAGGGAATTTCATTTTTGAGATTGAGTGGGAACCCTGCTCAGCTATACGCTCAGCAGAGTTAGAGGCATCTCCCGAGGAGAAGCAGTAATCTTTCCAGGGAAAGTCAGAAAAGAAGTTTCGTAAACCAGTGCAGTCAGCATTATTGAAATGCCAATATTGGCGTTTCATTGTCACAGTCAGAGGAGAAGTGGTGGTGGTGGTAAGTAAAGTGATGTTCATAAGATTGTGGTCAGAAGAACCAATTGGAGGTGAAATTGTGTAGTTGTAATGCAACGGATTGGAAGTGAAGAATAAATCCTAAGTATTGGGCCAAAAAAAAAATGTTGCATTGGCGTAACGGGTCACTGAAAAATAGGGTAGGTCGGTCGGGATCTTTTTTTTTTTTTTTTTTTCCTAATAAATCCCTCCCAAAATCTCCCCCGGCTCGAGTACCACCCTTTTTGTCGGCGGGTTCTGTCCGAAACACTTCCGGGTTTTTGCGATCGCGATCGCAATCAACAAGATACTTGAAAACGATAGCAAAACAACAAAAATAGCAATAAAATAGGGTCGGCAAAATTTTTCGATAGAAAAAAAACGTAGGGTCGGCGGAATTTTTAGGGTCGGGCGGGTTACGCCAATGCAACATTTTTTTTTTTTTTTTGGCCTTGGTGGTGTGGTCACGGCGATCTGGGATATGGGTAGGGTGGTTGAAAAATTATTCCAAATCATGAAGAATGGAAAATGTGAGAGCTTCAACTCCCCTAACATCTGTGTGGGAAGATTTCAGCTACTCCCTGTGGTGTACATTGAAGTCTCTGAGATAGAGAAATTCTGCTTGAGGGTGTTCGGATATCATGGCCTCATGGCAAGAGTTAAGATAGTCAAAGAAAGCTATTAAGTTTGTCGAATTGGGAGAGCAGTAAGTGAAACAGAGAAAGATAGTGATGGTCGGGAAACAAATCTTAAGCCAGATGACATCAAAGTTTGGAGATTTGAGGTCCACAAGGCGTATGGCAGGCGTGTTAATGTTGGAGTGGTGACCTTTGGCCTCAGTTGACCTTTTAACCTCAAAAACAATAGGCTTCTTCTTATGACAAACTCTACCATGTGGTGATGTTTCGTGAAGATCGGTTTAAAATTGTGACCTGTTGGCAACAAACAAACAAGACAGACAGAATTACAAAATCGACTAACCAGTATACTTGAAAAATCTTCCATTTTGCAAGTAATAAGAAAGATGCCATGCAAAGCATGATATTTGCAAAATCACTTAAACAAATTTGACCATAAAAATAGTTGGTGGTTGAATCCATTGACCTGATTTGCACATCCTTTTCAAATTCCAAGTCAATTGGATGAAAATTGAGGGTTTTAGAAATTTCACGTGAGATGTTGACCTTTTGACAAGATCGATAAGTTTCTTGCTTATGACCAGCTCTACCGTTTTGTGAAAATCAGTCTAAAATTGTGACCTGTAGGCGATTGACAGACAGAATCACCGACCAGACCAACTAATATGCTTGCGAATCTTCGATTTTGCAAGTAACAGTCGGGTGAAAACATTACTTCCATCCATCGCAGATGACGGAGGTAATTATTACAATCGATTGAACGCAGTGTGAATTTAGAGATCATTTCGGTCATTTGTAGAGGTCTTAGACCTCCAGCTCACAGGTTCTGCATTCGTCAGACCTCTTACGTGATAGTAATGGAATATGGATTAAAGATCAATAATTTGCCCTCTTTTGTGAAAAGATGAATCTTTGTAACTTTGCATTACTTCAATCTCTGAAAGCAACAGTTCTGGCACATGCTCCCATACCTGACCTGACCTGAACAGTTCATGACCTGTGTGTGCTTCTTTATCTGAATCTGTTTAACTGATGATGTGATTGCTTCCAGGAAACCAAGCACTTTCCACGTTAAAACCTTCTCTGAGGTTCTCCGTGATAAGATGCGACGACGAGGAATGGAAGAACTGGATGAGGCCCAGATTGGTTGTTCAGATCATGCAAACATACCTGCCACGGGCAGCCATCACCGATCTTCACGACTGCTTTTGAGCAAAACCATTGCTCGTGAGGTTGGTGGAGTGTGTCAAGCCATTTGGCTTTCAATTGTGCTTTATCAATACAAAATGGCATTCACTAAAAGCACAAGTGTGCATTTATAATATGGTATCCCTGCATCATATGTTTACTCAAGTGCTTGAGGTGATATATGGGCCGAGGTTCAGATGTAATGACAACCTCACCCCAGGACAAAGTACCATTTGCCAAGGTTAATGTGAAGACTTTGGAGCAGATTCGGTTGGAAAAGACCCAGCTTCACACTGAGAAGAAAGGAGTAGATGAAGATCTTGAGGTCACTACGAAGACAGAGGATCGAGTATCGTTTCACCATTTGGAGAAACGCCCAAGGCTGATTCGACTATCCAGGACTGTACTGCCAGGTAAATGCTATACCTGTGTGTGGTCTGGCCATATCACACAAGTGCATTTGGAACTCCATATCTGGAGCCCATTGTCGTTGACCTTTTTAATGGGCAGAGTATCCAATACATCAGTTCTGTTGCTCTGTTGGGGACGGTTCTGCATCATGGATTGGTCCAAGTTCTCACCAATCACAGTGCTCTCTGCCTTTAGCGTATTTTGCAGCTTTTGTCAGCGTTGTCGTTGATTGCATAATGTTTTGTATGCGGGATGCAAGTCACCGTGTTCATTGATTGACTTTTCACGGGAATCCCATGCCTCAATTATCTCGTGGTTCACCCTTGATGATACTGTGTCAAAGATGGAGGTGTGTGTCTGTATGTCTGTCTGTGTGTGTTTTTTCAACTCTATGTTCTGCATGCATCAAACATTTGTCTGTGGTGCACCATACACTGAACGATGATGACCGAAATGGCATCTGTGCCTGTTTTCTCAAATCCCACTCTGCTTTTCGTGCTTTTCTTCTTCGTGCGCTATTCTATCTGTCCTTTTACTTTTGCTGCCTTCCATCTGCCTTAAAGTTGGCAAACATCATTCCCATTCACAAGAGGGATACAAATCCGATACCATCATTATCATTTTATCCACAAAAAGTACACTTGTTTCCCATTATTAGCAAAGTCATGGAATCAATCATTGCTCTTGACATCAAGTACTTCCTCTTTTCAAATAGCCTGATCTCTATCCCTCAGTTCCAATTCTGTCACTCAACTTTGGACGTATTGCTTCTCTCTCATCAAAAGTCAAAGGCCATCACCTCAATCTCAAAGTGGTCAGGACAATATCCGTGCCATTTAAGTCTGGCATCCTTTATTTGCTAGTCTCTCTGACTACATCATGTACTTTCGCACATGATTTTCTAACTTCCTCCATTTACACAGTAAACACATTGCTATCAATGGAATCCTCTTCATGTGGAGGCCAGTATGCCCCAAGGCAGTCTCTTGGATCATGTTTTGTTCCTCGCCTTCATAAACGACCTATTTGATGCTCTGGAGAACCCTCCCTTCCTTCCCTCCCTTCCTTTTTTGCAGATGCCCCACATTCTATCGTACACTATCCCCTTCCCACTGACAGATGAACAACAGCTGCATCACACACTGCCGATCTGGAATGTATTCGATTCTAGTCTGACAAATGGAACATGTCCCCAGGCTGGTCTTTCTCCGTTATACTGAGTTATTCCTTGAAATATTGGAACTGTTTGCAGTCTGTAATGCCTTTGTCCATATCTCAATGGAGTACTGCTCTCCTCAATGGACTGGCACCCCAGCATCACATTGGTCTGTCCTCGATTCTGTGGAATCTGAAGCTTTCAACATTATTGGAGTGTCCCATGATGAGGCCAAATTACAAAGCCTGTTACTCACATTGCAAACAATTCAGTGGTCTTTTTTTTTTCATTCTTCTTTTTTCCACTTCCCCTCCTCCACTCCAGCTCTCTCAATCTTCTGACCCTCCCCAGTTCCTCCACTCCCCACGTCCACATGGTCTTCTGGTTAAACTCCCAAAACCCAAGCTTGCCATGTACTGTTTTATTCTGTTTGTGCAACTGCCTTCCATTGGTGGTTCAATCATATTCTTCCTTCCATGGCTTCAATGTTGTTGTCAATGCTGATGTTGTCCACCCCATTCACCCTACCTAATCCAACCATCTTGCAGGTTTCTGTGTTTGTTTCTCTCCTCTTTTTTTTGGTATACCTTGTCGAGGCTCGTGTGAGAGCTAACACACAACACACAGTCACGAGGGCATGAGACAAGAGGGGCTGGAGTGGGAAGGACAAAACGGTGGGAAACAGAGACACTCGGAGATCTGTGGAAGGGAGAGGGATGGGGCGGGGAACACAGGGTATATAAGATGGATATTACAGGGACTTTCAGGAAGGAAAGCAGGGAATTTTAAGGAGATGGGTTTGGGGTGGACTAATGGGGGTAGAAAAGATCGAGGATTTGGATGAGGGAAGATAAGAGGTGGTGGTGAACAGCTGTTTTGAAGGCCTGGAGGGAAGAATGGGATTGAACAGAGTGAGGCAGTTTATTCCAAAGGTGGGAAAAAAGAGGAATGAAAGAGTGAAGGTGAGCAGTGATTCGTGATTTTGGTAGTTCTACCAGAAGGGGGTTGTTGGCAGACCTTGAGCGCCCTGCGGAAATATGGTGGGGACAAATCGCAGACAGAGCAGCGGGGGGACCGGAGAGGAGACCGAAGAAGGCAAAGACCACCGGCCTGCCTGTGGTGAGAGAGTGAGAGGCCCAAAGACTCAGCCTCATTGTGGGAGATACCAATGATCCTAAATGACTTGGTTTCCACAGCGTGAAGCCGAGAAAGGTGGGAGGCAGGAGCACCAGCCCAGAGGGGAGAGCAGTACTCCATCAGGCTGTGGACGAAAGGTTTGTATGTGGTCAAGAGCTCAGGTGGGCCGAGGAAGGACTTTGCACGATGGAGGATTCCCAGTTGGTGACTGGCTTTGGAGGCCAGGTTGGAAATGTGGCTTTCCCAGAAAAGATCATGTCACATAGTGAGATGCAGAAGCTTGAACGAAAGGACTTCTTCCAGAGTATTGTTGAGAAAGTAGATGGGGGCGGGGGGGCGGTTTCCAAACGGTCCTTTTGGAGAGACATTGTGAGAGTGTGAGATTTGTCAGGATTGAAAGACATGTTCCACGTGTTGGACCAGTTTGTGATTTTACCCAGATCTGCAGTGAGGAAAGAAGCTGCTGCTTGCCAGTCTGAGGGATGACAGATGGTACGGCAGAGGGGGGAGTCATAAGCAAAAAGATAAAGAAGATTTTCCAGAGAATCGGAGAGATAATTGATGAAAACCAGAAAAAGAACAGGGCCCAGAACGCTGCCTTGAGGAACTCCAGCCTGGACAGGAAGAAGGGATGAAAGAACTCTATTTAGGGCCACACGTTGACTGCGACAGGAGAGGAAGTCTGCAAGGCATGAGTGGAGGTGGCTTTGGATACCATCGGAAGAGAGTTTGGTGAGTAGGACAGCATGCCAGACTGTCAAAAGCACGCGATATGTCTTGGGATATGGCTCTGATTTCATGTCTGGCATTGAGGACCTCCATCCAGTGTTGGGAGAGCAGAATCAGCATATCCAGGGTCGTGCGAGTGACCTGGTCTAAAACTCTGTGCAGTAACTTTGTACATTCAGTAAATGTACAAAGTTACTGTACAAAGTAACTGGCCAAGCCAGCACATTTTAACAACTGGCACTTGATGGATCTCAATTAAGCTGTTTACACATGACCACATTGCTGACTCACTGATTATTAACACATTAAAACAGGAAGGAAAAAAAATAATGCGATAGTCGACCCGGCCTCAACTATTTAAACAAGGCTTTTCTCTCGATGACCTTCCGTCACAGCCTCATGGTTCAAGAGCCATGTCCCTCCGTTATAAATCCATACCATCCAAGGTGCCTTGAAAATATATTGGCTGCTCAGAATGTCTGGCATTTACTTCCTTTCTTCTGAATACTCTTTGGTGACATTTCATGAGTCGAGGTTCAAAAACGGGAAAGAATCTATGTCATAATTGTTGCCTTGACACATCGGGCTCTCTTTGCCCAACGACCAATCACAGGATCTCAAATCTTGCAAAGAACATGTAAGTGAAAACTCTGGAAGAAGAAGTAGTAGTAGTAGTTCGGCTTCCTAAGCATCATGGCTTCTGTAACCCCGTCGAGCAGTACTGGTGGGAAGAGGAAGAGGATTGTTCTCACAATCAACCAGAAGATTTACATGATTTATTACATGATTATTACAACCAGAAGATGTACATGATTACATGAAGATGTACATGAAGATGTACATAAAACCCAGAAGCATTTGAGGAATGCAAAAAAACTACTCCAGAGATTACTTATGTTTGAGAATGAAGAAGGGGGAAAATAGAAATGTGTTGATGTGTGAGTCCAACATCGGATCTTCAACCATCTAAGACCCTGTTCTTGATTGCACGGCCCGCGAGCCACTGGTGGCCTAAAGTGTGGCCCTTTATGTGCGGCTGATAATACAAAAATGTGAAACACCCCACCATAAACCGCCATAAATGCTATCAAATTGACCAAATGGTCTCAAATGAGTGTTCCATCGTGAAGTATATATGTAACAACTACATCAGGATATGGTTATAGTCTACAAACAATTATGCTTGCAGCCCAGTTAACCGCAACAAAGATGAGTATGTGGAGGCGGGGCCTAATAGCACCCATTTTGGAGTCCTGCAGGCAGTGTGTCACCTCTCACACTGATGACGTCTCGGCAAAAGTGGACCCCCTCAAAAAAAAAGTGAAGATCAGTGATCTATGACATCAAGGTCCAGAAGGACAAGTTATTGGAATTTTACACCAAGTTGGAAACTCAAAGCTGCCGACAAGCGCCATACTCTACACAAGCCAAAGACGGAGCAGTTAGATAAAGTTCTGTACGCATGGTTTACTCTCAAGCGTTTGGGGGAGGAGTGCCAATCTCAGGAACGATGTTAATTGAGACGGCAAAGTATTTTATGATCAGATGGGATTGTCTGATCAATGTGCCTTTTCTGTTGACTGGCTGGCTTGTTTCAAGCTGTGATATGGGATACAGCACCTTTATGTCTCAGGAGAACAAAAGTCTGCAGGTCCCGATCCAAGAAATTTCCAGTGTGGTGATGCAAGCAAGTGACGATAATCCACTTCATATCTTGACGGGAGTCGAAATTGAAGATTGGCATGAAGTGACCTGTGTTATGACTGACTGAAATAATCTAGTGTTGTTAATCCACAGAAGGAAGTTGAACAACAAGAAGACTACGAAGAAGATTTTTCAACTGAGCATGTCACTTGAGCTAATGCTGGGGTGTGTTCCATTACCAATCGGCTTGTCTAGCGCTTGCTAAGTGGCTTAAGCACTCAAGAAATCACTCCAATGAAACGGTTGATGAGTAACGGCTGGCTTGGCAAGCGATAGCAAGTTGATTGGTAATGGAACGCACTCCTGATAATGGTCTTGGCATGCTTGTGAAGTTTTCTGAAAGGCAGAAAGCTTACAGCACCCAAGAAGTGATGCAGCTGAACATCATACAACATTTCACGAGGAAAAGGCAAAAAACAGTGCAGCAGTCCAACATAAGGAAATGGTTCAAGAAAGTTTGGAGTTTGACAAGATGATGAGGCCGATGATTTTGAGAAAGTGAAAGTTGACACTTTTGATCATCCATCGACTTCAAGACTAGTTTATATTTTATAATTCAGGTACATTATTGTTTTGCATAATTCATTGGTAATTACCTTTGTATTGTACTGTAATAATGCTATTATTTAATCTATTTTTCACATGCAAAGTTTAATAAGTTGCTCTTGTACCATTCTATGTAACATTTAGATAACCGGCAGGGGCAAAGTCCCATGGGTGCTGGATAACTCAGCTTTTTCTGTGTATGCAAACATTGGAAGCCGTGAAATATGTGACTTCTTTTTGGATTTGACCCCCCAATTCATTCCCCATGGGATGGGGACTTTGGGTCACAGGAGGTGAAAACAGGGTGAAAAAAATTTAAACTCAAAATTTGATGTTGGGTCATTTCAGTTGGAACTTTTTGCCATCTTTCAATTTTGGTGGGAAACGTGGGCATTTGCGATGGCGTGCCATCGACTTCGCTCTCGTTTTAACTTGGTCCTGCAATGTTTTGTTTTCCAGATAGTGTTAAGCATGAAGTGGTGAAGCCAAGTACTGCATCCAGCAGTGGAGAAGCAGATGCACAAACTTCCACTAAGGTACCAGTATATGGACTTCATTCAATCCTGCATGTTCACCAAAGAATGCAACACCACTGGCACTTGGAATCAACCAAAGCATGCAACATGTTCACCAAAGAATGATGGCATACCTTATAATATGCATTGTTGCCGCACATAGATGAATACATTGGTGAGGGATAAGATTTTCTTGTTTTTCTTGTCAAACGAAGTTCTTTCATTTTCTCGTCCATCTGCATCATACAGGATAAGCCTTTGGAGGGAAAGCTGCAGGTGAAGAGCTTTGAGGAAATCATCAAAGAGAAACGACAACGACAGAAAATGCAGAATGAGCAGTCTGCACAGGAGCCCAATGTGGACAGCCCTCCAGCTCAGGTCCAGCCTCAGGCCAAATCCGGTAGGTGCACCTGTGGTCGTTTCTCCTTGATGTTTTTATTTATTTTTTGTATACCTTGTCGAGGCTCGTATGAAAGCGAATACACAACGCACAGCGAGGGGGGGCATGAGACGAGGGGCGGGAGTGGGAAGGACAAAACAGTGGGAAACAGAGACATTCAGAGATCTGTGGAAGGGAGAGAGATGGGGTGGGGGAACACGGAGTATACAAGATGGATATTACAGGGACTTTCAGGAAGGAAAGCAGGGAATTTGAAGGAGGTGGGTTTAGGGTGGATTAACAGGGGTAGAAAAGATTGAGGATTTGGATGAGGGACAATAAGAGGTGGTGGTGAACAGCTGTTTGGAAGGCCTGGAGGGAGGAATGGGATTGAACAGAGTTTCTTCTTCTTCTTCTCCTTCTCCTCCTCCTCCTCCTTCTCCTTCTCCTCCTTCTCCTTCTCCTTCTCCTTCTCCTTCTCCTTCTCCTTCTCCTTCTCCTTCTCCTTCTCCTTCTCCTTCTCCTTCTCCTCCTTCTCCTTCTCCTTCTCCTCCTTCTCCTTCTCCTTCTCCTTCTCCTTCTCCTTCTCCTTCTCCTTCTCCTTCTCCTTCTCCTTCTCCTTCTCCTTCTCCTTCTCCTTCTCCTTCTCCTTCTCCTTCTCCTTCTCCTCCTCCTTCTCCTTCTCCTCCTCCTTCTCCTTCTCCTTCTCCTTCTCCTTCTCCTTCTCCTTCCTCCCCCGTTACGGGTCGCCACAGCAGATCATCCGTATGAGCCGCATAGTGATTTGGCACATGTTTTACGCCGGATGCCCTTCCTGACACAACCCTGGTCGCCTCTTACGACACAGGGATAAAGGTACACCTATTTTAACCGGGGTATACACCGGCCCAGTACACTGGTACTCACTTCGCCGACCTCGGAAGGATGACAGGCTGAGTCAACCCCCTGGTGTATTAATTCAGTGGCTCAACGGGGCTTGAACTCAGGACCTTTTGGATCCCAAGCCGCTGCCCTAACCACTGCGCCAACACACCAGGCTGGGATTGAACAGAGTGTGAGGGAGTTTATTCCAAAGGTGGGGAAAAAGAGGAATGAAAGAGTGAAGGTGAGCAGCGATTCGTGATTTTAGTAGCTTTACCAGAAGGGGGTTGTTGGCGGACCTTTAGGCGCCCTGCGGAAATATGGTAGGGGAAAATCGCAGACAGAGCAAGGGGGGTGGGTGAGACCGGAGAGGAGACTGTAGAAGCCAGAAAGACCACCGACCTGCCTGCGGTGGGAGTGAGAGGCCCAATGACTCAGCCTCATCGCAGGAGATAGCAATGATCCTAAATGCCTTGGTTTCCACAGTATGAAGCCGAGAAAGGTGGGAGGCAGGAGCACCAGCCCGGAGGGGAGAGCAGTACTCCATCAGGCTGCGGACGAAAGCTTTGTATGTTGTCAGGAGTTCAGGTGGGCCAAGGAAGGACTTTGCACGACGGAGGATTCCCAGTCGGCGACTGGCTTTGGAGGCCAGGTTGGAAATGTGGCTTTCCCAGGAAATATCATGTCAGATCGTGAGACCCAGAAGCTTAAAAGAAGGGACTTCTTCCAGAGGAGTGTTGAGAAAGTGGATGTGGGTGGGAGTCCAAATTGTCCTTTCAGAGAGACAAAGTGAGAGTGTGATATTTGTCCGGATTGAACAACATGTTCCACGTGTTGGACCAGTTTGTGATTTTATCCAGATCTGCAGTGAGCGAAGAAGCTGCTGCTTTCCAGTCTGAGGGATGACAGATGGTACGGCAGAGGGTGGAGTAATCAGCAAAGAGATAGAGGATTTTCCAGAGAGTCGGAGAGATCATTGATGAAAACCAGAAAAAGAACAGGGCCCAGAACGCTGCCTTGAGGAACTCCAACCTGAACAGGAAGAGGGGATGAAAGAACTCCATTTAGGGCCACACATTGGCTGCGACAGGAGAGGAAGTCTGCAAGCCATGAGTGGAGATGGCCTTGGATACCATTGGAAGAGAGTTTGGTAAGTAGGGCAGGGTGCCAGACCGTGTCAAAAGCAAGCGATATGTCTTTGGATATGGCTCTGATTTCGTGTCTGGCATTGAGGACCTCCATCCATTGTTGGGAGAGCAGAAGCAACATATCCAGGGTGGAGTGACCTGGTCTGAAACCAAATTGTTGATCGGAAATCAAGCGATTGGAGAAGAGGAAGGATTTAATGTCTGAACTGGTGATGGGTTCCATAATCTTTCTGATGATTGGGAGAAGGCTGATTGGTCTGTAGTTGCAGGGATCTGTTTTTGCACCTTTTTATGCAGGCAGTAATGTTCGCTGATTTCCAAGCAGATGGCAGATGACCTTGAGCAAATGAGAGGGTCAAGAGAATAGAGAGAGGGTGAGCAAGAGCAGAGGAGCAGGTTTTTAGGACACGTGGGCTGATGTCGTCTGGACCGGTTGCAGAATCTGAGTCGAGGTTTGACAGCAAGCTCTCCACTTTGTCAGACGAAAAGGACACGATGTCCACGGACAGTTGGGTGCGACTGGGTAAGGTGGGTACAGAAAGCGAAGGTTTTCGGGCACAATATTTCGATGCAAACAACGAGTTTAGTTATTCAGCTTTTTCACGTGCGGTATCAGCAGTGCGGCCATTTGAGGTAAGGGAGGGGATGGAGGGGGAACATACACCAGAAACAGATTTGATTAGACACCACCAGGATTTGGAGGAGGGAGAGAGGTTTGAGAGTTCAGACTTAAGCTTAGAAAGATGTTGTTTTTTCACTTTCCTGAGGGTAGATACACACTTGTTCCGAGCTTTATGGAAGGAACTGAGATTATCCTCAGTTGGGTTTGCTTTCCATGTGGCAAAGGCAAGTTGTTTCAGGACAACTGCTTCGCCACAAGCTTCAGTTAACCAAGAGCGGGAGGAAGGGTAGGACAACTGAAGTCTATCGGGGATAAATCTGTGCATGAGGGAGACCAAATTTCTTTGAAATAATTCCCAGGATGAGTTGACGTTGGAGAAAGTAGCGATGGGAGACCAGTCTCGAAGTTTGATGGCTGTATGGAGGCACTGCCAGTCAGCTTGAGTGAAATGCCAGACTCGACGGCGCCGAGGTGGTTCTCTGATAACAGCCAGAGAGATGTCCACTTTGACAAGCACATGGTCAGAAGAACCGATTGGAGCAGAGGAAGAACAGCTGATATTTTCAGGGAAATTTATCAAAATCAGATCCAGAAGAGATCGAGTACCATTGGTTGAGATCTGGGTCGGGAAATTGACCGATTGAGTCAGTCCCAATGAGTCGCAGAAAGCTTTTGCTGAGGTGCCATGACAGGTGAGAGAGGTACCCACACCTAGCCAACTGGCATGATGACAATTGAAGTCACCACATATGAGGAAGAGAGAGTTCGGACGAGAAGATCGAAGTTGGTAAATGGTAATGAGAAGATAGAAGTTATTCATTTTTAATCCTCGTGGAGAAGCTTTGGAGGTATGTTGTATGGTTTGGATTGATGAGGCCATGACGGCACACAGTTGTTTTTCCAATCAAACACCCTTTTTATGTTTTGGAAATGCATCAAATTGACCTGCTGGATGGATTAAATTCATTTACCACAAAGCCAAAACTGTCCTTTCACCTTCCTTCTCCCCGTTGGCTTTCTTCCACTACACATTGATGTAATTTGTTGTTTTTTTATTCATTCTCATCTCCCTTTCCCTCTATGCTGTCACAAAGAAAAACCTCAGGTGAATGTGCGACCATCAGTCGTAAGACCAGCACTTCCAGCAGGACTTCTTGGGATGCTGCGCAAGAGAAAGGCCCCAGTAATCCAGCCCTCTGCTGTGGCAGCTGTGAAACCATTCCCTTTTGACACCTCAGAGCAATGGTCCACTGAACTGAAAATTAAGCAAGAGGCACAGGTGAGCTTGCTACGGGGTCTGAATATTGGCCAGCCAAGCAACATTTCTTTATGGCCTTTGTATTTATTATGTACACAGTGCTGAAATCTTTACGTCCTCCTTTTGCCATTTTTTCCCCTATGACCTATAAAGCTCCCCTTTCTTACTCTTACTCTTACCTTATTATTCATTCTGATCAAATTATTTTGCCTTCTTTCCACACTCCTATGCTCCAATGCCGTCATTGCTTATCTCCTATCTTTTCACTTTCCCTCTTCCAAATTTAGTGCCTCCTCATTCCATGCGCCCGTCATTATGAGACGGTCCTTTTAAGTAAAACCCATTGAGTCGCACTACATAGATAAAGCAAATTGTCTTCAAATATCCATAGATAATTGATGTATATATGGTCAATCGTGATGCACAGTGCCTATAGAAAGTCTACACCCCCTTTCAAAATTTTCGCATTTTGGTGCCTTATAGCCTGGAATTTAATTGACTGTTTCCACCTTCATTTACACATTGTATCACACAACTTCCAAGTGAAAAATAAATTCTACAATTTTCTGAAAATTAATTAAAAGTCCAAAAATAGAATATCTTGGTTGGATCAGTGTCCACCCCCCTTAAAATTGCAATTGTAAATTAGCTCAGGTGTAACCAATCACCTTCCAAATCACAAACAAAGGTAATTGGCCTCCACCTGTGTTAAATTGTAGTGATTCTGATTATTTCAGAATAAAAGCTGTTTCTGTGGGTTTCCTTTACTGGGTTGTGCATTTCACAGCAAAGACTCAACCATGAACACCAAGAAGCATTAAAAAGACCTCCGGGATAAATTTGTGAAAAGGCACAGATCAGGGGATGGGTATAAAAATATTTCAAAGGCCTTGAATATCCCCTGAAGCACAGTCAAGACGATCATTAAGAAGTGGAAGGCATATGATACCACCAAGAACCTGCCTCAATCAGGCCATCCCTCCAAACTGGATGACCAAGCAAGGAGGAGACAAATCAGAGAGGTCACCAAGAGGAAAATGGCAACTTTGAAAGAGCTACAAGCCTTTATGGCAAAGACTGGTCACTGTGTGCATGTGACAACAATATCCCAAGCACTGCACAACTCTGGCCCATTCAGTAGGGTGGTACGAAGGAAGCCATTACTCAAAAAACACCCACTTTGAATCCGATTTGAGGAATGCAAAAAAACTACTCCAGAGATTCTGAAGCCATGTGGCAAAACGTTTTGTGGTCTGATGAAACCAAGATGGAAATTTTTGGTCTAAATGCAAAACGTTATGTTTGGTGTAAACCCAACACAGCACATCACCGAAAGAACACCATCCCAACTGTAAAGCACAGTGGTGGCAGCATCATGTAATGGGGATGTTTCGCATCAGCAGGGACTGGGGCACTTGTCAGGATAGAGGGGAAAATGGATGGAGCAAAATACAGAAAAAGCCGACGGAAACCTGCTGCCCACTGCATGAAAGCGGAAATTGGGACGGACGTTCACATTTCAGCATGACAACGACCTGAAGCACACAGCCAAAGCTACACTGGAGTGGCGAGGGAACAAAAAGTTGAATGTCCTTGAGTGACCCAGTCAGAGCCCCGACCTAAATCCAATCAAAAATCTGTGGCATGACCTGAAGATTGCTGTCCATAAACACTCCCCACGCAACTTGATTGAGCTTGAACAGTTTTGTGCAGAAGAATGAGCAAATATTGCCCAATCAAGGTGTGCAAAGTTGGTAGAGATCTATCGCAACAGACTCACAGCTGCAATTGCTGTCACATGTGCTTCCACCAAGTATTAACTCAAGAGGGTGGACACTTATCCAACCAAGATATTCTATCTTTGTATTTTTAATTAATTTTCAGAAATTTGTAGAATTTGTTTTTCCCTTGGAAGTTGTGGGTTATGATGTGTAAATACAGGTGGAAAAAGTCTGATTTAATTCCACACTCTAAGGCAACACAAAGTGAAAATTTTGAAAGGGGGGTGTAGACTTTTCTCTCGGCACTGCACACAAGTATTTTGATGTGGAAAGTGCACCATAGCGATTCATGTTTTCTTCCCTTTCTTTTAGACTCAGGAGGATGAGAGATTAAGGAATACAAGGCAAGAAGACTATCAGATGTGAGTCACCTGATGAGGGTCTTACAGAACCTTTAGAAACAAATAAATTATTATTCCATGGACTAATCAAATACATCTTTGTCAGAATACCTTTTTTGTGTACTAAAAATTAATTTTCTTGACACGAGGCTTTTTTTTATTGTCTTTGAAAGTGCAATATAATAAGTCACCTCCTTCAGAACTGACTAAAAATTTAAGTTTGATGTTGGCATTTCCTTTGAAAGCATTATCGAAAAATTGTTGATTTTGTACCCGCTCTGCCACAGTGATGAAATGCCACAGCCAAGTGTTTGCGACGAGCAAACGCGCATCCCACCAACGGAGCCACTTCGGTCCAAAATTGAGATGGTCGCTGAAGAAACGAGACCTCTGGAAGCAGTGTGTAATTCTCTTCAGGCCGACCTGATGGAACCAGATTCCGAAGCAAAATGCAGCTACAATGGTGCCGAAAACACACCGACAAGCGGCCCTGCGAGGGCCAAGAAACCCGTCCGCAGAGCCAGCACAGTATCATCCCGTAAGAAAAGCAAAGACGATCCTGGGGTGGGACTCCAGCGAGGAGACTCCGAGGGCCCCGTGGACGAACTGGAGGAATTCATCATGGAATTTTCAGAGGATGGAGTGGGAGCAGAGCTGCAACTGCAACCGAATCAGGATGATGATGACATGCTGTTGCTGGAGATTGATGAAATGATTAACAGCTAAGAGACTACAGTGCAGCATCAAAAATGGAAGGCACTTCAAATATGGACATGAACTTGCACTGTCATGCCACACTGGCTATTTATGCTGCATTATACACAAAGTAGTTGTCCGCATTTTTATTGTACCTCCAAGTACATTGAAAACTGTCTCTACAGGAATACACGGAATGGACAAAGTACGTGGAGTAAGAAAATCCAAGCTGCTTGTACACAAACCCGGAAACCTCAAAGATTGTTTATTTTGAAGACAGGATCAGGGATGTGCATTCAATCCTTTATTTTTTTTTTCCTCCAAAATGTTAAGTATTGACTCAATGTCGGTGAGCTTGACATCAGATGTTTTGATCCATTAATACTTTTACATTTTTGGTTAAAATCTTAATATGTGTGCTTTCAAAGGACCAATCGACTTTCTTTTTTTATCGTGGTGTTATTACTTTTTATTTGTATAGTGAGATGGCAGAAAGAGTTGAAAATAATCTTGAAAATTCTCACAAGGATGCTTCACCCCCTGTTTGATTTCATTCCTTTGCTGTTCACCAAAACTCATCAAATTTGCGAAATTGACAGATGGAGTTCTACTCTGCCGTAGTTTTGTTGCGAACGTGACCACGTCTTGATTGAAACACTGGCCTGGGTCCACAGGCAGTCCCTCGAGGTGAATACTGTCAGATGTGGAAATGCACCGCATTGAAACATAGTCAGATGTGGAAATGCACCGTGCTCCATCCAAATGGGCCTTTTTGTAAATTATTTTTTGCAGACAGAAGTGAAAAAGATTGCTAACATTTTTGAAATTTTGCAGACAGAAGTAGCAGTAGAACTGGGAAGACACTAACTAAATTGATACACCTTATTGTAGTTGTATACAGTGGACATCAAACGTCGTTACAGTGCAAATGTACAAATCAAGATTGTCGAGCGCAAATATGTAATTTCGAAAACAACACAGAAAATTCTCTGTACAGTCACCATTGATTGATTGATTGGAACATTTTCGTCAGGAGAAGAAAAGTGTAATGCATTGGATGCATTTTGTTGCTTTTTCTTTGCGATAATGATTGTACATCACAGTTTTGAAGGGCAACCTCGTTGCTTTTGCCTACTTTTCTTTCTTTGCTCGTCTACAACAGCGTACATGCCATGGCTTTTTCTTTCAATTACGATTTCGTATTTACTCGTAGCTTGTTGCTTTTGGACGTGGGTTTGTTGATTTTATTGCCCTTCAATTCCGATGCACTTTCTCTTGCATTTTCTGTGAATTTATCTTCGTGATTCACAGTTTGTACATCTAAACTGCACCTGTCATTGTTTTCCATCCTAGAGCTTTCCAAAATGGAATGTAATGTGAAAGATGTGTTGGCTAAATTGTAGAGTTAGTGCTTCAATGGATTTATAATTATGAAAGGACCCAAGATTAGCGACGGACACATTTGAACTTATTCTTGGTTCAAAACGAAGATGGGGACTTTTTCTGATGGATTGCTTGGAAGGACTTTTTAATTTTTGTTTGCAGGGTCTTACATGAATGCAAAAGTGCATGCATATGACTGCTGCACATTAGTTTTTGAGAATAAAACGATTGAAGTTATCGATGTACATTTTTACAAATACTGACTCTTGTGATTTATTTTTTTTTCTTCCAGGGTTTAATTAAAGAGGGTTTTTCTTCCAGCGTTTAATTAAAGAGGGTTAATCCTGGCTCTATCATGTGTTTTTCATTTATTGAACATGATTGTGCCCTCAATTAAAGAGCATCAACTGCTTTCCTTTGCAAACCATATGACCAATGATAACCACTCAGTTTAAATGTCTCTGACTGGCCTCTGGTGGAGGTCTACATTTTTCAGAAGTCATCTATTTAGTAACCATTGATAAATTTAGCTATGTTGTACAGGTTAGGGATGAAGTACGTAATGGGAGTGAGTAATAATTCAGATTGTGTGTGCTTTGCTGGAATTTTGGGTTTTGGATGCTTTCACCACTGTGCATATTACCTTTGTGACTAAAAATTGAACCTTTGTCCTGATCTAGATGGTTAGGATAGACACTATGACCGTGACCCTTATAAACCACCTCAGTCTGCTTGCCAAGCCGAATTGAGAGTGGACACAAACTTGGAGTTCATGAATATACAAAATGACCATTCTTCGGCATAGCATAGATGTTGGGTGAGGAGAAGGGTGTGCTTTTGTACCAGCCATTCAGACACAACTTGATGAAACCAGATATATATATATATATATATATATATATATATATATATATATATATATATATATATATATATATATATATATATATATATATATATATATATATATATATATATATATATATATATATATATATATATATATATATATATATATATATATATATATATATATATATATATATATATATATATATATATATATATATATATATATATATATATATAATGACCATCGAAAAATACACATGTATGACATTTGGACATCTCGAGTTAGATTCTGCACGTTGTCTTCCAAAATGGGGACTAGAAATTCATCAGATGCAGAAGTACTGTAATGTACACACTGCTTTTTTACTTCACATAATATGTGAATACATGTCCATGCACATGCAAAATGGTTCGTTTAAAAATACCAGATATCTGAAATGGCTGTGTTTGGAGCAAAGTCAAATTGCAACTTTGGACATTGGACATTGTCTCCAAAGTTGCGATATTTTCCATCATTACCTTGATCAAAGTTGTTGCAGTCAAGCAGGTACAGCAAATAGTTGAGGTAATTGGACTTTTCTTGGAGCAACAGTGTAAAAACCTTCCCCTCCCTGTTTCATTTTGTGAAATGTTCGCAGAACAGGACACACATAGTGAGGGCAAAAGACCGCAATTATGCTCTTTGACATTATCAGATACATCACGTGGGCAAAAGTATGCGGACACCCCTTCTAATTAGTGAATTTGGCTATTTCAGCCACACCCATTGCTGACAGGTGTATAAAATCAAGCACACAGCCGTGCAATCTCCACAGACAAACAATGCCAGTGGAATGGGCCATACTGAAGAGCTCGGTGACCTTCAATGTGGCACCATCATATGATGCCACCTTTCCAACAGGTCAGTTCATCAAATTTCTGCCCTGCTAGATCTGCCCTGGTCAATTGTAAGTGCTGTTATTGTGAAGTGGAAACGTCTCGGAGCAGCAACAGCTCAGCCACGAAGCGGTCGGCCACACAAGCTCACAGAATGGGAGTAGTGAGTGCTGAAGCGCGTCGTGCGGAAAAATCTGTCGATTGCAACACACTACCGAGTTTGAAACTGCCTCTGGAAGCAACGTCAGTGCAAACACGGTTCGTCGAGAGCTTCATGAAATGGGTTTCCATGGCCGAGCAGCCGCACACAAGCCGAAGATCACCATGCACAATGCTAAGCGTCGGCTGGAGTGGTGTAGAACTCACTGCCACTGCACTTTGGAGCAGTGGAAACACGTTCTCTGGAGTGATTAATCGCACTTCAACATCTAGCAGATGGATGAATCTGGGTTTCGCGGATGCCAGAATGCTTCCTGCCCGAATGCATAGTGCCAACGGTAAAGTTTGGTGGAGGACGAATAATGGTTGGGCTAGGCCCCTTAGTTCCAATGAGGGTAAATCTTAATGCTACAGCATACAATGACATTCTAGACAATTCTGTGCTTCCAACTTTGTGGCAACAGTTTGGGGAAGGTCCTTTCCTGTTTCAGCATGACAATGCCCCCATGCACAAAGCGAGACCCTTACAGAAATGCTTTCTCGAGATCGGTGTGGAAGAAGTTGATTGGCCTGCACAGAGCCCTGACCTCAACCCCATCGGACACTTTTGGGATGAATTGGAACGCCGACTGCGAGCCAGACCTAATCGCCCAACATCATTGCCCAACTTCACGAATGCTCTTGCGGCTGAATGGAAGCAAATCCCCGCAGCAATGTTCCAACATCGAGTGGAAAACCTTCCCAGAAGAGTGGAGGCTGTTATAGTAGCAAAGGGGGGGGGGGACCAAGTCCATATTAATGCCCATGGTTTTGGAATGAGATGTTGGACCAGTTGGTGTCCACATACTTTTGGCCATGTAGTGTACTTTGGCCGAGTCTTTCTGCTTCTGTTGTGTATTTTTGCTGAGCATGCATTACCCTCCAAAGTCTTCATTGCTCAGCATCCTGTGCACATCTGTGTTGAAGTTCATCAGCCGTCTCATTCCTCTGCCTCATTTGTTTTCTTTCTTAATCCTGTGCAAAGTCTATGATGACGTTGTTTAAGAAATTATCCCACTTCAGAGTGGCTGTACCACCACCACCACCAGCACATGGCATGTTTCAGAACAGGCTAATAAGATGACGTCATTAATTCAAGACTTGAACGTGGCAAGTTCATCGTCCTTTGTCAGAATATTATGTTGAGGACAATGAAGTAACATACCAAGTTTGGGTTTATTTGAGCCAGTAATCTACTGAGATATTGTTACGGATTTGGAAGCCTTGGGCACACAGACAGTCAGCAACCCCTGCAGTTCAGTTATTTCGATAAGTATGTGTTTATAGTCAGGGCCCCATCCTTCTGTCTAATGGGTTAATTTCATGTGTGCGCTGTGGGTTTCTTTTATAGTCAGGTTTTTTACATCGCCAACAAATCTCCGTTCTTCGCTCATCGCCTCAGCTTCGACTCCACCCCTCGTCCAATCCAGAGACGAGTTACCTCAGGGCGGCTTACCTTGAGTTACCTCAGGGTTACCTCAGGGTCCAGCTAGATTGGATGTTCGCCACCGTCAAATCAGGAGGCGAGTGGGAGGGGAAGAAAATCCATCGGACCTCGCGAAAGGGAAGAGTAGAGTGGTCGTCAAGAGGAGAGTAGTGTTTCATCGTGGCCATTCCTTTAGGAGCGTCAGAGCAGTCAGTGTGGCCATTGCTCTTGGAGAGTACTGCAGTCATCGTGGCCATTGCTTTGGTCTGTCGTCGTCGTGGTCTGCGGTCTTTGGCGGGCTCTTCGTGGTGGTCGAGCAGTCAGGATCGTGGATTTCGGGTCGTGGGTTCGAGTCCCACCGTGGTGGGTTGGAGTCGGTGTGACTGCACGAGGCGGAAAGGTACCTGGCCAGGCTCTGTTCCCCCAGGTGAACTATCCTCCTCAGCTGGAGGACCGAATGAAGACCCGACGGGGTCCATTAATTTTGGGTGTGTGTGTGTCCATGGGTCCCGCCCGTCCTTAAGTAGAATTGCTTAAGTGTTTTCTTTTCATTGTACATTGCATTTTATTTGTGATTAAGTCTGCTCTGTGTCTCCCTCCCTTATAAATAAACCCTCTTGTTAACTGTTCCAGTTCGTTTCGTTGCCCGTCTTTTCTTCCATTGACCCAGCACGGTTCGTGCCTGAGAACCAGTAAGCCGATTGGGCTGTAAGTTGTCGTTTGGACCGACTGACTTTGGTAATTCCGCTCGGTTACACCAGACCGAGGTCGCTCGAGCGACCCAGTTCTACAGAGTCCGTCGAGAGTGTGACTTCCCCGGTAATTTGACGACGTGGGTACTTAGGTATATTGAAATTTGGCTAATAACCCTACCCCACACCGTCAGAGAATTGGCGATCACGGTCCTTAAGTGACCCGTGACCTTCGGAGTTATCCAAGGCTTACGACCTTGCAATTCCCGGTGTTCGGTGGAGACGACCCTCCTGCTCCACCGAGCGGTCACTCCTCGCCACCGATTCCTGGCCCACAACAATACTACAATGTCAAAGTGCACACATTTTCACCAACCTCAAGAAATGGTGGAAATGCTGAAAAAGTGACATTTTGACACGGTTCCCACCAGGGTGTGAGGAAACGCAGACCAAAAGTTCTTTCAATGTTAACATCTTGGTTTTTTTTAACATCTAAGGGAACATTACTGAACAGGTTGGATCATGGCAGCCGGCCTCGGGCCACGGCCTCATTGTTTTTGGCTCCATCTCTCAATGGTGAACAATTAATCACTTAATTTTAAATGGAATCGATTTGTCTTTCTCACAAACCCGACCTATCCACCACGTTTCAGCTGAATCCGTCCATAACCCTTTTTAAGACGTCGTGTTGAGAGATAGACAGACGTGAGAACACGTTCTGTGGTGGAGGTAATGGCGCCACTCTACGTGTGTGGACGACTAAACGTGATCTTCACCAACAAAACACGTCGACCTTCTCCCTCATCTAACTAACATGTCGAGTTATATCTCATAAACAAACCGACCTGTTACTTTCATATAAATCTGCACTGAAAATGAGACTTAAGGAGTAAAAAAAAAAAATAAAAGCGATTTCCCGAAGTATAATGTGGTAAATTTTCCCTCTCATACAATTCGTCGAAATATTTCCAATATTATAATAATATTCGTCGTATTGTTTAATCAACAATCATTTAATTAATAATCGTGTCATTGCTCTTGCGCCGATTGTCGCATCATTTGGGAATGAACGTCGATTTTTAGTCGCAAGCTGACGACGCAGCGTGATCACGTGATCTGGACGAACGCTCGCTCCACGGGTGGTGAATCGGACGGCGGATTCACGGGTGGTGAATCGGACGGCGGATTCACGGTTAAGAATGATTATTTGATGTGAAATACATTACATTTCTGCATTTAAAAAAAAAACAATGTTAGTTTGACTGAAAGGAAGATTTCCTGAAAGTGAAAGCCTTGAGTGAAGTTACAAGTGCAAAGGTTTTCTTCTCGGCGCCATTTTCTCCTGAGGCGAGAGAGCGGCGTTTTTTTATTTTAAAAAAATTCGCTTTTACCTCAGTCCGTGAGTGAGTCCGTGAGTCCGTGAGTCCGTGAGGTTTTCGCCTGTTTCTCAGTCTTCTCGTTCACCGATTCTCCTCTCGAGCAGACATGGCGTACCGCGGGCAGCAGAAGGTCCAGAAGGTCATGGTACAACCCATCGTATCCTTGATGTTTTTTCTCGCACTTCGGCCCTGTGCGGCTCGTGTATCGTACGAGGTTTGTAGATAATCCCCAGGAGGAGCCGTTATTTGGAGAAACTGTGACCATTTGGGGGAAGTTTACCTCATGGAAATCGCACGTGGTTTTGTTAATTCCATCAGAGGTTCGTGTGCTCGCTCTACCTGTTGACACGTGAGGAGACACAAACTCCCGAGCTTCCTCAAGCAGTCTCTTGGCGAGTCTTGTGCTGGGGTGGTTTTCCGTTTCTTGGTCAACACGAGAATTTGTCATTTGTTCAGGGTGCCGGTGATGGCTCGCCTAATCTTCACGAGGTAGACCGTGGGAGCCTTCATGTCAACCGATGCCCCCCGCCCCCTCCTCCCAGTCTCCACATTCAAACCAAGGGGAGACTGCTCGGTAGAGTCGCACGTTGCTCAAAGCTATTCTGCCAGCATTGTTACCTCTGCCATCGAAGGTGGCGGAGGTTATGTTTTCACCCTCTTTCTGTCTGTCTGTTTGTCTGTGTGCAGGATATCTCAAAAAAGTTGCGGACGGATTTGGATGAAACTTGGTGGACACGTTATGTGTGTGGCAAGGACGAATTGATTCGATTTTGGTGAAGATCTAAATCTGGATCTGGATACGAGAATTATTTAATTTTTTCAAGTGATTTTTTTTTTTTTTCTCATGCCTTGCTCTTTCATTTCAAAAACGACAGTTGTGACAATTGTTGTGGATGTTTGTAATTTACTTTTGCAGGAATCCCTTGAATATATTCTACAGACCATCTACAAGTATAGTGCAAGTGGTGTCAAAACAGGGACACACGACATCCCCCAAATCGTTCACTGCATGCCTACAATGAGTATTTGAACGGTTGAGTTGGGAAAAATAATGCAATAAATGTTGATGGAGAAGGACTAAACCACCTCGTGATTTGCATTCCACTAGTTTTAATCCTAAACTCGCCGGGAGGCGACGATGGTTTGCGGACATTATTGAACAATGCCACGATAGGTACAATTGAGTTCGTGGAAGCTTTTGAGGAAGCCCTACCGTAAAAACCTATCTCTTCTGTCAAAATTGATCAAATCGGATTTTTTTTATAAGTTGTACTTATGGACATTACGCACAGCTTCGAGGAAATGAAATTGCGAGAAAAAAATTAAAATAAATAAAAAGTTCAAGTGGGCGTGGCTCCACATACAAGGGGCGTGGGACGCCCCTCATACAAAAAGACACAACTAGACCATGATATCAAGCTTGTGTCCAAGTTTCATCAAGATCGCATCAAACGTCACGGAGCTATGCTCTGGAGAGAGTCACAAACAGACAGAAACACAGACACAACAAAAATAGTGGTCACTGCTGGCGCCTGCGAACCAACGATGCTGAAGAGCTTAATTTGTCGTCAAAAGATTAGACAATGTTCAACATCTCTGCAAAAAAAGAGGAAATGCAAAATCATCATTTCAGTTCAATTGAAGAAAGCAGCAATTGCATTTATTTAGGTCAACTCGCACAAATAGATACACGGATCACTTTGAAGACGTGAAGAGATGAGCTGGTGCATGATGGGAGCAGCATTTGGCAAATTTTAAAATGTCATGAAAAGTAACATTCTCGTGTTTTCGAAAAGGAAAGTTTACGATCATCGTGTTCTCTCGGCAATGACATGATGATGAAACGTGGTCTTTCACCAAAGAAGATGAACCCAAAATTGATCACCACGATGACCATCATGCAAAGGGGCATGGAATTGTCCAGTGTTGGTGTAATTGAAGGAGCCAAGAAGAGAAATGAAGATATCAGACAGCACACAAAATTCCTTCACATTCTGTTCACAACAAAAAAAAACATAAAGTGAAATTGAGTTGGGACGGACACGTGGCAAGAAGAACAGATTATATGGGTGGATGACGAGAATGGCAGGAAGGCCCTGGAAGAAGCGGAGGTCGACCGAACATCCAATGGAGAGATGAAATTTGCTGGAGTACAATGGCTTCAAAATGCATTGAATAGAACAGAAGGGTCCATGTTGTGGGAGGCGTTCCTCCTGCGGCGGACCAAAGAAATGACACAAATAGAAGTGTAACCTCGAGAATTGGAGCAATACAAATTATTCTTATTCATGTTATCATTTAAACCTAACATGGAGAAACCCAGGTAATTATGAACAACCTGAATAACCAAGTTTGTGCAATTATTATCCTGCCTTCAATTCAGGGTTAAACTGGACAAAAAAACAAGCACGCCCACCCTGGATCACCTTCATACAAGAAATTGTATTCTGTAAAAAAAATAAACGAGAATAAAAATTAATCTTGTTCCTTGGATATATATTAATTTTTTTATTATAAAAAACCTTTGACATTCTCAAAACAAATGTCATCGCACAAATTTGACCCCGAAACGTCGCATCTTGCTGCAACGTATGAAGTGAATAAATTTGATACAATGGCCATTGGTTACATTTTTCATCCTTTCACTCCCAAAATGAAATAACATCATGGTCGGGTCTTCTGGAACTTCGAGCAGTCTCATGGAAATTAGAGCATCTCTTGGTCTCCCAGGGGTGCATATAATATCTTCAATCAAACTCAAAACGGCTTTGTCTTGACCTGAATATTCGTTGCGTTTTAATTTTATCCAAAGAAGCAGTCGTTGCAACAATCGCATTTTTATTTTTGTTCCATGTCTCTGAGATCAGCACGGGGATAGCCTGCTCCAGTTTATCAACTATTCAGACCAGTCGGTCATTGAAGCTCGCTAATGTGTTGTTCAGCTCGTCATTTGCTGAAAACTATCTACCCTTCAGCAAGGCAGACCACGTTGTCCTCCACCAAATCAACATCTTGCTGGAGACATTCTCTAAACCGTGACAAGTTTGTAATCGTCAATTGATTTTCAATAGTCCATAGTCGTTGCTGATCTATTTTAAACTTTTCGTGCAAGTACAAGCACACTCGGTCTGGCTTTCTCATCGTTTCCTTCTGGGTTGCATGTGTGTGCGCATGCATGGCCAGAAATGTGATCTCATAGTTTGTGATCTTAACCCAGATACACTACAGAACCTCATCTTCAGGTACCTGCAAAACGTAAGTTCATGCTTTGTGTAAACATTTTGTAAATTAGAGATTGTTTGGTGAAATATAGATTGCTGATATACGAGTATATTAATTGCTTTTTATGATTTTTCTGGGATGTGGACGTACTGATCTGATTTGGTTTCTGTGTAGCGGTCTCGGATCCAGATCTGGCTGTATGAGCAAGTGAACATGAGGATCGAAGGATGCATTATTGTGAGCGTCATCAGGTTTTTTTTGTTTTTTTAATCTTTAACAAGTTCTCTTTTTTTTAACCATTGATCCTGATGCTCGTTGGGTTGAAAATTGTGATTTAAAACGAATTTTATAAACTTTTGTTTGCCATACCACAATTGCACACTTCATTATAAACAATATTAGGTTTGCAGAACAGCCAAGTATGCATTCGACTATTTATTACCTCCACCACCGAAGGTGCAAGGAGGTTATTTTCACCCCTGTCTGTCTGTCTGTCTGTCTCTGTTTTTGTGCAGAATATCTCAAAAGGTTGTGGACTGATTCGGATGAAATTTGGTGCAGAGCTTGGGTGTGTGACAAGGATTATGAGATTTTGGTGAAGATCCGAATCCAGATCTGGCTGCTAGAATTTTTACAGTGATTCTTCACCATTGAGAGATACGGCCAAAACCGATATATAACACGATTTCTCAAAACGTTGTGGATGGATTCGGACGAAACTTGGTGGACCATGTGGATGTGTGATAAGGAAGAAGTGATTCGATTTTCGCGAAAATCCGGATCCGGTTGTTAGAATTTTTTGAAGTGATGCTTCACCATTGAGAGATTGTGCCAAAAACGATTATATTTATATATATATATATATATATATATATATATATATATATATATATATATATATATATATATATATATATATATATATATATATACATATCATGATGTCTCAAAAAGTTTGGATGGATTCAGATGAAACTTGGTGGACATGTTGGGTGTGTGACAAGGACAAATTGATTCGATTTTGGTGAAGATCTGAGTCCGGATACAATAATTATTTCATTTTTAGGTCATCTCTACCGAGATGACCTAATAAAGCCGGACCAAATGTCCGTCTGTCCGTACGTACGTCCATCCGTCAATTTTTCTTTCCGATCTTGATGAAACTTAGTATGTGGGTAGATGTCGATGAATGTTGCACAACGATATAACTTTTGTCCGGGTTCAAGGTCAAGGTCACGAGGGCACGTAAGTTATAAATATCGCCATTTTCAAAACCTATCTTGTCTGCCATTCTACAAGATATTCGGCAACTGTTTATTGATTATGATAGTAAAAAATATTATCTTTTATCTAACTGGGCAAATTTGTGAATTTCCGTCCCGTTTGTCCGCCACGTAACTTGGAAGATGGTCAAAAACACATCCCGGTACAAAGAAAACTTTTTACTTCCGATCTTGATGAAATTTGGTATGTGGGTAGAGGTCGATGAGTGATTCCCAACGACATATTTTTTCCCAGATTCGAGGTCAGGGTCAAGGTCACAAAAGTTGTGAAAGTCACCATTTTCAAAACCTATCTAGTCTGTCATTTTAGGAGATATTCGGCAACTGTTTATTGATTATGATAGTAAAAAATATTATCTTGTATCTAACCGGACAGATTTTTGAATTTCCGTCCCGTTTGGCCGCCACGTAACCTGGAAGATGGTCAAAAACACATCCCGGTACAAAGAAAACTTTTTACTTCCGATCTTGATGAAATTTGGTATGTGGGTAGAGGTCGATGAGTGATACCCAATGACATATTTTTCCCCGGATTCGAAGTCAAGGTCACGAGGTCACGAATGTTGTGAAAGTCGCCATTTTCAAAACCTATCTCGTCTGTCATTTTAGGATATATCTGGCAACGGTTCATCGATTATGATAGTATAAAACATTATAGAGATGACCGTCACCCCCACACGTGGGTAATTTTTAAAGTGATTCTTTCCCATTGAGAGATTGGGCCAAAAAACGATATGTGGCATGATATTTCAAAAATTTATTGGGCCCGATATTGTTCTCTTGGATTTGGCATTGCATGTCAGAGGTATGCGTTCTACCAAGTGCCTTTCGAATTTATTCCAGGAAACTTGGCCACTCTAATGACACTGCATCATGTATCAGCTGATAGCATAAACTCAAAAAATAAAAAAACATTGTGCTTTTTTCTGAAATGCATGGTATTGATCATGGTGAATGCATTTACACCTTATCTCCATTCTTGGGTTGGCTGTGGTTCACATTGGTTCCAGTGTTTAAACTTCACTCCAGGCATTGTTGTTTTCTTGTTACTACTATTATTATTATTATCATTACCACTTCCAAGTACCCAACGCAGTACCATCGCTCTATTTCTTTGGGTGTGGTCGATAAACTCTTATATGTGTTGCGTCATGAGGCTTTCTCGGAGGGTGCAGTAATGGAGGACACTTATCCAACCAAGATATTCTAGTTTTGTATTTTTAATTTTCTGAAGTTTGTAGAATTTTTCACTTGGAAGTTGTGGATCACGATGTGTAAACATTTCTAGGCTATAAAGCAATAACAGGTGAACATTTAGATAGGGGGTGTAGACTTTTTTTAATAGGCATTGTATATATGTAATTAGGTTGTTTTTAGGATTTTTTTTTTTTTTGGTCTTTTAAATATTCTATATCCACACGCGTGTGTGTGTGTGTGTGTGTGTGTGTGTGTGTGTGTGTGTGTGTGTGTGTGTGTGTGTGTGTGTGTGTGTGTGTGTGTGTGTGTGTGTGTGTGTGTGCGCGTTAATTAGAACCCCCCTTTTGAAGGTAATTTACGGCATTTAATTATAACCTTCATCAGGCGATCCTCTGTCACCCACCTTGCTGTCTGGGGTCTTAAGGCGTTTCCTGGGTAACCTCGCTGTGGTCTGAAGCCGCCATGTTTCTTGGCCTGCTCAACCTTACCCTGAGTTGGAACAGGCCGCAACGATTTCTTAACGATAAAGTTTATTTTTCACTTTCCTCACTCATATTGAATGCCCGTTCATCATCGCTACGAATCATTGTGTACATCGCTTTTGTAAGTGCTGTAGTTTTCAAATTAGGAGCTTGGAGCAATTTCATGCATTATATAATATGATTTTCCACAATCTACTCTCACGGACTAATTAAAGTATAATCATGGAAATATTTCGGTTTTGAGGATCAGATATCATACGGACAAAGTGTCGAAATCTGTTGTGAAATCTGATAATTTAATGAAATAACGAGTCTTATAACTATGTCTTCTTCCTCTTGCGTATTGTAGCTTAGCTGCCGGGGTAGCTATCATTTCTTGAAAGCGTGACTGTGTTGCTAATGCAGTGCCCCTTTACCAGTACACACCGGTACTCATTTTGCCGACCTCGGAAGGATGACAGGCTGAGTCAACCCCATTAATTCAGCAGCCAACGGGGCTTGAACTCAGGACCCTATACTAGGATCCCAAGCTGGCACCCTAACCACTAAGCCAACACCAGGCTTACTATAACTATGTCGATATACCTATTTACTTTAAGCAAGCAAGGCTATGTTTCCTCCACCATTCATACACAAGAAAATGTGAAATTTCCAAACCATTAAACTTATCTTTTTCTACTGTTTGGAGAATTATATTAAGTGAACAAATTTTTTTAGCAACGCAACAAAATTAACCAGCTTCATTGAGCTGTATGATTTAATGCATTCACTGTTAGACCTCATGCCCACACACCTAGAGGGAGTGCTGATCCATAGCATCTGCCAGATATGTCTATTTTTGGAGGTTTCGCCATTCCTTATCAACCATTCAATTGGAGTGCTTGCATGATCCCTTGCATGGGTTCATATCCCTTAAGCCACTTGTCGAGCACCCAATGTTGACAGTGTCGTTCTGAGCGAATAGTTCACTCTCTGCGAACGCTTTTGCCACGCCACGTTACTCTGAGCGAGTGATTCGTGCTCCGTCACCCTGAGCGAGTGGTTCGTGCTCTCACACCCGATTTCCGAGCCGTTTGCAGTGTTGATGTATTTTCTAAATTACCGAGGCAAAATTTTTTTTCACCCATCACACACATCTGTTTATAAAGAATAATGTTTGTGATCATCTCCCTGAAACGTCTACACAAATGTAATGTTTTTCGGTGAAAGCGACTCAAGGATTTTTGGTTGTATACAGAATGCTCTCTCTCTCTCTCTTTTTTTCTCTCTCTCTCTCTCTCTCTCTCTCTCTTTTTTTTTCTCTCTCTCTCTCTCTCTCTCTCTCTCTCTCTCTCTCTCTCTCTCTCTCTCTCTCTCTCTCTCTCTCTCTCTCTCTCTCTCTCTCTCTCTCTCTCTCTCTCTTTCTCTCTTTCTCTCTTTCTCTCTTTCTCTCTTTCTCTCTTTCTCTCTTTCTCTCTTTCTCTCTTTCTCTTTTTCTCTCTTTCTCTCTTTCTCTCTTTCTCTCTTTCTCTCTTTCTCTCTTTCTCTCTTTCTCTCTTTCTCTCTTTCTCTCTTTCTCTCTTTCTCTCTTTCTCTCTTTCTCTCTTTCTCTCTCTCTCTTTCTCTCTTTCTCTCTTTCTCTCTTTCTCTCTTTCTCTCTTTCTCTCTTTCTCTCTTTCTCTCTTTCTCTCTTTCTCTCTTTCTCTCTTTCTCTCTTTCTCTCTTTCTCTCTTTCTCTCTTTCTCTCTTTCTCTCTTTCTCTCTTTCTCTCTTTCTCTCTTTCTCTCTTTCTCTCTTTCTCTCTCTCGTTGCTGGTTACATCATTGGTTGGGACGCGGCTATGCCGCTGATGCAGTGTCCCCCTTACCAGTACACTGGTGCTCATTTTGCCGACCTTGGAAGGATGACAGGCTGAGTCAACCTCCTGGTGTATTTGAATTCAGCGGCCAACGGGGCTTGAACTCAGGATCCTAGGATCCCAAGCCGCAACCCTAACCACGAAGCCAACACCAGTCTACAGAATGTGCTGTAGTTGGTAATCACACCGACTCCAACCTGCCGATTCCCAAAAATTGGTGTGTGTGTGTGTGTGTGTGTGTGTGTGTGTGTGTGTGTGTGTGTGTGTGTGTGTGTGTGTGTGTGTGTGTGTGTGTGTGTGTGTGTGTGTGTGTGTGTGTGTGTGTGTGTGTGTGTGTGTGTGTGTGTGTGTGTGTGTGGTTTTTTTCTCTTCATAAAGCATAACATATTCTTTCTGCTAACTTTCTCACTCTCACTCTCTTTCACACATCCTTGCTCTACCCCTTTCCAATACAGTGCAGTACCCTCCTCCTGCATATTCTCTGTCTCTGTCTCTGGACATATCCGGATGGTGGTTATGTCTGGGCGTTGTTTTGCTCTGGACACGTCCGGACAGAAGTTTGTCTCCGGGCCGTGTTTATTGTGTGAGCGGTAGAAAATTGATTTCAGACATTATTTTGTTTCAATCTTCACTGTTGTTCAATGCAGAATCATTTTGATTATACGGTATGAATCGTAATTAACGCTCCACCGCACGTCTGCCTTCCCTTCCTCTCACTCCCCTCCCTCCTCTCACCTTATCCCTCCACTTCTTCACTCATCCCGTTCCCTCTCCCCCCCCTCTTTCTCCCTCCCCCCTTTCGTATTACCGTCAGCGAAGGTGTGCGTGCGTGCGTGTCCATCCTGTATAATCATTGCATTCGCTTTTAGGGTTTCGACGAGTACATGAACCTCGTGCTCGATGATGCTGAAGAGATCCACATGAAGACGAAGGCGAGAAAGCCTCTGGGTAGGTGGATTGTGCACAAGTTTTCTTTGATGTTGTGATGCATTTTTGCCTTTCTTTTAATTTATTGATTTGATGTTGAACTCAAAATAGATTTGCAATGACAGTTTCTGCACGAAAGCATTTGTCATATGAGTATTTGCTATGGGATTGTTTTTAACTTTTATTTGGAATTGAAATGGTCTCTTTTTGGTTTGTTTTTACCTTCGCATTCTGCGAAAGGTTATGTTTTGGTCGCTGTGTATTTATTTATTTGTGAATGTGTGTGTTTGTTTGTTATTCGCAGAACTCAGAAAGTATAAAACCGAATTGCATGAAAATTGGTGGGATGATTCGTGATTATCCAAGGATGATTTGATTAGATTTTGGGAGCGATCGGGTCAAAAGTCAAGGTCAAGGTCATGAAAAGGTCAAAAACAAACTTTTGAGCATAACTTCCTTCATAAGACAGCTATCGACATGCAACCAACGCCATATTGTTCCATGACGAAATACCTTTCGGGTACGTGGTGTCTGATTTGACGTGACCTCATCAGAAGTGCGTCAAAATGACGTCACAAGATGACGTAAATTTTCAATTTTTGACCTCATCAGTTTTGATCATACCATTTTGTAGGAATTACCTTAAGGACGTCACACACCAAATTTGACGTCGTTCGGACTGACCGTTATGACGTCATTGACGTTTGAACATAACGTTTTTCAATTGTGGCTAAAATGTCCTGATATTTTATATTCAAATATCTATGTAATTTGTAAAGGAAATTGTCCCAAATCCAGGCATTATGATCAGTACCAAAATATCTGCTTATTTATGAACAGGTTTTGCAAATTAACTCTCTGGTCAAGGTCAAGGTCACACTCAAGGTCAAAATATACTTGTAGGCATAACTTCAGATCTAATAGAGCTATTGACATGAAACCAACGTTAAAATGTTCTGTGAAATAAGAGCTTTCAGGATGGTAGTCCGCGATTGGTAGTGACGTCATTGGAAGTGCGTCAAAATGACGTCACAAGATGACGTCATTTTTAAACTTTCGATTTTTTTTTTCAGTGTTTATCATTCCATTTTGTTGGACTGCCCTCAATGACGTCTAACACCAAATTTGACGTCCATCGGACTGATGGTTGTGACGTCATGGACGCTTTTAAATGACGTTTTTCAAATGTGCCCGGAAAAAAGTAGCGGCGGCGAAGGTATGCGCTCTACCGAGTGCCCATTCTAGTTTACATATTTGATGGAGAGGACTTCGTGTTTTATACTTTGTGTGACTGTTTTGCTTTCGCTGCAGCGCCCTCCCTTCCCCCCTTTTTTATTTATATTCCCCCTCCCCCTCTTATCATAGTCCTGCAGCGTAGTCTGATATTTCAGATCAATTGTTCAAATTTGCATAAAAGCACCAAAATTGGTGCTTTTATTTGGTGCACCAAATATTATGAGCCAGTATTTTCGGTAAAAAAGGCATTATTTGATTTGTAAATTGCTGCTCTCCTGAAACTTTTTGCTGAAAAGTACCCATTATTGCTTGGAGAACAAGAGTCAAATGATATTCATCACATTCAATGGGTTTGGAATTAACAAAAATTTCATTATAGATTACATACTTTACTCTATTTTGAAAAGGGAACTGATAATCGTGATAATGACAAACTCAGAAAATGTAGTCAAATTATTGCACACTTCACTTTGAAGCGGCTACGGTTTACTGTCTACTACCATTCTACCAGGACACTTGGTACACGCATACCTCAGTCTAGTACAATATGAATTTCTGAGCTCAAGTGTACTGGCTCTGGATAAAGAAGTCAACACTTTTACAGGCAATGCGACTTTGCATTTGCACATTCTAAGCTCGACCGATATCTCGGTCTGTGTCTACTGCGTCTGTCTACTGGCATTCTCCTTCACAAGCACACAGTCCAGTGCATTGCAGATTAGCATTCTTGCATTTGCAGCGGTTTCTACAGCCTTTTTTTGCAGCTGCACGCCACCAGCTCAAAGCAGCTTTTTGAAGCCTCAGGGAGTGTGGTCCAGAACGGTTCGTAGGACCCATCCTCTGTTTACCGCCAGCCACAGCTTGTTGGTGATGGAAGCACGGGTTGAGGGACCAAGACCTGCCCCCAGACATAGCCACCCTGGAAGACTGATCTCTTCACATGCTGTTCCAAAGCATCGTAGGTAGGTGGGATGCGCTGGACGAAGTTCCTCTTGGCGAAGAGTTTCTTTCTGGCCCTCGTTGACATCCGTATATGGACTGGTGCGGTCATTGAGGAGCACCACAAACCTTTCAATGCGGTGCATTGTGTCATCCTGGATGTCGACTGGCGTGGTGGTCAGGGTCACAAGAGAATCTGTCAGTTCTGGAAACGAGTTCCATATGGCCAAGGCAGATTTCTTCCCATGCCCCACGAATGCTGATACCGTGTCACATCCGGTCATGGCGTGGAAGACAGGGAGGGCACGTGCCTTCTGTGGACCGAGGGAGGCAGCTATTTCATGGGCAGGGATGTAGCGGTAGTTCTTGCCCATCCAAAAGGCAATCCAGAGTTCATCCACGCATGGTAGTGCCTGAGCTACCATTACCGCCAAGACGACGACGTCGGTGTCTACGGTTCGAACTTGAATCCGACGGTGGTCATGTTCTGCAGCATGGGCCACATGTAGCATGATGCAAGTGTCCGCCTCTTCTTGACCGCATGGAGCCAGAGAGCTTTCATTTTCCTGCCTTGGAAGGCAGATGACTGCTTCACCATCAGTGACTACCAGCTCCTTTTCCTCGTCATGGAAGGAAGGAGTATTTATCACCTCTGAGAAACCTACAAAGAGAATAACAATGACAGATAGCCCATGTTGTTAAAGTAGAATGGCGGCCATTTTGGAAAATGATCGCCAAAGCTGACCATGGCAAAATCTCGAGTGGCTCCATATCCAGAATTGTTCAGAATACATTAGTCAACATATGTACCAATTTTGGTGCTTTTATGAAAAGTCGAACAATTGGTTTGCCATGCTGCAGTACTATCAGACTGCATTGTACATGCAGCTAGACTTTTATCATGAATGTTGGCTTGACTTGACCAGTTGACTTGGTCTACAGCAGGATGAAGGCCTCCCTCAACATGGTCAATTATTTTCTATTCAATGCAATTTGAGGCCATTGGACTCCAGTAATAAAACTATCATTCTTTTCTCCTTTGGTTCTTTGGTCTCCCTCTGCTTCCTCCAAGGCCTTCTCGCGGTTGCCACTTTGTAATTCTATTTCTTTTTTATTTAAGCATTACTTGACAAAAGTTCATGTTCAAGACTTCAGTTGGTCAAAGTATAGCTGGTCACCGATTCCATCCTGATGCATCGACAGAGCATGTGCTCTGGCTTGACTCTTTCTTCTGAACATGTTATCCATCCATCCATCCATCCATCCATTGGGACCAAACTCTGGGCAGGGCATTGGGGCTGCCTCAGTAGTCTCCTTGGCTATTGGGCACAATCCTGGATGGGTCGCCACTCCGACAAAGGATACCAGCAAGCTGGCACTCATTTTGCCAACCTCGGAAGGATGACGGGCAGAGTCAACCTCACCTGGTATTAATTCAACAGCCAGGGGGGATTTGAACTCAGGATCCGAGGACCCCAAGTCCACCACCATAACCATTAAGCCAACACCAAGCATAAACATGCTATCACCCCTCTCTTTATATATTTAAAAACAGAACCCCCTTATACAAGTGCAGAAAAATAGCTTCAAGGAAGTTCAAGTTAAATTTGTGTTTGCAACAGTTTCTGTTTGCACACTATGCTACTGCTGCCTTGACACTCATATTGAGGCAAAATACGGCACAAGTAAATAATCATCATCATATAAGGAGAAGGAGACAGTGGCAGTGAAACTTGGTTCATGGTGCAAAAGGTACCTAAGTTTGTATAATGGTTTGTGGAGATAGCAAAAACTCAATTGAAGATGGAATAAAAAGTTAATGATGCCACTGACCCCATCCCCCTCAAACCTCCCTTTCCTCATCCAACTGGAAAGAGCATTATTAGGTACGTATTGTCAGCTGCAGGGATGACGTCAAAAAAGGCACAACTGATTTGCCAGATTCTCCATAAATTCTGGAGGTGGAACGAACCCTTTTTTATTTTTGTATGCAATGTTGAGGCTCGAATGAGAGCTCACACTCAGAACGTACTTACAACAAGGGGAGCAAGAGAGGGAAGGACAAAACAGTGGGAAACAGAGAAATGACATCTGTGGAAGGGAGAGGGATGGGGTGGGGTACACAGGGTAAAGAAGATGGACACTACAGGGACTTTCAGGTCCTTACATGACAGGGACTTTGAGGAAGGAAAGCAGGGAATTTGAAGGAGATGGGTTTGTGGTGCATTAACGAGTGTGAAATATTTCTGGGGAGGAAGTGGGTACATGACCCTCACCTCTCCCTTTATACATGCACGCATGCACAAATATGTTGATTGGTGATAATTTTATATTGAGCACCATTGCTGCAGCTCATAGGACTGGCCTCCCAAGGCAGTTTGACTGGATGCAGTGTTAACTAGATTGCGGTGATAATAAGAAAGCAAATAGACTGACAAAATGCCAAAATACCACTGTGGTCCTGGTCATAACAAGAGTCAAAATCCTTTATCACTCGTACTAGATGCCAATACCAAGAACAATTGAGGAAAGGGAACGGCACACTCATGTAAACTTTCCAATTTTGAAAACAGGCCGTGTCACTTTTGACACCTGGAAACACAAGTAAACGGTTTTCAAAGAAACACGAGCAAAGCAAATTCATAAACTGTATTCGTGATTGAAAGCTTGTGGTTTTTTTTTTTGTTTGATTTTTAAAATACAAAGTCGAAACTCGTGGAAGAGCTAGTACACTGAATGGATTAGGACATAACATACAAAATCAAGACGCAAAACACATGCATGGGGTGGAAAAGATGGACATAGAGGATGCATTGGGAGGACAAGATAGATACAGAAGGAAACTCCAAGGAAGGAAAATTTGAAGGAGGAGAGACTTGGATGGGGTTAACGAGGGTAGTAAAAGATCATAGTTTTGGATTGGAGACTATTGGCGATAGTGGTAAACAGCTGTCTTGAAGCCATGGAGGGAAGGATGAGATTGAAGAGAATGTGGAAGTTGATTCCACAGGTTGGGGAAAAAAAGAGGAACAAATTAGTGGACGTGAGTATTGCTCCTGGATTCAAGTAGTTTCACCACAAGGGGTTGATGGTGGATGATGTGTGCCCTGCGGAAACCTCGGGGGACGACAAAGCACGGAAAGAGCAGAGGGTTCCAGACCAGAAAGGAGGTGGTAGAAGACAGAGACCACTGACCTGTCTGTAGTGAAGTGATAGGCCCATGGACTTGGCTTCATCATGGGAGATTCCAATAATCATGAAGGTCTTGGTTTCCACGGTGTCAAGCTGAGCAAGATATGAGGCAGGGAAGCAGCCAAGAGGGGAGAGCAGTACTCCATCAAGCTGTGGATGAAGGCCTTGTTGGTGGAAAGGAGCTCAGGTGTGCCAAGGAAGGGATTTGTACGACGGAGGATGCCTTTGTTTTGGAGGCCAACTTTGAAATGTGGTTTGCCCCTTGACATATCCTGGCTGATGGTGAGACCCAGTTAAGTGTTGACGGTTAATCGGTAATTAAGAGATCGTTTGAAACGTTTTAACTTTTTGCTTGGATGGATTGATGGTCCTCCTTGAGCTGTCAGGCGTATCGGGCTGCCTAAAGTTAAATCTCTTCTTCCCCTCCTTTTTCTTTTGTTTAGCAGTTTCTTGTGCTTCTCATTTTCTCTGTTCATCTTTTTATTTCACTTTATGAAGCACAATCTAGTGTTAAATGTGGAAAAACTGTGAAAGAACGAGTCCATTTCTATAAGGAAGCCCTAAAATCTGAAGGCTTCTTGTTTTGAAAGGTTGACATGTATAATATATATATATATATATATATATATATATATATATATATATATATATATATATATAATATATATATATATATATATATATATATATATATAGTTGTTTTTAGTATGAATTTTCAAATACAAGCTCAATTTCCTACTGTTTGTGGCAGCACATTTTCATGATTGTTCTTGTTGGCCCAATGTATTCGGTAGGTCGAACCATGCTCAAAGGTGACAACATCACTTTGATTCAGAACGTTTCTTCCTGAGAAGTTTCCATGTATGGAGAGGGAAATTCTTTGTTTTGGGATTATTATTATTTTCATTGTTCAACAATTTTGATGTGCTCTATTTCATCTGGAGCTTTCGGTTCTTATTTTTATTTCCTTTTTTTATTTTTATTTTTTCCCAATAAAAATTTTGTCCAAAGTTGCGACCAAACAGATGACTGCTTTTGTGGTGTTTGCAATATTTAAGAACCTGCATCTTTGATTGCAGTCGTCTCGACAAATTCACAAAATACTTTTGTCAATCATGTGGTTCTGCTAAACCTGTTGTTTATAAATAGACAATTCAACAATAAAAGGGTAGATGGTCATCCCATCCAATTCTGCTTTTATTTCTATTTTGACATGTTTAACTTTACAGCAACCCATAACGTTTTCTCATGATGCACAGGCTCATCCTCAGCATTTGCAGGTTTGGTGTCAAGCGCTGTCATTGGGGCCATCCAATGTGTTTATCGTGGTTTCGGAGTGTTGTATCGAGTGGTCTAAATGGGCAGATGTTAGGAATTTTCTGTTTTTCTGCAAGAGAATTGAGATATTGGAGTGAATTGCGTGTGGTGTTCAAATATTTATACAAACGAGGTAAAATAGTCTGAAAATATGTCAGAGAATGTAGAATGAGTCGACCACCATATCTAATATATTGTTGTGGACCCAGGGTCGGAGGCGAGGAAGACCACAAGGGGTGAGCTACCTCGAGTTCCCACCAGACTCTTCGGAATTGTAGGCCGTCGCTCACGGATAATTCCGTGACGCGGCGGGTCGCTTAACCGACCGTGGATGCCAATATCTCAACCGTGTGACCTAGGGTCCTCCTGTCTAGAATCAGGTTACCTAATTAACCATGCGGTTTAACCACCGGGGAACCACGCCCTCGTTACTCCTTGTCCAAACCGGATCACTCTACAAACTACTGACTACCTTTTCTGGATCGGATGCAGTCAAGCGGCACTGCCAAGGACATACCGGCTAAAGAGAATGGATTGTTGGAAATAAAGACCCAGCTAAACCTGGATTCGAACCATGCTGGACCAATGGAGGAAAAGACAAAGGCGAGCTGGGAACATTTCTTCAATTATTATTTATTTACAATAAGTGAGGAAAAGCATGTGGCACAACAAAAGGTTTATTGGGGATGTAATGCAGGGAAAGATGAGAGAGGTGTGGGGTGCGACAATTTTACAAGCAACTTACAAAAGCAGACACAGTGCAGACTTGACGCGAGATTAATAAAGCAACAATCACAACAATAAAAGATCTTATACAGGCTTATCTAACGGACAGGCGCCAACACTCAGACACGCACTCGGACAAAGTAAACCCAATTGTGAAAGGAACTTTTGTCGTCAGCGAGGGAGGGAGTTGAGGTTACAGTTTTTCGGTACCTGAGCGTTTCGGGGGAGGGCTGCTCCGTGGTGCGGCACCCAACAAAAGTTGTGTAGTTCGGTCCACAGCCGCACGAGTGGTAACGTGTCTGTAGCAGGAGCCTGAGTGGAGAAGAGTGGAGTCCAAGGCTGAGAATGGAGCAGTAGACAGGACCAGGTAAGAGGTTTGGTCGAGGTCGTGTCGGTGGGGACCAGTAGGCTGGCCGTCGAGGTGAGACGTAAGCAGAGCCAAGCAGCCGGAACACCTTCGCAACAACTCCTTCAATTCCCTTTCGCACTTCTCCTTCCAATGGCCTCCCACAACAACAATCTTCTCATCCAACGACAACCTTCCCATTCAACTCAATACCTTCGCATCCAACAACTCTGACTGACTTCTTCCTTTCCATCCACCCCAACTTCACCCCAACTCTGAGGATTGCTCCGTACTTTATACATCACGGAGCTCGGGGAGGAGCCATGGCGAAACCGACGTCATCGTCCGATCCGAGCATCCTGATTGGACCGTGCCTTCATGTGGTCCGCCTCTCTGGGCGGGGTTTCGGCCAGACGCTAGTTTGGCCCGCTCATGCCGCACATGTCTGGGTTTGGGAAGGTAGATGCCGATGCGGCTTCCATAGCGAACGTCGGGATTTTGCCTCTGAAAACGAGTCACTGGATAGACGGTGGTATGCTGTGGCCAGCGAAACTAGGGTAGCAAGCGAGACGATTTCACTTCAGAAAATAAAAGGAGGGAATAAAATAAAAGGGGAATAATTTTCTAATAACCTAACTTTCGCCCATCACAACGCACCCCCATGTCTTCCCATTACACAAGGAAGGGATCTATCTACACGTATATTAATGGGATAACTGACTCGGGACAACTCTCTGTTGTATGCATACGGTTCCGAGAACGGTAACAATATCAAGGAGACATGGAACCTCCGCAGTAAAAGCCCTTGCTCGAGAGAATGTCATATAATTATTTGGGTGGTGCATAAGACAATAGATCACTCCAAAAATTAAAATTAAAAACACGTGGTTCGAAGCAAAAACATGCCCACTGTCTGCATGTCTATAAAATACATTGTGGTTTTTTCACTCGGATGGATTCAAATTGCACTGGCCCATAGGCTAACACCAGAGGTCTAAAGCCGAAGAACTTAAGACTGAGACATATAACTACTGTGGCCTTCACAAGGCTTGTGACGCCTATCAGTATCAACCTTTCAATATTTGATGATCCTTTTCACAGTCGCTTTAGTCGTTTAACTAAAGGGAAAACTTATAGGGAGGGCATAGCGATTGTGAATAATAACAACTCCCATGAGCGTTACAGACGGACAGACAAGTGTATTATACAAGACGTATTTATTTACATTTAGGCTATTATTATTTTATTTTTGAGACAAGCCAGAGATCAGTCACAATAGAAATCAAATTGAAAAAAAGAAGTAAACTCGGAGCGAAAATATAGTCGATATGGTAAAACAAAAACGAACTGCCAGACATCCTTTTGCAGATCCTCAGAAGTACCAGCATTGCGGACAACTGTTTATTACAATCACGCAGACAACTAGAACCGCACTCAGTAGAGCGGATCCCTCCACCAGGTTGAACAGTTTACGTTTTGTTTCGCACTGATGGGCTGGATCTGCATCTTGTCACACTCCCAATCCCAGCAATAAACTACCATTCTGGTGTTTCGCATTCATGGTGATTCATCAATGTGTGTGCCGTCCCTCGGATGGATGTGAAAACTGGGCGTCCCATCTGTCTGCCGACATTAGTTGGTGGACGTTAAAAGATCCCACGGTGTCTTTCACGAGTTTGTGTGTTATCACCGGCATCGTGAGCAAATTACAAACTCCTGCCCAAACATTCTCCCTGACCTGCACTTGGCAAGCATGCCGAGTGTGCAGATGCCCTCCCCTCAAACATGAGTTGTACATGTGGTGGTGTAATGGACTGAAGACAAGCTGATGAAGATGATAATGAGTGTTATGTTGGTGGGGTATGAACTTGTTGGATTACACTCTTTGAGACGTGTTTTACTACGATACAATTTTAATTGTTATGTTGACAAAGAAATATAAATGCGCCTTCTGGGCTCCGTCTGTCTGCCATGATTGTGTGCCTGTGGCAGCATTTTTCAAACGCATTTCTTGTCTCGTACCTCGAAAGATTATGCAAGCGGGTATGCCGATGAGTCTGGCTTGCCAAACAGCCACACCACCATCATAGAGCCAGATAGGCGCTTAACCTACGACATCATATGTAATGAAGTGAAAATTGGGTAGGGAACAGGGAGTGTGGCTCAATAAATATCAAAATATCTCATTAATGGAAAAGTTTTTAAAATCCTTTCACATTCATGTTCACACATAAATGAGCGCCTCGGGACAATATTTCAAATGGAATGTGAATATGTACTGACGATTGTGATTTGTACACCACCCATCCAGCCTCCTGCCCACTATCTCTTGTGTGTACCATTGATGCACCGACCAAACCTCACTTATCTTGTGCAGAAATAAATCAATTAATTCCGAATGTTGCTTCTACAGCTCCTACGTCAAGAATACCAACTGGATGGTCACGTTCATTTTGTGTCGAACATTGTCGAGTTTTGCAACTGTGTGTGTGTGTGTGTGTGTGTGTGTGTGTGTGTGTGTGTGTGTGTGTGTGTGTGTGTGTGTGTGTGTGTCCAGGCCGTAACTTTGTTTTTTAACCATTTGAGCATTTGTCATCAAATTTTCAACAAAAATTTATAATGAGAATATGGAGAAGAAAAATTAATAATTTAGTCAAAAGGTCATAGGTACCGTTTGGTATACGGAAGATGAAGTCCGAATACAGATGGACAAGCTTTGCATTTTCAGCTGCTTTCTAGTTTTGTTTTTGTTTTTGTACACACTTTTTTCAGCATACACAGAGTCATGACCTTCCCATTTTGTGTGAGACAGACGCCCCAATATTGACTTTTGGCAGTGGTGTGACTTGTGCATATGATGAGAAATCAACCAAATGCTTGTGCGTAGCTCCTGAAAATGTTTCAAAATATTGAAATGATGATGAAAGCTTAAGCAAATTCAATCAGAAGTCAAATATCTACAGTAGTATGAAAATGCTGGCTGTTTGCCATCCCAATGGGTGGGTAGGGGATTTGAATTTCAAGTGGGGTTCAACTTCTTTGCTGAAAGCAGACTATCATATTGTTATGGTTTTGGAAAACTTACCCCAGGGGGAAAGCATACATGGACATGTAGGTGACCCGAGGACCAGTTATTTCATGAGTCTTTGTATGGACAGTCCTTGGTCCCTTGTCAAAGGGATGCTCGGGGGGCATGTGTTGGCTTGGCTGTATTTGTCCCGTGTGATATCTTCCCCCCTCCCCTTGTTTCTTTCAATCTTTATTCCTTCACACCATCGTTCTGCTCAATTTCCCGATTACTTTCAATCTTTATTCTTTCAAACCATTGTTCTGTTCAATCCTTCTGTTGCTTTCAATCATTCCATCCCCCATTGGCCCATTTCAACGGTCCACCAATAATCTCCCCTCCTCCAAACATCCTTTAAAAAATCCCTCCTTCATCCCCATCAGTCTTACCTTCGTCAGCCATGAAGGATGAGGAGGGTGAACGGCGGCACCTCATTCACAGGGGCATGAGGAGGAAGAATCTGAGGCAGAGAAGGGTGAGTCGCACATCTATCTCACATTTCTGGGATGCCAGAGAGGACTCACTTACTGGGTCCGGGCACCTCAGGGACAGGGCTGCGTGTCCCCATCGCTTTACATCGCCACTGCCCATCTTCCCCATCCATTTTTCTCTGCATTATCCTGTATGTTTGTGTGAGGTGAGGGAGAGAAGGAAAGACTGCTTTCCTTTTCTCCAAACATTACTTTTATTTTATTTTCAAGTCCTTTTTGTTTTATTCTTCTCCCCTGAGTGAATGTTGGCCAAGTCTTTTGTTTAAGTAAGATTGAAGAAGAATACGTGTTATGGTTAAATCTGTTCTGATGTGCATTTTCCCTTTCTTGTTTATGAATACATTTTAAATGATTGCTTCCTTATGTGTTTGTAATAAATAATTGTTTGCTGCTATTTCTAATCTTTCTCGGTTGTCTTTTCCTTTATTGGTTTGATGCAGTGCACAGGTAAGGTTAGACGGGACGTTCTACCCCAATAATCTGTTTTGTCAGCCAGTGCACACTCACTGTAACGTCTGGCAGTAATCCGAGTGTGCGCTGAGGGCACTGACCCCAATTAGCCGGCCATCCATAGGTAAGGTATCACGTGAAGTAGTGTAACCCTGCCCGGATAGGCCGTGCCAATCGGCGTTCGTGGTTGCTTAGCAACCTGCGGTGCGTGGAGTTATCTGTGCCTGGCGGCCTCAGAACTGGGCATTCAGGAGGGACCCAAGTGCTTCCACTCGTGGCAAGCCTCGAACCCCGGATCTGCGACAATATTTAACGGTCGTCCATCTTTCACCACCAATGTGATGGCTGGGCATGGAGGGGGTGAGAGGTCCCACGTCCACCCGTAATTTGCGTGTGAATCGGCGTTTATTGGACAAATGTCTGAATCGGCGGTGGAATGTGAAGCAATGTCTGAATTGGACAAATGAACACTTTTTTTTTATAGCAGTCGGAATGGCTGTTGTGGTCAATTAAGAAGTTTAAATGTTGAAATTCGGCTCAAGTTAAGAGATTCTCAAGGTTATGGCATGTGTGCAAATAAAATAAAGCAAGCAAATGAAATAAAGCAACGAACGCTGGCATCTCCATGCACTTCTCCATGTACTTTCACTTCCCCTCCAGCGATTCGTAGCTGTGATGATCAGGCATTCAAAGATTCGAGTAAGGAAAATGAACAAAAAAAACTTTATCGTGAAAAAAACCATTGCGGCCTGTTCCAATTCAAGGCATTGTTGAGCAGGCCAAAAAAATGGCGAATTTATACCCCGGTGAGAGACAGCGAGGTGACCACGGATAAGCCTTGATAAAGGATAATTAAAGAAGGCCATTAAATATTTTCAAAAGGGGTGTTTAAATTAACCCAGGCACCCAATTTTCACTCATTCACTCCCTTTGAGTTCCTTTAGTGTGCTTGCAAATTTTGGGGCTACTAGGTTTCTTGGTTTTGGAGTTATGGAGGAGACAAAAAAATGACTGACACTGACATTTATTCTTTCTCGCAGAGTACCCGCCCTATGGATGATCTTGCTTTAAGCATGCAACAAGCATACCTTTATTTGGGCGGTGTATAGGCAACTGACAGCTCTGTATATGCAAAAAAAAACAACAACCGGGTTCCGTGCATGAAGCAAAAACATACCTACTGCTTATAATTCAAAACACCTCATTTCACTGGAAAGCACGGTGACAGGAATACTGTACTGTAAATGGTGGAGATTTGTAATACCCTCCCTCACCTGGAGATGGCACGACACGATACACATTTACATAGAAAATTTGTGTCGTCTCCCCCTCACACCTCCAAGACAACCGGCAAAAATAAAAACAACCCTATACATTAATTGGAGTCATACTGATCCTCTGCAGCACGTCTGGATGTAATTGGCCCAGAACTGCAGGAGTCACGCGACAAACAACACACAACCACACAAACAAAGGTGTCATGCATAGCACGACATGAAACAAAATTGACCTTAAAAAATAATTGGTGGTCAAATTCAATAACAAAATTCAAAAATCCTCTTCACATTTCAAGTCAATCGGATGAACATTGACAATTTTTAAAATTTTGCATATGTTGACCTTAAAGATAATTGGTTGAATTCAATGACCTGATATGTAAATCCTCTTCAAATTTCAAGTCGATCGGATGAAAATTGACAATTTTAGAAATCTTGCGTATGTTGACCTTTTTGCCGATGTTGACCTCAACAATAATTGGTTGAATTCAATGACCTGATATGTAAATCCTCTTCAAATTTCAAGTCAATCAGATGAAAATTGAGCATTTTAGAAATTCCACCTTAGTTGTTGACCTTTTTGCCGATGTTGACCTCAAACATAATTGGTTGAATTCAATGCCCTGAGATGTAAATCCTCTTCATAGTCTGGATTCAGAACTGGAATTTTACCCGAGGTTGTTTTGGAGTACATACACAATTTTATTGCAGATTCTGGTAACATAGACTATACTAAACTCAAATCCAAGTGATGCCACTTTGTCATGCTTGAGCAATTTTTTTTTTTAGGAGCAAAATTCAAAATGGCCGCCATCAAAACCGTTTTTTGGCTGTAACTCGGCCAAAAATCGAGATATGAACCCGATTGCAGTGACAAACCCTATGTTTTGGGGGTCAAGGAATACACTGATATGTTTAAATAAACCATACAACTCATAATAATAGTCTATATTGCAATTTTTCTATTTGGATATAATATTTTGACTGAAAAAATATCGACTGAACTATTTTCAGCCGTAACTATGCCCAAGATCTATATGAACCTGATTTAAGTGGTAAACAGTATATTGTATTGTATTGTATATCTTTATGTCCAACAGTACAGTTGAGTTATACAATGATTAGGTAACTACAAACTATAATTAATTATATTAACACATAACCAAATAAATGTAATAAGCAAGGTGAACACAAATTTTACACAAATTCAAATCCAAAAAAGGGTCTGTACATGCTATCAACTATGAATACACTGATTGGTTGCTGATGAACTTCTTTTATTCTGCTTTCACTCAATCTTTCTTTCACTCAATCTCACATACAAGACAGCTGCATAAATCAAATAACTAGTGTTCACTCAAGTTCCACAGCTTCGCTTGCTGATACAGACTTTGTTTGGTCGTTCTGACATTCCTCCATACCATGGCAGCCACAGAACAATGAACAGGAGAGCCTGGCGGCAGAGCAACTACATCTATTCGTTGCACAGGGTCGCACTGAGCTGCACCCACACCTGATCATCTTGAGAACATTATCAGGAGCTCTGATGACATCCGGAGGCAGAGACACAGGGAGCAACATGCTCGACACTTCATGTGACCATCCATGACTCGTTGGATCGATCAATGGTGGGTCTGGATCTAATGCAGCCCACCATATTGCTACCTACAAGTGCGCCCTGAGAACGTGTTGGATGAAAGCCACAGTGGTTGGTGGTAGAGTTTTTAACTCTGGTGCTGATGTCAGCTTCTTGTTAGCCATCTTTGAAGACCAGACATCAAATCGAATAGCTGACATGTCTTTTGTTTCCTGGGATCCATAGCAAGCAGTAAAGAAGGCAGTTGCTTCAGATATGACATCTGGAAATTCTGCATCAAGATCACCAAGATAATTTAATTGACGACCATCTTTGAGGTGTTTCACAATTGTGCCTTTTCCGATACCCCATAGGTAGGCAACTGTGTCACATCCGGACACCACATGTGCTGCCAGAACTTGGGTGACAATATGTGCATGCTTCTGCACTGTCGCCTTGATGTCAACAGACAATCTGTCACGACTTGTACCGGCCATCACAAGGTTGCATGCCAGTTCCTTCAGTTGGTAAAAATGCAACAGCAATATGAATACATCTGTGTCATCTGAAATTACCCGGATACTCGGAACTCCTGATGAGGCTAGAAGGACCATTTGTTGTACCATAATAACATCGGCTTCTTTGTGAGTGGTTCTTAGGTCAGGCCTCTCTACTACTTGGTATTCTGCAATTTCCATAGGTATTGGGTTAGGTCCAGTTAATATTGTGGTATATGCACCTCGGACACAACAAATATGAGCTTTGTGTTGGTAGAAAATGCTTCAGGATGGTCTTTGATGTAGCTGCAAATGATATCACTGAACAACAAATTTCAAAAAAATTTTTTTACTGGAGATGTGTAAAGTGATTAAGACTAATTTGGGTACGCTGATTTCAAAAATCATAACCGTTTTGCTGTATCACGTCAGGATTTTCAGGAACAAAAATATTCCCATTGCCTAGAAGTCAGGATTTCAATGAAATTTACATATGTCTTTAACATGTCTATTTCGTACAATTGTTGTTAACTTGTGTTATATTTCTTTCTTTCAGATAAAGATGAGTAGGCGTTCCTGTACCAATCATCCTGACAACTTCTGTTATGTCTGTGGTCGGTATACCAAAAAAGATCAACAGCGAAGTATATCTACAGCAGTGAAAATGAAGGCCGCCTACTTTCACTACTTCGGGTGTAAGGTGGGGGACCAAGAACAGAGCTGGGCACCACACATCTGCTGCACAAGCTGTCACACAACCTTGACTCAGTGGTTGGTGGGCAAGCGCGCGAGCATGCCATTTGCGGTGCCCATGATATGGCGTGAGCCGCAGAATCATCATGATGATTGTTATTTCTGCTGCACAAGCATCGCCGGCTTCAACAAGAAGAATAAAGGTCACATCAAGTACGCTGACTGCGTCTCTGCTCGTAAACCTGTGCCTCATGATGACGAGAACCCCGTTCCAACACCTCCAGCTGATCAGAACATAGCTGTAAGCAGTGGTGAAGAGGATGGTGATGATGAACCTTTTGAACCTGACACTCAAGAATCACACCTTCTGAACCAGGGAGACTTAAATGATCTTGTAAGAGATCTCTCGCTGTCAAAGGCGAAGGCAGAGCTGCTTGGATCAAGGCTGCAGCAGTGGAATCTACTTGAACCTAACACCAAGATATCCTTGTTCAGAGCACGTCACAGAGACATGGCTGAGTTCTTTGAGATGGAAGACATGATGACATTCTGCAGTGACATCAACGGTCTGTTGAAAGAACTTGGGTGTGATCACGATCCTGCAGACTGGCGCCTCTTCATCGACTCGGGGAAGAACAGCTTGAAGGCTGTTTTGCTCCACAATGGCAACGAGAAACCATCGGTCCCACTGGCTCACGCGTTCGGCATGACAGAGACCTATGAGACTATGCGGCAGCTGCTTGATTCCATCAAGTACAATGACTTCAACTGGCACATCTGCGGAGACTTGAAAGTGGTGGCGCTGTTGTTAGGGCTGCAGTCAGGCTACACGAAATACATGTGCTTCCTTTGTCTCTGGGATAGCAGAGACGACAAGAATCACTGGACGAAGAAAGATTGGGAAGAGCGAAAAGAGCATGTACCTGGTCGACACAACGTGAAGCATGTCGCCCTTGTCGACCCAGCCAAGGTTTTCCTTCCACCACTCCACATAAAGCTCGGCTTGATGAAAAGTTTTGTACGGGCAATGGATCTGAATGGGCGTGGGTTTTTATACCTCAAGGAAAAGTTTGGCAACACCTTGTCGGAGGCCAAGATCAAGGCTGGTGTCTTTGTTGGACCGCAAATCCGACAGATTATGAAGGACGAAACTTTTCCGACAACTCTAAACCCCAAAGAGCTGGCAGCGTGGAGGAGCTTCAAAGCTGTGACGGACAACTTCTTGGGGAACGAGCGCGCGGACAACTATGAAGAAATAGTGCAGCAGCTGCTGGAGTCCTTCAGGAAACTTGGCTCCAGGATGTCCCTGAAAATCCATTTCCTACACCAGCACCTGAACTTCTTCCCTGACAACTTGGGAGCAGTCTCGGACGAGCACGGCGAGCGATTCCACTAAGAGATTTCACTCATGGAGACGCGTTACCAAGGGCGGCACAACCCGAACATGATGGGCGATTTCTGCTGGTTCCTGCATCGTGAAACTGACACAGAGCAGCACAAACGCAAAGCCAAATGCCTAAAGCATTTTTAATTACATTCTAGTGGAGTTTTTCTGTAATTTCTATAATTTTGAAGCATTCATGATGAAATAAATGAATAAATGAATTTTTGTAAATTTCATTGAAATCCTGACTTCTAGGCAATGGGAATATTTCTGTTACTGAAAATCCTGACGTGATACAGCAAAACGGTTATGATTTTTGAAATCAGCGTACCCAAATTAGTCTAAATCACTTTACACATCTCCAGTAAAAAATTTTTGTTGTTCAGTGTATTTATTAACTGGACTTTGTTCTCTGTCACTGTCAAAACGATCTTTTGTGCAGGGAGTGGCGTCGTCAGATTCAGCTGGTGTCATGGTCGACTGGCATCTTTGCCTGCATGAGCGGTTCGCGTGACTTTCTTGATGCTGTTGTCATAATACCGGTCAAAGATCAAATACATATCGCATATCTTCAGCTTATCTCTCAAATAAGAAAGAAGATTCTGCACATAGTCCTCTATTGTTCCTTTCGATGGCCATTGAATCACCCACAGCATAGCACAACCATCTACAATGATTGCTCCATCAGCTGGAAACATTCTGTCAGACACCTCTACCTGCAATTTCTGCTTCAAGACTGCTTTCGATTTTGTGATTCGCATGTCACCGTTATCTTCAAACATAGAAGGCGGTACTGGGGCGAGCTCAAACTTCAGGATATCTTTCAGGTTGATGTCCCTCACTGCCTGAAGGCCCAACACTCTTGAATATATTTGCCCTGTGTCATATACAGGTGTTTTTCCGACCTTTATCTGCTTTCGGGATACTGCCATCGTGACTACTTGTTTGCTGAGCGGCTTGTTGAGGCTGTCTGGCCATTGCTCCACATACTCCTTCATCTGCTTGACTCCTATGCCAACGGAAATGTCAGCGTTGACAATGTTTGGACTCATTCTTCCAGTTACAATGTTCACAAGCCCATCCGGGTGATTTTCTGGTTGTGGAGGGTCAATACGTGTGGCCAATCTTTCTCGTACGTTCTGTCTGTCTCCTGCATCTGATTGTTTCTGGGCGGGCATTTCTTCTTTGTGGACTGTTACTGAAACTTGGGAACCATTCGTCTTAAGCTGAGAAACGTCTTTCACAAGTTGGCTGCATATATGCAGACACAGCGCCCATCTTTTCAGGGATGATGGTTTCAGTGTGAGACCTACGATCCCACCTGGGCTGTGTCCGTACCTCATGAAAGTCGATTCGATGAACATATCTGACCACAAAGCATTCCATATCCCTGGTTTGTGTCTCATCACTTGGTTTCCCGGAAGAAACTCCTCAAGTAACGGTCCTGGCAATTTTTCCATCGAGCGCAGATAATACAAAGAGTATCTGTAATAAGGAGTTAAACAAAAATATAGTTATTACATGCATTATACATTTATAATGTATTCATCGGTGTCTGTCATCTATTTTATGTCAGTAAGTATTTTGACATACATGTCATATAAACAATTTCTAAGAAAATATTCTACCTGGCATAGTTGAAGTGGCCAGCAGCAAAGAAATATGGCATCATCTGCTGGATGGTCCAGAGGTGCAGTGGCCAGTCAGCTTCTCTCTCGGCTCGGACGAACATCATCATCAGCAGCACGGGTTTGACGAGGTTGCTCACCCACAATTTAGTTGTAGGACTATAGTCTGCTCTGTCATCAAGTAGGGCGATCAACTCGGAGTAGCTCCCATGACCTTCCATGCCAACGATAACGCTACGCAGAAGTTCCTCAGTCAGGAGACGCAGTGCCCGAATATTTTGTGGAAATTTCTTCCCCGATAACATATGAGCCACGCCACCGAATGCTGCTTGAAGGATGTTCTCCAATCCACTGTCCGCCATCAATACACCGACTGCTCCCACGAAATTCATCAAGGTGTGCATTCCACCCAATCGAGGGATGAAGTTCGAAAAACATTCTGGATACCACCACGTTATGTTTGCAATATAGACTATTTATATGGATGATATGGTTTATTTAAACATATCAGTGTATTCCTTGACCCCCAAAACATAGGGTTTGCCACTGAAATCGGGCTCATATCTTGATTTTTGGCCGAGTTACGGCCAAAAAACGGTTTTGATGGTGGCCATTTTGAATTTTGCTCCTAAAAAAAATTCTCAAGCGTGACAAAGTGGCATCACTCGGATTTGAGTTTAGTATAGTCTATGTTACCAGAATCTGCAATAAAATTGTGTATGTACTCCAAAACACACTTTAGTCAATGGCTGCCAGACTATCAAATTTCAAGTCAATCGGATGAAAATTGACAATTTTAGAAATCTTGCATATGTTGACCTTTTTTTCCGATGTTGACCTCAAAAATAATTGGTTGAATTCAATGACCTGATATGTAAATCCTCTTCAAATTTCAAGTCAATCAGATGAAAATTGAGCATTTTAGAAATTCCACCTTAGTTGTTGACTTTTGGCCTATGTTGACCTTTTGGTCGATGGTGACCTCAAAAATAATTGGTTGAATTCAATGACCTGAGATGTAAATCCTCTTCAAATTTCAAGTCAATCAGATGAAAATTGAGCATTTTAGAAATTCCACCTTAGTTGTTGACCTTTTTGCCAATGTTGACCTTTTTGCCGATGTTGACCTCAAAAATATTTAGTTGAATTCAATGACCTGATATGTAAATCCTCTTCAAATTTCAAGTCAATCAGCTGAAAATTGAGCATTTTAGAAATTCCACCTTAGTTGTTGACTTTTGGCCTATGTTGACCTTTTGGTCAATGGTGACCTCAAAAATAATTGGTTGAATTCAATGACCTGAGATGTAAATCCTCTTCAAATTTCAAGTCAATCAGATGAAAATTGAGCATTTTAGAAATTCCACCTTAGTTGTTGACCTTTTTGCCAATGTTGACCTTTTTGCCGATGTTGACCTCAAAAATATTTAGTTGAATTCAATGAACTGATATGTAAATCCTCTTCAAATTTCAAGTCAATCAGCTGAAAATTGAGCATTTTAGAAATTCCACCTTAGTTGTTGACTTTTGGCCTATGTTGACCTTTTGGTCAATGGTGACCTCAAAAATAATTGGTTGAATTCAATGACCTGAGATGTAAATCCTCTTCGAATTTCAAGTCAATTGGATGAAAATTGACAATTTTAGAAATCTGGCCTATGTTCACCTTTTGGCCGACGATGACCTCAAAAATAAATGGTGGGTGAATTCAGTGACCTGATCTGCAAATCCCGTTCAAACGTCTTGTCAATTGGATGAAAATTTAGAATTTTAGAAATTTGACAAATTTGGTGACCTTTGGCGGATGTTGACCTATTGACCTCAAAAACAATAGGCTTCTTGCTTGTGGCCAAGTGTACCATTTTGTGAAATTTCGTGGAGATCGGTTTAAAATTGTGACGTGTAAGCGATAAACGTAAAAACAAAGAAACAAACAAACACCGGTCCATGAATTATAATAAGGATGGATAGGACTAAAAACGAAACCTCGCACGATATTTCAAAACGTTGTGGATGAGTTTTGACAAAACTTGGTGGATGAGTCAGTTCGGTGACGAGTACAAACCGATTTGATGTTGGTTAACGTCTGGATCAAGATCCGGCCTATGAGTGGGATACAAACCTGTTCAGCCTGCTGGAGGTACGTGGTTCTAGTTACCTCTGCCACCAAAGGTGAAGGAGGTTATGTTTTCACCCATTTTTCTGTCTGTTTGTTTGTGTGCAGGGATATCTCAAAAAGTTGTGGACGGATCTGGATGAAATTTTGTGGACAGGTTCAGTGTGTGAGGAGGACGAACTGATTAGGTTTGTGTGAAGATCTGAATCCGGATCCGACTACTTGAATTTTTAAGCGATTCTTCAACATTGAGAGATCGGGCCGAAAACGATATGTAGCACGATATCTAAAAAAGTTGTGGATGGATTCAGATGAAACTTCATGGACATGTTGGGTGTGTGGCAAGGACAAATTGGTTCGATTTTGGTGAAGGTTCGAATCCAGATCTGGATAAGAGAATTATTTAATTTTTAAAGTGATTCTTCACCGTTGAGAGATTGGGACAAAAAAGATATAGTACTGTATAGGATGATATTTCAAAAATGTATTGGGCCCGATATGTTCTCGGGGATCAGGCATTACATGGCGGAGGTATGCGCTCTATCGAGTGCCCTTCTAGTTGTTTCCTGTCTCTCCCCTCTCTCCTCGTGTCCAACAGTTGTCCCACTCAGTTTGGTGCCTTTTTTTTTTACCCATGTCACCTAGCTCTTCCATGAGAAGAGATCTTGTGTTAAACTAAACAAGTAAAAAAGACAGAAAATGTCATAGCCCCCGTTGTTTTAGTCATTTTGCTGCACAGAGTTAAATGCCAAGTGCATATGTATTTCAACTAAAATGGCCGCCAGTCTACCAGTCGACCATCTTTGATCAGATTGCAAAATAAAGTAAGGTGCAACTGTATACCATCATGTACTGTGATTGTGCAACGTTCGAGCAAAATCGGACCGCGCCTGTCAGTAAAATGGTTGGGGGTACGTTTAAGTAACAAAATGGCCGTCAGTCGGCCATCTTGGATGTGATCTCGAAAAAAAAAATGACGTGCTTATGTAATGCATCATTCTTTATTGGTGTGCCACGTTTGAAAAAGATCGATAAATGTAAGTCCGAGGAATGGTTGAGGAGGCGTTCGATATCGGTTTTTTTTTACAACTAAAATGGCCACCAGTCTACCAGTCGGCCATCTTTGATAAGATCACAAAATAAAGTGAGCTGCACGTGTATGCCATCACGTGTTGTCTTTGTGCTAAGTATGAATAAAATCAGTCCGTGCACGTCTGAGATATGGTTGCGGACGCAAGCACGCACGCACGCACGCGAGGACACGAAAATCGATGAGCCCCTGTTTCGGACTGGCTAATAACCCATTGTATACTGCTTACTTTCTAACATCCCCACCTGATGAAACACAACACCTTTTCATTGGACCACTAGACAAGTAACACATTGTAGAACATGTTTTTTTATTCGACTGGACACCAATCTGGAGATGTCACTGAAACGGTCTCCCCGTTGACGATATTCAGGTACAATGCACCTTACCTCGTTTTGTTTCAATCGTTTGTTATCCTTTTCCCAGCAGAGGGCACTCATTTATTTCAATCTTGTGCAGGTTGGTGCACCGTTCCCAAATGCTCCAACCGTTACCCCCTACCTTCCCTTAACTTATTCCTACCCCATCAACCCGACCCCAACCCCAACCTTCTTCCCCTCTTTATTCCCACTCCACTAACCTTTGTTATTACTGTACAATAAAGATTGACCTTATGGGTGATAATTTACACAACTTATTTATTATCGCTAAAAACCCTTTTGTTGGGTTATTATGACGTCATAAAAACAAACGCACAATTGCAAGTTTAATTCTTTGCCGTGGGCATCTCATGTCTGAGAATTTCAGTTGTTTGTGAAAGGGCAAATGACGATCCACATTACTGTTACGGAAATGAAGATCGCGTGCGAGATGCAAAAACTAAAGGTCGGACAATTTAATTGGTGTTTCGGTTCAGATTCGTTCTTTCCCCTTGACATGAGTCTGGGTTCAAATTAATCCCTTTCACCCAATTGTCCTCCAATGTCATTTTAAATCAGACGAAGGTACGAGCTGTTTACCTGCCCCACCGGTGGGGCTCGAAGCCCAATATGAAGCGGGTTACAATAAACTGGGTTTTTATAAATATGGATGCTCATGCTCCTAAAAATATTTGTCCTGCACGTGATATATGATGTGTAAGCCCCTCTCTCCCCCTTCCCCACCTCCCCCTAACAGCCTGAATAAAATGAAAAACATTCATGACCATCTGGACAACGCAGACCATTCCCTTCCATCCGTCGTCATTTCAAACAATCTCTATGTTATCAAAATGATTGTGAACAAACGTCCGACATGGTGCGCTTGTTCTGCGTCCGAGGTACTCGCACCCCCACAGGGAACATGGGAAGCACAGAATGCATTTACAATCCTAATCCCCTTCATGCAAGAAGTCAGAAACTGTCAGCAGAAGCTGCCACTTTCATTAAATGGTGCAAATACCTGGGGTAATTAAAAGGTGTTTCTAACTTGTTAAGTCTCACAAGGAGGCGAGAAAGACGTGCATGCGGTGCTACGAATTCTCGAACACAGTATCATTTAACCCTCACACAACCACGACGACACGCTTACCTTTTAAAAATCAACACGACTCAGTGGTGTGGCGGTTAGAATGTCCGACCTGGTTCCGCAATCGGCTTACTCAAGGCTCATAGAAGAGCGAGAACACTGAACGGATCAGGACACAACAGCAGAAAGAGAGGAGGGGGACGGGGACACCAACAGACAAAATAGACAAGCAAGGGATGCGGGTATGGATTTGGGTTATCGGGGTGCACAAGATGGATGCAGAAGCAAACACTCAGGAAGGAAACACTGGAAACATAAGAGAGGAGGTGATTTAACGGGGGTATAAAAGATGGTTTTCGGTGTTCGCATGATCTGAGATGGTGATGAACAGCTGTCTGGAAAACCTGGAGGGAAGAATGAGGTTGAAGAGAACGTGGAAGTTGGTTCCACAGGTGGAAAAAAAAGAGGAACAAATGATTGGAGGTGAGCAGAGATTCTGAATTATGGCAGTTTCACCAGGAGGAGATTGATGGTGGACCACGTGTGCCGTGCAGGAACATGTGGCGAGGGGGAGAGTGAGGCGGACAAAGCATGGAGAGTGCAGAGAATGCCAGACCAGAAAGGAGGCAGAAGAAGATAGAGACCACCGACATATCTGTGATGGAAAAAGAGATAAACCCATCGACCCAGCTTCAGTGCAGGAGATTCCAATAAATTTGAAGGCCTTGGTTTCCATGGCATCAAGATGTGAGGCAGGGGTGCCAGTCCAGAGGGGAGAACAATATTCCATCAAGCTGCAAAAGAAGGCCTTTTAGGTGGATAAGAGTTCAGGTGTGTCAAGGAAGGAAGTTGCACGGCAGAGAATGACCAGTCACCGACTGGCTTTAGAGCTGGCCAACTTTGAAATGCGCTCTGCTCAATAAAGATCATGACTGATCGACCTAAGGGTTTGAGGACTGAACTTCCTCAAGAGGATTGCTGAGAATGTAGATGGGAGGGTTGTCATGTGGTCCTTTCGGAGAGAGATAGTGAGAGTGTGACATTTGTCAGGATTGAAAGACATATTTCAAGAGTTTGACCAGATTGTGAATTTTTTCAAGGTATGAAGAGAGGGAATAGGGTGCAGCCTGCCTGTCTGAAGGATGAGGGATGTTATGGCAGAGGGTGGAATCATCAGCAAATATATATGTCGGATTTTCCAGTCAGACAGATCATTGATAAAGAACAGGAATAAGACTGGGCCCAGAACACTGCCTTGGGGCACTACAGCGTTGACAGAGAAAGGAGATGAAAGAATTCCTTTGAGTGCCACACGTTGGCTGTGAGAATGGAGGAAGCCAGTAACCCATGAGTGGAGTCAGCCTTGGATGCTGCAAGTGTGGAGTCGGCCTTGGATCCCATTATTCTGAAAATGAAACTGTAACCTCACTGTCCATTCTGCTGAAAGCTCCTCCATTTGTTTTGCCCACACCCTTCATTATCTTAACACCTTTATAAGATCCCCTCATAATCACCTTACTAATGTATAAAGTCATGTCTCCTTCAGGTGCTCCTCATAGCTTAGTTTAGCTCAGCTCAGAATCGATGTAGTTGCTCGGTGGCCTTTGCTATTCCCTCTCTGTGGCAGATACTGTATATCCTTCCTCACATGTGGTGACCAAGTCTGAACACAATATTCTTGAATCCAGATGATAGTCATGGCAGAGAGTTTGATATACCATACTCTGTTTACAGAGCGTTGGTGCCACCCAAGCTGTTTATTGACAAGGGTTATACTGGGTGGTTTGTCATTGCCTTCGCAGTGTTGTTTGTCCATGCTCTATCCTTATAAACACTGAGCATCAAGCAAGGAAGCAGCACATACCTGAGTATGACTCGCCGTGGTTTAAACCACTGACCTCCCAAACTCAGAACAGACACTAAGGCCAAAAAAAAAAAATGTTGCATTGGCGTAACGGGTCACTGAAAAATAGGGTAGGTCGGTCGGGATCTTTTTTTTATTTTTTATTTTTTATTTTTTCCTAATAAATCCCTCCCAAAATCTCCCCCGGCTCGAGTACCACCCTTTTTGTCGGCGGGTTCTGTCCGAAACACTTCCGGGTTTTTGCGATCGCGATCGCAATCAACAAGATACTTTAAAACGATAGCAAAACAACAAAAATAGCAATAAAATAGGGTCGGCAAAATTTTTCGATAGCAAAAAAACAAAAAAAAAACGTAGGGTCGGCGGAATTTTTAGGGTCGGGCGGGTTACGCCAATGCAACATTTTTTTTTTTTGGCCTAACCATTACACCACAGAGTCTGGTCTATTCTCAATGGGGCCTCACTAAATTATTATACAGTGTTAACACAAGCTCTTACTTTATCCCCATATCAATACAACCTAAAACCCTGTTAGCTTCACCTATAGTTGCCTGGCACTGTGTTGTTCACTTACCCCCAATATCCTTCCATGTGACACGCTCCAAGAACGCTCCTTACTTTATGTAATCTCGATATTCATTATTCTTAACTATTGCCAGCACTTTACATTTTCATATCCAACTTAGGTTACATTAATATGTTTAATTACAAAATAAAAAATCATGCACAATGATGTAATTCCTGCAAGGGTCAACCAAATCCAAAGGAGGTTCAAATTCTGGCTGACTTCAAGAACGGCACACTGCTTCTTTACTCAACACTCAGTATTCAAAAAGGATGCAGCAAGTACAAAGAACCATACGTTGGCAACCATTGTGCAGGCTTTGATGGGACCTTTGGCCTCCTACATTGAAGTTTCCTATTCGCTTGGGAACTGGTATCTATATATTACTAAAACTCTCATCTTCTAATATATGTATGTGTGTATGTTCCCGAAATACAGCCAAAACAGGACACGATAGTGCAAAAATTTTAGGGCCACCTTACTCACCATTCTCCTGCGGTGTGCAGTATCAAGTTTTGTTCAAATTGGGCAACGAAAAAATTATTAAAAATCAATTCCTGATTCAGTCAAGTACTCTTCGGGATTATTTGATCAATGCAAACAACCTCAGCGGTATAATTCGCCGGCGCTATCTTTTTTCTTTTTGTTTTTCTTAAAAAAATTTTTTTTTTTTTCATCAACCGCTGTCACAACGGGAACCCAACGGTTTCACGGGTCGTCTAGTTCATTTTATTATTTGAAGATTCCTTGCTTCACATGAACAGATAATCTTGTCTTATCCAGTGCATTTTTTTTTCTGGACCCTCGAGTAAACTACCCTGATATTAATTGTGGAACTGGACGATTTGATGTGCTTTTCAAAAACAAAAACTACAAGGGCACTTGGTGGAATGCATACCTCCGCCAAGATGGTTAGTTTACGTTTTGTATCTCGCCGATAGGCCGGATCTGGATTCAGACCTGAACGAAAATTTAATCTTGTTGTTGTTGTCACTTAACCAAGTTTCATCCTATTCCGTCCACAACTTTGAGATATCCTGCTACATATCGTTTTAGCCCTATAAACAATGGTGAAAAATCACTTAAAAAAATTCTCACATCCAGATTCAGATCTTTACCAAAATCAAATAATTTCGTCCTTGTCACATTCCCAAGCTCTCCACCAAATTCCATCCACAACTTTGAGATATTTTGTTCACAGACAGACAGACAAACAGGGGTGAAAACATCACCTCGATCCACCTTCGGTGGTGGAGGTAATGATTACAATGAAAACAGCAAACTTCACATGTATTGGGTGGATTCCAGGAAGTCAGGAATATTGGGATCTAATTTCTCACCTTTGGTATGTAGACTGTGACGGAAACAGGACAACAACTTAAAGCCCGAACCATTGCATTTACAACTACAGTTCATAGAACACCTGACACCTTACCCCATACACTCTTGAAAATCAAGGACATCGGCAGGGTCCGTGAGCAGCAAAAAATGCCCTCAGGTTTTGTCCAAATACTGTTAAACAAAAGGTTTTTGAAAGTGTCCAAAAGGTGATTTGTATTCCACACTGTTCAAGTATATAATTCAATTGAAATTACAAAAAAGATTTTAAAGGTTGTAGAAAAAAAAATTTCCTGAAGTTTACTGCCAATGATGCAGCTTTTATACCACCTCATTTAACATCTTACATTAGTTGTTTTTGTGCCTGTTGTTTGTGTCCTTTGTGATGTCCTTAAAAACAGTAAGTTTCCTGTTTTGAATGAATTTCAATTTTGTATGACTGACAGGTAGACAGATTAAACAATTCTCACTCCTCTGTGCATGCACGATTGGGACTAACTCAGAAGGATGACAGGCTGAGTCAACCCCACCTGGTATTAATTCAGCAGCCAATGGGGCTCGAACTCAGGACCCTAGGATCCCAAGTCAGTCACCCCAACCGCGAAGCTGACACCAGGCTCTAAAGTACAGTTAAACCACAGGTTTGTTTTCCGATTAGTGTTCAAAATATAACATTCAACTGAAATCAAGTTGTTCTGTGATCAAAAACTGACGTTTGCAGACAGACAGACAGACAGAAAGTGAACCAATGGCATAACCCCGTTTTTCGCTTCACGCACGTGGGTGAAATGACCATTGATGATATCACAATAAACACCACCATGACAAGAATGTAACCAACCTGTGAGGATGTACGCAACTGTAATTCTTGCAGGCATCGTCGATGTACTATACTCTTTACAGAGTGTCGGTGCTGCCAACGCACTGTTGGTGAGGATTATGAGGGAGTCAGTCAAGACAAGACAATCATTTGGAATTTGTTCAGCGTTAACTCACCTTCTTTTCACAAAGGACATCATGGGAGTTTTAACGTCCACTGATGACCGGCAATAGCAGACAGGTCCTCCAGTGGGGACGTTGCACACATTAATGACTCGCCCTGCCTGCGAAACACCAGGATGACAGTTTATAGCTCGGTGGAGATTCAAACCCAGGATAGACAGCTCAAACGCGAGTGTTCGTACCTCTCAGGCCTCAGCCATCCTGCAAGTGTAGTGTGCAAGAAGTCTGAAAAAAATTGCAAGTAATTGGTTATTTTTGCAGCGATAGTAAAGGATGTCAGCAAAGCAGTTCAAAATGAAAACTCTGTTAAATGCCAAATCTGCCATTTATATGCTGTTTAATGGGAGTACTCAAGTTAGACTGCAGCGATTTAATCGTATTTTTGTCAATTATTCACCCAAACACCCCCTCCTCCCCATTCTCCTTTTCCATCGATTAAATTATAATAACCAAGAGACCATTTTGCTTGATGTGATATCAATGTTGCCTCTGTGGTCAATTCTGGAAGAAAGCCAGTCTTACAATCTGAAAACATTTCATTCTCAAGCCTGTTGCACCAGCTTTTTCAAACAATAAAATGTTCATCCTGCGTTTTGATACTCACCATTCGTCTCGGTGCTTAGTGTATTGATCTTGAGAGTGGTGTTTCATGACTAGCCAGATGTCAGGTTTGTTTTGGATAACAATTCACATTAGGTCTCCTGGTTTTGGTAGCCATCCTCATCTAATTATATTATTATTTTTTGTGGGGAAGGGGAGGATTGTCATCCAAATATTTTTCATGGATCATAATAAAAAGGCTGGCAGGATAGATTAGAAGCTGTCTAGCCTACATTCAAATCCTGACCAAACTATAAACTGTCGTCCTGGTATTTCACAGGCAGGACACACTGTGCCTTGGATAGACGTTAAACCTAGCGTCCCGTCTTCCAAAATGAGTTGGTGGACGTCAAAGATCCCACGGTGTCCTTCGCGAAGAGCAAGCGAGATATTGCCGGCACCACGACCAAATATTACAAATTCCTGCTCAAACCTACATGGGGCACCGCATCAGCAGCACAAACCAGCAGCCAGGTGAGCACATGATGAAATGACTCTACTTCCTTCCCCGATAACCATTTCAGTAAAAAGTTTTTGACGCAGTGACATGTTTTAAATGTTTTTATTGGAAATAAAAAGCAAAACTATAGTTCGGTTATCTTACAGAGATAATCTAGCAAGCCTTTTGAAGTTATACAGTAGATTGAACAAAAACTATAGACAAATTATATTTGGTTTATCCTTTTATGGAACCACATTACCATTTCCTCCTTATCAGGCGATGCCAGTGACAGTGGGTCAGGCCCACATCTTAATAAATATACAACAGGCAAAATAAAATAAAATAAAAGAACAACAACGATTATTACACTTCATTTGCACGCATATACAACTTCCAAAAACAACAACACTGTACAAGGATTTATCCTGATAAGGTGGTAAATTCAGAGCTGTTCGGCATCCGGCGCAGTAATAATGCAAAAGATAAAATAAAAATATTCTCCATTAGGTAGTTTCCCATCCAGTTTTCACGAGACGGCAAATGTGATCAATCAGATTGATGGGAGGGTTGTGGGAAGGGGACGAGACAAAAGGCACAGAAGGAAGAAACTCGGCAAAAACCCTCGAACGCATGCCAAGGTACGGGAGCAGCCAAACCAGGTGAAAAGGTTGGCTTTTGAGAAAGGGGGGCCAGGTGGAAGGAAGGATAGGGGTAACTACAGAAGGATGGAGTAGGAGAAGAACCTGCAATACACACAAAGCTCATTCTTAGGAAAGGGAGGAGGGAGGAGGAGAAGGAAATCAAAATGGTCAGCAGGCTTTACCGAGGGTTGAAAATGGTCTACAACAGACTGGTTGACAAGACAGGACACTCACATAGCAAGGCAACAGGCACACGTAGCGCTGATTCAGATGTACAGGTCATGAAATGCATCGTGTCGCTTCCCTACAAGACCCTCTCTTATCCCATTCCAATCTGAATATCAAGTCCCCTCCCCCTTCTCCACAAATCACTTCCCCATCCCAAAATCACTTGCACAGCCACAATGGTCATGTAGGCACCGGCGAAGGGAAAGTTTCTTTTGCAGACGTTTCCTCGTAATCTGACTGGCAGAGGATCATATTATTCTTCAGGAAGAACTTGTCTCCGACACAGAATCTAGTGTGCAAGAACCGCAGTGAGGCATACAATTCATTTGCATCGGAAATCAAATGACAACTCGTAGTAGCATCAACATTGAAAGAAAACCTCGCACAAAGCCAACAATAATCTTACAAACCAGAAGGTAGACATCATCAGTTCGTGTTGCAATTAAACAAGCCGACATTCTGGAAGCATGTGTGAGCGGTACCCAAGACAGCAAGTATCTGCGTTGCAGAATAACCCCCATTCTGCGGCGACACCCGGATCAAGACTCACCTCTGGCTACAGAGCTGGCATGCAAAGCAATCCAGGTGGTAAACGCTCTCCCGGACACGCATCACCATCTCGAACGCTGGGATGAGTTTGCTGCATGCCGCGCAGTTTCCCGTCGCACCAAAGAGCCTAAGAACACAGCACCATGCACTCCACTGCACACCTCGTCGACGTACCCAAACCTCGTTAGTTTATCAAGAGTGACAGTAGCTAATCCCTGGATCTGCCTGATACCCAGCTTGTCCCAATCTCCCTATGCAACGACTTTTGTGACCGTTGGACAAGTTAAGTGGATAAAGGGGCGGGGTGGAACGCATTTTGTGGGCGATTATTAGCTCAGGTGTGCCAAAGCTTCGAGAATGCTTCCGCAGCAAAATATGATAGGGCCAAGGTAGAACGACGACGCTAACCTGCTCCGAGCGGAACACTTTTTTTTTCTTCTTTATTGGATTGACGAGAAAGCCTTTTCATGCTTTATAGGGGATAAGTCCTTGCCTGGAGCTCCTGCTACATCAGCCACAAACGAGGAGCATTTGCCACCCTACTTTCTGGCACAAGCAAAGAAAATGAAAATGAGAAGCAATGCAGAAAGCTAATGCACCAAAATAAAATAAAATAAAATAGACAAGCTAACCTTAGTAGCCCGCGGGCAAGATCGGCAGGCTGAACGTGCCGGGACTCGTTATGACCAAAGCGGGATGAACGACACCGGTTCTTATTAACTTGTGGGTTGTGAAAATGGTGTCCTGCCAGGCAGTAAATCCCAATGCTTCCATCGCACCACTTCTCCGAAATTGCGTTACTCATGGCGCAGCTACAGCGAAACGACGAGGTCAAATGATGTGTAAACTGGTTAGGTAACCACCAAACAATCTTCAACAACCCACCTCTGGCCAGCAACACCCGAACAAACTGAATTTGCAACACCTGAATGGCCAAGATATTGGCAAGTGACCACTGGGACAGCAAGGGAATCTGACGACTTGGGGATATGTGGTGCAACCAGTCCTCAAATCCTCTGTGCTCTTTTTTACCGAGCTTTAAGCAACAGTGAATAACAGAAGGCCAGTGCCAACTGGCTCAGATAGCAGCCAATGAGAGGCTCAGACAGCACCGCCATTGATCACCAGGCAATTACCAGGCAAGCGGCAGTAAATTAAGCGGCACATTAAGCAGAGGAATGGGAAGCGATTTCTCATTGGCGTCACTGCGCGTGATTAATGTGCGACTCTGGAGGCTGTGCTTACTCGTGTCCCGCACTCCCTGCGGCTCCGATACCCTTTGGCCCAACTGGCTTTGTCCACGAGTGCTAGGATAGTACCACCCCACCCCCCCCCACACCCCCGACCACCATGACCAGTAACCAAGTTCGACCTCCTGCCCGCCCTCCTCGTGCACTGCACTTACTCGCACAACGACATCAAAAGATATGGGATAATCTTCGAACATCACCACACATTCATATCTACGTAATTAGACAAGTGTGTCGACGACAAGTCTGTGGATTTCTCCAGGTGTGCGCACAATATGCCGAAACTCGGGGCAATCAGTCAAGCCGTCAGGACATCGGGCACTTCATCAAGAACCATGTGGAGCCTTGCCACGGTAGCCAAACTGCCTCTCACCAACTCACCCTGCCAAAATATCACACCCGTAATAGGGCTGGCGCCACTAACGATGCGACCTTCTCCCCACGCCCCAATTAAGCTTTCCTCGGGACGGAAGAGGGAGACGTCATCCGAGCTTCGTCGACAAAAGAGCCTTTTAGGGCTTGTGCTTGTGGCTGGGGCAATTAGGCCAGCCTGAGTGCTCCGTGTGGTCCCGTTGTAAATACTCGGCCTCGTGTAAGTGCACCTGCCTCTTGCCGGGCCCACGGCACTGCTATGCCTGCAACACGCTGCAGGAAAGAACAAGGCGAGGCCAAAACCTGGTCAGTGTTCCCCTTAATTCTGAGACCTATCCCACATCTGATGACCTTCCCATTACCCAAGAAGAGATATCGAGAGTGAAGAATTCTAGCATTGCATAAGGTCGGTAGTACAATCTGGTATAAGACGGAAACATAATTCACAACCATAATGGAGGTTGTGATTATGGCAGCTGGAATGAAAAGCCAATATATGCATTCTACGAATGATTAAAATGGAAATGCAATCACCAACAATAATTATGCCATCCAACCAGACTGACCAATAGGGTTGCTTGAAAAATAAATAAATAAATAAATAAACCGAACACTCAAAGCAGTTACAGTCATCTGGATAAAATAATGAGCCATCTCTGCTTGGGTGAACCATAGTTTAATGCCAAATTATTGCTGGCATCACCTACTCAGGTTTCCTCACCACGCCAAGGTCAATTGCAACTCACTGGTGCCAGGCCAGGCAATTCCTCCACGGTGGCACAATAAGTACGTTTACCGGTATTTCTGCCGAGCACGACCAACCTCCCACACTTTCTCATGGCCAGCAGCTGCTCCTCACTTCAGGCACGCCAGCCACATTTCCATGGCAACCCTCCATCGCCACCATTGTGTGCCGAGTGTTGCACAAACACGGCACGATCGTTAAGCGTTCGTGCATGACAAAGCGCGCAACTGTTACACTACGCAAGTAATGCGACTGTGAAGGACGCCACACACATCAGGCCTGTCGAGGTCTGTTTTTTTTGTTTGTTTGTTTGTTTGTTTGTTTGTTCCCCCCCCCCCCCTTGGACCAAATACAGTGTTCCATCAAATATTTTGATGTCACGATTCCACCAAATCTAGGAGAAAAAAATAAACCGTCAAGCTGTGTAACAGATCATGAACAACTACTGCGCTATGGGAAATAAAGATGTGGGAATGAAATTTAAAACAACAACAACAACAACAAAGCAATATCAAAATCAGCAATCCAGGGAGTAGATACTCGCCCAGCTAATCTCAGTGGCCCTTCACTGTTCTCTGAGCCCTCATCGATCCAGGCCCAGAGAGGACGGCAGCACAATTACAACTTGTAATTTCATTTCACAGCAGCTGCACAGCCCGCCGGCCACTCTGCCGACCACTTTCGATCCCACACAGATTAGAAGCTGCCGCACCCTTCCTTCCACAGCCACCTCTCCACCACCCCTCCCCTCCCCACCACTGACCCCCCCCCTCCTCCAGACACTGGCACCTCCCTCCTTCCCTCCCCCAGCCAACAGATGGCCCACTGCGAACTTTGAAGGACACTGCACTCACCAGCCTAACAAGTTCCTTCAGAAAACGACCTCTTCAGTCATCTCGTTAGTGCGATAATGCCGACATGGAAACCGGCAGCTGCTAATTTACGGAGCAATTTGGCAAAGGCTTTCAACTATTAATTAGGGCTCAGAAATTAAAGCCAATTTTAAGGCAAGGCTCCAAATCTCGCTCCGCAGCCAAACGCCTGCACGTTGTGACGCCCCGAGTCCAAAAGGAGCTCACAGGATAACAGGATGTCTGACTGGCCACAAACAAAAGGAAGCAAGCAACGGCGGTGCAAATCTAAGAAACATAATTAAAAAGGAATTTAAAACAAACAAAAAAATATTCCAAAGGAACAACGAAACTTCGAGCTGAGGCTGCACTGCCTACTGCTTAGAAATCAAATCTGGATGCCTTTTAATAATAAAAATATTAATAATTTAAAAAAACCATGTTCAAATCTATGTCTGTTCGAAATGGCACCTGAGACCAACTGGCCATAGACAAAGTCTTAAAAAAGGGAAAAGTTTGAGTGCCCGCTTCAGATCTCGAAAGCCATTCAAATATTTCCAAGACACCCAAAGCAGATAGCAATCAGTTGATCGTGACAACGGGGTAGGTTATGAGCACAGTCGATAAATCAAGGTTGTTGTTATTGTTGTTGTTCCCCCCCCCCCAAACTGAGCACAATCCCTGTGGTATTAAAGAGAAAGAAAGAAACCAAAGAGAGGAAAAAAAAGATCAAATGACAGCAAAGAGAAACGTCATTGTTCAGCTATCCACGAACAACACAAGCACAAGAATGAACAACAAAAATAAAAGAGACGCATTGCGTGTTTGCGCACGTCGGGTGAGGTTCTCATGGCTCGTGAAAGCTCATCAACCGGCCCAGGATTGACCAATTCGAACAAAAGACGAGGAGGGATTCAAGAGGCAGATTTCAAGCGTTCCTTTCAGCATCCTGATCATAAAATCTCACGGTTGGCTTTCCTCTTGGTGAATTACACAACTCTACACTACACTCTCAATGACCTGTTGAACATCTCCCCTTTTCGGCATGACCCCCATACTATGTACAGTACATGGTGTTGAGAATGTGGAAGATTATAAACCAATTACTCGTTCCCTTTGCTTTTTGTTGTCGAACGCCAAAAAAAAATTACCTCCAGATCAAAATATTCTCTTAAGGTGTTTACGACGATGCGGATCGATGAACCCATTTTCCCAGCCTACTTCTGGGCCCAATGCTTTTGCCCTCTGCACTTCTCTCAACTGAAGATCTCATTATTTTCTTCTACACCCCTTTCCTCGCTATTATTTGAGATATAACGATACACGCAACCCCCCCCCCCGCCCTCCCTCCACAATCCTCCATTTCTTTTTAAACTTTCTCCCATCCCACTTGGCACGACCGATCTGCCAGGTACACACCGCAGGTAATCTCGGCGGCAAAGGATGAGGTTGGCACGAGTGTACAGCGTAGAGCCAACCTCGCCGAGACGACAATCGCAGCACGCACACTTTAGGCAGTCCTCGTGCCAGTACTTGTCGAGTGCCTTGAGCAGAAAGCGGTCGCGGATTTTGCGGTGGCAGCCGGCGCAGCCTTTGGGCGACGCGTCTGGCTGCAGAGGCAGCATCTGCACACCTGCCATTGTGGTGGGTGGGGCAAAAGAGGTAATCAAATAATGGCAATACCCAAAAGGGAAGTTTGGTGCTCATGGTTTGCCGAGTGACGGAATCGCTATAAATGTTCCACAAATGGAATTGCAAGCTATAAAGAGGCAAAGAATGTACTTTAAATATATATACATAAAAAAAGAGAAACAATGTGACTTCAAGAAACAAATAAGAAAAATATATATATATATATATATATATATATATATATATATATAATTAAGTGCACCAATGGGGGCAGAAGTGGGGGTTGGAGGGTGAGGAAAGGACGACAGCATGATGTGAAGTGCGTCGATTGTATGGCCGTGAGTGCAAGTTGCTTCCATTTCAGTGTTGCTCCAAAGCCAGCAATAGTGCGTCTCAGAATCTTTACAAGGGCCTCCAAAGCAAGCTCTTAATGGGTTATTGACATCATGATAAATTGGAACTCGGCACCCGTTCGGTTGGCCCAGGCGAGCCCGTCGGCCAACGGGGCAGGCAGGTAAATGAAGGAGCGGAAGGAATGATGTAACAACACCACGCAACAAAGAGGTTTAATTGAACGGAGCAGATGTTTACTTTGAAGAAATCACCGCGCAGCTTCGATAAGCAATCTTTCTAACATCTGGTAATGCAGCAAATTAGCTCAATTTAAAAGCAGCTCCTTAATTATATTGGCCTGAAGGAAGCGCTAACAGCCTCCACGTCCTCGGAACTTTCCTGCACTTTCGACAAATTAAATCGATGACTTTGCCATCCAATGTTCCCGCTGTTTCATCGCGCCCCCTTTTAATGGCCTTTTGGCATCAAACGCGGCGCCCGCCGGCTCTGGGCACAACCGGGAGGGCTCACCATGCACAACCCGCAGAGGTTCCACCGAGAGGATCCCTGCACTCGGCCCGGATCCTGGGGCGCTTGTTCGTTCGCACTACGGTGGAACAGGCAAGGATTGGCGCCCGGGGTGCACCGGGCATCATTATCCCAATCACAGTCACCGGAGACCTTCGGACCTCACCCAAGGGGTTTGCTGTGGAAGATCAGTACAACTTCTTCCTCACCACCCCCCCCCTCCCCACCTACAGTCCTACAAGGGAGCAGGTTATCTAAACTCGAAGGATTGATGAAGGGTGAGCAACAGGGTCGAAATCCAAACTACATGAACCCTTCAAGTGACCTGAAAGAACCTACGCAAGTCCTCAACATGAAATATTGCCACAGGTGAAGCTCATGGACACATGGGGAGAGAGGGAGAGAGAGAGAGGAGAGAGAGAGAGAGAGAGAGAGAGAGAGAGAGAGAGAGAGAGAGAGAGAGAGAGAGAGAGAGAGAGAGACAGACAGTGGGAGACTAACCGGGAAGTGGCACCGCGATGCACGGGTACCTGCGCAAGGCGTGGATGCACGGCGGCCGGGGTCCAGCCAGGGGTCCCAGCGCGGCCGCGGAACCGAATTAATTGCGGGCGGGGATGATGAACGACGTGCCTGGCTCGGAGCCTCGCGGCCCGGCGCTCCGTGCCGAGCTAATCTCCACACCCCACCTCCTCTAATTCATTAGAGCATTAAAACGCAGAGAACTGAAGTATGACATGTAATCTAGGTGCCGGAAAAACTCGTTATTTTCACGCCACACAACACAATTTCGATTGCATTTCTTCCTTTTTTTTTTTTCCTCCCTCTCTCTCTCCCTTCTTTCCCTCCAACTCTCTCCATCTCTCTCTCCCCTCGAACTCTCTCTCCCCTCTTTCCCTCAAACTCTCTCCATCTCTCTCTCCCCCCTTTCCCGCTAACTCTCTCTAACTCTCTCTCCTCTTTCTTTCTATATATATATATATACATATATATATATATATATATATATATATATCTCTCTCTCTCTCTCTCTCTCTCTCTCTCTCTCTCTCTCTCTCTCTCTCTCTCTCTCTCTCTCTCTCTCTCTCTCTCTCTCTCTCTCTCTCTCTCTCTCTCTCTCTCTCTCTCTCTCTCTCTCTCTCTCTCTCTCTCTCTCTCTCTCTCTCTCTCTCTCTCTCTCTCTCTCTCTCTCTCTCTCTCTCTCTCTCTCTCTCTCTCTCTCTCTCTCTCTCTCTCTCTCTCTCTCTCTCTCTCTCTCTCTCTCTCTCTCTCTCTCTCTCTCTCTCTCTCTCTCTCTCTCTCTCTCTCTCTCTCTCTCTCTCTCTCTCTCTCTCTCTCTCTCTCTCTCTCTCTCTCTCTCTCTCTCTCTCTCTCTCTCTCTCTCTCTCTCTCTCTCTCTCTCTCTCTCTCTCTCTCTCTCTCTCTCTCTCTCTCTCTCTCCCCCTTTCCCGCTAACTCTCTCCCCTCTTTCTTTCTATATATATATATCTCTATCTCTCTCTCTCTCTCTCCCCTCTTTCCCTCAAACTCTCTCCATCTCTCTCTCCCCCCTTTCCCGCTAACTCTCTCCAACTCTCTCCCCTCTTTCTTTATATATATATATATATATATATATATATATATATATATATATATATAAATATATATATATATATATCTCTCTCTCTCTCTCTCTCTCTCTCTCTCTCTCTCTCTCTCTCTCTCTCTCTCTCTCTCTCTCTCTTTCCTTCCAACTCTCTCTCCCCTCAAACTCTCTCTCCCCTCTTTCCCTCAAACTCTCTCTCCCCTCTTTCCCTCTAACACACTCTCTCTCCTCTTTCCCTCTAACACACTCTCTCTCTCTCTCCCTCTTTCCCTCTAACACACTCTCTCTCTCCTCTTTCCCTCCAACTCTCTCTCCCCTCTTTCCCTCTAACACACTCTCTCTCTCCTCTTTCCCTCTAACACACTCTCTCTCTCTCTCTCCCCTCTTTCCCTCTAACACACTCTCTCTCCCCTCTTTCCCTCCAACTCTCTCTCCCCTCTTTCCCTCAAACTCTCTCTCCCCTCTTTTCCTCGAACTCTCTCTCCCCTCTTTTCCTCGAACTCTCTCTCCCCTCTTTTCTCTTTCCCCCTCACACTCTCTCTCTTTCCCTCCAACTCTCTCCATCTCTCTCTCCCCTCTAACTCCCTCAATCTCTGCACTTATTCCCCTTCACTCTCGTTGCCTCTTCTTCCCTCCATTAATCTATACATTTCACCACCGCACCCTCCTCATCTTGTACTCCCCTCGCCGTTGTCCCTCATCGTCTCGCATCCCGCTCCCCGTGTCAGGGGACCCCTTATTCTCACATCGACATACCTACCCCAAGGCAGACCCTGACGCGAGCCCGAACCGCCACACGCAATGCATCCCCCGAAGAGTCGTCATGACGAAAGCGGCCAAAACGAGCCGTGGAAACATTTACACGGACTCGATGTCCACGGGACTTCGGTACAAGTCCGGACGTGGAGCGGTTCGTACACAGATAATGCCGAGGGGGGGGGGGGAGGGGGTCCGTGCGGGGAGGGCATCGAAGGGAAGAGCCGGATGAATCGCGCCGCGATCAAACTGCGGGACTCGGTGTGCTATCGACCTCCCCGACCTGGATGCTCGCCGGGCACCGACCTGCCATGCCTCGCATCACACGCAGCCTCGGGCGACAAGCCGCAGAGGGTCCTTCCGTGCGAGATCCGCGACGTGCCAGCTGCGCAAGAGCGGGAGTCCCGGAGGCTCGGAGCAGCCGAGCGGCGGTGGGACGCTCCGAGGCGCCGCCGCTGCGCACCGAACAATGCAGAGCGCGCGGCCGACACGCACTGGCGCACGGCCATTGACTCCGCGCTAATTAATGAAATTCAATCGCCCGGCGTTTCATTAAGGGGAGGGGGGGAGCTAGTCGGGCAGCGGAGGGAGGGAAAAGGGGAATGAAGGAGAGAAAGGGACGAAGGGCCGAGCGGAAAAGAGACGAGGAAGGGGGTGGGGCAGCCGCTGGCCACGCCCTCTCACGCTGACGCAACCATGTCGGCGCCTTGCTCCGCCCACCCTTGACCCTCGTCGGCAGCACATTTCCCGTATCCGGCGCAGGGTTCTCCACATCGAAGGTGATCCTTTGAATTAATGTTTTCCGCCGCGATTTAACCGCCTCGCCGTCTGTATCACGTTCATCACACGAAATTAGGGATAAACGAGAATTCCTTCGGCGAGAAAACACAACTCTGCTTCTAACTGTATTGCCATGGAAAGTATAAACCGCACACAAATCGTCACAAACAAATCTACGTGTAGAATACCGGCAGAGCATTCAAATTATAACTGTGGGACGTAAAAAAAAAATTAGCCGACGAACATCTCTTTTTTTATAGCAGGCTCGCCTTGCTTTTGGGGTCGGGCAACTAAAAACTTCCGTTCTGGAGAAGCACTGGCAGAGAGTGCGACGTCGAAATGGTGTTTCACCTCCATCGTGGACTCGAAATGATCCCTCTGCTCGAGGAATACACAGATCATTTCACTGCCGAATTAAACATTGCTCATGTCCACGTACATAAGGTATTAAACAGACTTCAAGTTTATCTCTGGTAATGGAGTCGAGTAGCCTGAGCCTCCCTTGGTTCCTTTTCCGCTTTCATTCCCACACGAATCGTTTGGGTCGATCCTGCACAGGACTCGCCCTGAGGGAGTTTTTCACTTCATAATCGTAATTGAAAACAATGCACGGAAAAACAACCGGCTGGGACGAGGGAGCTTGCCTGCGGAGACCGGGACGACACACACACACACACACACACACACACACACACACACACACACACACACACACACACACACACACACACACACACACACACACACACACACACACACACACACACACACACACACACACACACACACACACACACACACACACACACACACACACACACACACACACACACACTGTTACGGCTGTGGAAATTTGCAATACACCAGAAAGGTCCTCAGGTTATATATATTGATAAGGTAATGTGTAGTTAGCCCACACCCGTTGTTCAGAGGGTATATGTGTGATTCATCCGGGCTGCGATGCTTTGAGTTAGCCATTTTTCTGTTCTATCGTTATTTTGGATCAAACCGACAACAGCACCACCTTCGCCACTTCCCGCACTCCGAACGCTGTTCTCCACGGACCACGATACGACCCTTTCCGAGTTGGAAAGGGTCCGAGAACGCAGGCGTACGGCGCGTGGAAAAGAAAACCAACAACGCTTGTGGGGTTTTCCCGCCTAATTTCCCCGCCCGATGCTTCCGCCTGAAGCCCCCCCACCACGCTTGGTGTGAAGGGGAGGGGTGGGGCAGCTCGCTCCCGATTGGTGGATGCACGACGGGAGGTGGTCGGAGTGGGGGCACGCCCCCTTCGAGAGCTTTCTGGAAACGCCTCGAAGAGAGGTGGAGCCGAGGACGGAGTGGAGCAAAGGACGGGTGCGCGTCGGGTTCCTCCTCCTCCTCCTCCTCCTCCTCCTCCTCCTCCTCCTCCTCCTCCTTCTCCTCCTTCTCCTCCTTCTCCTCCTTCTCCTCCTTCTCCTCCTTCTCCTCCTTCTCCTCCTTCTCCTCCTTCTCCTCCTTCTCGGATCTCACTCCCTCTTCTCTCGTCCTGATCCTGGCTTCGCGTTTCTTCTTCCTCGCTGGCTCTTCCTCTTCCTCTTCCTCTTCCTCTGCGCTCGTCTGCTCTGGCAGCTGTGGAGGCTGGGTCTTGGCTTGTTCTGGTCCTGTGCTCGCGGTTTGGCGGGCGGCCTGTCCACGGAGACACGGACGGGAGACGCGGCAGCGCCGGTGGTGTGGCGGACCTGCGCGTTTGGGCGAGGAGTGCCGGAGAGAGCTCGCAGACCGCGAGAGGAGTCTGGGCCAGGCACGACCACGCCGGCGGTCGTGGGAGGAGGACTCGACGGCCCAAGGGAAGTCACCATTTTCTTTTCGGGGTTTTGTATGGATCTTGTGGCGCCGAGTCTTGTAAGGTAGAAACTGCTTAAGTGACTGTACATTTATTAATTATATTTGGTCGTAGTGCTTTCCCTTGCTTTTGTTTGCCTGCTTTTGTTCCTATTTGCCTGCTTACGTGTTGTATAATAATTGTCCTTGCTTGTTGAACTGTTTCCCGTTTCGTTGCGTCCTTTCCTTTGAAAGTTCCATCTTGCATCACGTAAGGGATTGGTATTGGGTGTAGACACCCAATAAATAATCTGAACCATCGAGGTCGACGATAACTCCGCTCGGTTACCCTGCAGCACGGAACGAGCCGCTTAAGCGGTTCGTGTCCGGAGTCGACCTGCGGCGTGGTACAACTCCTCGGTACGCTACCCGCGCGGGTACTTAGGTATATCAACATTCGGCGATTCACCCTATTTCGCGCGGGTAGAATGCGGACTGGGTTGTGAGGTTAAATCCCCACCTGTGACTGGCTCCTTGGCAGTAGTTCCAAGAGGGTCACGACTGAATTGTCCGTTCCGGTGGGCGACGCGTCGCGATTTGAGTTACGTGGCCGATCGCACGCCGGGCGGGCGAAATTCGTAACAATAAATACATACACACATACACACACATACACACACATATACATACACATACACACACACACACCCCTCTATCTCTATAGCTTCCAGGTACCCATCTAATTCTAATTTAAACTTATCTACTTTTTTTTTGCTGCCACTACCTTTCCAGGGAAACCATTCCATGCAATAACTATTCTCTGAGTGAAAGTCCCCTGCCTTACTACCGTCTTAACTCTCCTCTTCTTAACTCTCAGGCGATGGCCCCTGGTTCTATCACTGTCTACTCTTGAATAATTCATCTGCACTTATTTTATATCTACCTTTCATTATCTTAAACATCTCCATCATATCTCCTCATAACCACCTCCTTTCTGGTGTGTAAAGCCCTGTTTCCTTCAGCCGCTCCTCATGACCGAGTCTCACTCCGCCCGGTATCAATATAGTAGCCCTGCGCTCAACCCTCTCTATGGCAGCCACACTACATGGCCGAAATTAGGCAGCCACCCCTTCTAATTAGTGGATTCGGCTATTGCAGCCACACCCATTGCTGACAGGTATATAAGATCAAGCACACAGCCATGCAGTCTCCATCGACAAATATTGGCAGTAGAATGGGCCACACTGAAGAGCTCAGTGACTTTCAACGTGGCACCACATAGGATGCCACCTTTCCAACAAGTCAGTTTGTCAAATTTCTGCCCTGCTCGAGCTGCTCCGGTAAGTGCTGTTATTGTGAAGTGGAAACGTCTCAGAGCAACAACAGCTCGGCCACGAAGTGGTAGGCCACACAAGCTCATAGAATGGGACCACCGAGTGCTGAAACGCGTAGCACGGAAAAATAGTCCGTCGTCGGTTGCAACACTTACTACCAAGTTCCAAACTGACTCGAAGCAATGTCAGCACAAGCACTGTTCGTCGAGAGCTTCATGAAACGGGTCTCCATGTCCGAGCAGCCGCACACAAGCCTGATCACCATGCGCAATGCCAAGCGTAAACTGGACTGGTGTAAAGCTCACTACCATTGGACCCTGGAAGAGTGGAAACACGTTTCTCTGGAGTGATGAATCACACTTCACCATCTGGCAGTCCAACGGACTAATCTGGGTTTGGCGGATGCCAGGAGAATGCCACCTGCCTGAATGCATCATGCGAATTGTAAAGTTTAGTGGAGGTGGAATAATGGTCTGGGGCTGTTTTTCATGTTTTGGGCTAGGCCCCTTCATTCCAGTGAAGGGAAATCTTAATGCTGCAGCATACAGTGACATTCTAGATGATTCTGTGCTTCCAACTTTTTGGGGGGAAGGCCCTTTCCTGTTTCAGCATGACAGTGCCCCCGTGCACAAAACGAGGTCCATACAGAAATGGTTTTTCAAGATCGGTGTGGAAGAATTTGACTGGCGTGCACAAAACCCTGACCTCAACCCCATCGGACACCTTTGGGATGAATTGGAACATTGACTGCGAGCCAGACCGAATCACCCAACATCAGTGTCTGACACCTCACGAATGCTCTTGTGGCTGAATGGAAGCAAATCCCCACAGCAATGTTCCAACGTCTAGTGGAAAGCCTTCCCAAAAGCGTGGAGGCTGTTATAGCAGCAAAGGGGGGAACAACCCATATTCATGCCCATGGTTTTGGAATGAGATGTTGGATGAGCAGGTGTTCACATACTTTCGGCCATGTAGTGAGTGTCCTTCCTGAGTTGTGGTGACCAAAACTGCATGCAATATTCTTGATAAAGCCCTCACTATATTTCTATACAATGTTAACACCACCTCTTTTGATTTACAATTGATCCCCTTCTGGATACAACTTAAAATCCGATAAGCTTTACCTATAGCTGCCCGGCACTGTGCTGTCTGCTTACCTCAGGTCAGGTCAGGTACGGGAGCATGCGCCGGAGCAGCACGTGCCAGGGCCTCCGTCTGGCAATCCCCCAGGCAGATGCCTGTCCCATCCCCATTTTCTTGAGATGCTGATCAACTTGCTGCAACCACGAGGCACGTGGTCGGCCCATTGGCCTCCTCCACTCACGAGACTCCCTCGCTGAGAGAATCTGGTGAGCAGGATCAGCATCAGGAAAATGAGCCACATGTCTATACAGCCGCAGCTGATGCTCACGGACTATGCAGGCAACAAATCTCATTTGAGTCTCTCTCAGCAACCACTCGTTGGACACACATTCCGAGTAGCGATTGCCAAGGTTTGTCCGAAGGGACCTGGTACCAAAGGAATTAAGTCCCCGTCTCAGATCCCTGGTCAGAGTCCAAGTCTCACATCCATAGAGCAAGACTGGAAGCACCAAGGACCTGAAGACTCTAACTTTCATCCTCCTGCACAGGTACCGGCAGTGCTACACCCCATGATCCAGTAAATCCCTGACTCCCCAGGCCCAACCCATTCCTTATCAACCCCTGCACTCTTTCTTGCTTACCTCCCGTATCTATTGCCATCCCCAGGTCCTTCTCCTGTGACACGCTCCAAAATTGCCCCTTGAGTCCTGTAATCTCTATTTTCATTATTCTTTCCCATCCCCAACACCTTTCACCTGCTCAGGTTAAATTCCATCTGCCAATATTTTGTCCAATCTATACAAGTATCAATACTTTCCTGAATCTGATCACCACCTCACCTCCAAGCTTTGTGTCATCCGCGAATTTGGAAAGCTTACTCTTTACACCATTATCCAAATCGTTGATGTAAATAATGAATAGTAATGGTCCGAGGACTGATCCCTGAGGTACCCCGATACTTGCATACTCCCAGCAAGACATCCTCCCACTCACAGCCACTCTCTCCTTCCTACGACTAAGCCAGTTTGAAATCAAATTAGCAACCTAACCAGCCACTCCACAAGCCCTCATTTTGCCTGCACCCGCTGCACCGTCTCCACTGCCTGCACCCACTGCACCGTCTCCACTGCTTACTTCCACTGCACCATCACCACTGCCTGCTCCCATTGCACTGTTACCACTTCTAATATCCTCAGCAACCTTACTCCACAACTGTAACCAACTATTATCCACACTTTTCTCACATTCTGCTACTTGCTGCAAATTACCTGTGCGTTCCTTCAACCGGGTGTGGTATTGGGAGTTGCATGAATCCTCATGAATGCATGATGAACCGCAACTGACGAGGCAAAAGCGAGAGCGACGTCTGAGAGCTGCGGAGTCAGGGCAGTAGGAGACACCATTAAAAACGGTTGAGCTGAAGAACCTACGTGTGGACTGACTTTGCGACACAACACCTCAAAATAACTATCCTAAAATGGGCTACTTCCTCACACTTCCTACAACAGTAAGACCCCTCTGCTTACCCAATTATTGATATGGCCCACACTGAGAAACTATCAGATTTTATGTTTCAACATTTTATGTTCTGTTCCCACCACATTATGTTTGATATTGTTGCGAATTCGCGCCCGCCGGCGTGCGAACGGACACGTAACTCGAATCGCGGCACGTCGCCCACCGGACGGACAATTCAGTCGTGACCCTGTCTGACCAATGCCGGGAGCTAGTCACGGGTGGGCCTTTCGACCTCACCACGATCGTGCCAATCGGCCACCCGCGTAGGATAGGGTTGTTCGCCAAAATTGGCCTACCTAAGTACCCACGCGGATGGTAAACCGGGCGATCGTACCTCGCCGCAGGTCGACTCCGGACACGAGCCGCTTGGGCGGCCCATTCCGTACTATCGGGATAACCGAGCGGTGTTATCGTCGACCTCGACGGTTCAGATTATTTACTGGGCGTTTTGCACCCACTACGAACCCTTTACGTGAAGCAGGATAGAGATTCAATTAGAGAAAAGAGGAAGCGAAACGGGAAAACAGTTCACACAATGCACATTTATTTCCCGGCACACGGAAAGCACGTATATACAGCCATACAGTCAAAATGCACATAAAGCAACCAAAACAATAAAAGCAACAACGACGCAGAGTTAATACCGACTACGCGCACACACGGCAACACTTATACAGTTTTACTTCACAGACGGCGCCGACACACATTTACACAAAAGCAAAGGAAAGAAGCCACCCTCATAGACAAGGAGGCGGACAGGCCCATAGGCCAAATGTGCGCGGGACCTAGAGGAGCGGCCAGGTCTGCGAGACCGGGGGGTCCTACCCGCGTCTTCGTGGCGCGTTGGCGGGCGAGCCGCAAATGTGGCCGCGCGGCTGTGCCCCGACTCCATGCTCCTTGGTGGGTTTCATTGGCACCACGTGTGGGGGGCGGGGGTGGAAACGGGGCCCCCTTTTGCACGATCTCAGCGCGGGGGAAAGGGAGATTGTTGATGCCCTGGGGGAGGGGAGTGGCTGGCTGGCTTGGGTCCCGCGACGAGACGAGCGATCCCACACCGCAACCTTGTCGCCGACCGCCGTCCTTCTTGCCTCGGACCTGAGCTCCCTTGCCTGCAGTTCCACCGCTCTCTCTCGCCTCAACTTCACCAACGCAACGCAACGCTCCTTGTCCCGAACAGCCACTTCTCGACGACCCTCTTCAGGCAACTCCAGAACTCAACTCTTCCTGCAACTCTTCTCAGTTCCGCACTCCTCACCCGCCCGACTCGACTCTCAATTCGCCTTGCGCTCGCCTTTTTATAGGCGGGCAGGAGCAGCCAATATGCAAATTTTAGGATCAGAACGCGATTGGAGGCAGGGCCACGCCGCCCCCCCGGTCAGCCATTGGTCGGGCAAAAATGGGCGTGAACCTCTCCTGATCCTAAAATTTGCATATATGGACTTCACATACACACGCTTGGAGGCGGGGCCAAGCCGCCCCGCTCTCGCTAATTGGACAGAGGAGAAGTGGGCGTGTAGCATTTTTGATCCGAATTTTCCCCTCTGAAAGGCCGCCATTTGTGCTTGCGGCTCGGTGCGTTCGGCACCAAGCGCCGAACGGGCCCGAGACAGCCCGACGTTCAGTGTACACAGGTGGTGCGGGAATGGCCGTAGAAGGAGAGAGGTGAAGGTGGTGGAGGGTTTTCGGTGGTGGTTTGATGGTTATGGTGCCGTTTGGGAATGGCGGTGATGCGATGATGTGGGAGCGTAGATGGTGGCTGTGGCGTGGTTGTTGTGTGATGGCGGTTGAGACGTGGTTGGTTCAAAATAAAGATAGAACAGAAAAAAATGGCTAACTCAAAGCGTCGCAGCCCGGATGAATCACATAAATTCCCTCTATACAACGGGTTTGGGCTAACTACATATGCACCTATCAAGATATCTCACCTACGGGCCCTTTATGGTGTAATGCGAATTTCCACAGCCCTAACAATATTTTATGTTCCAACACAATGCAATATAGGTTCCAAGAGCTTTTAATAAAGTTTACATTACATTTTCATGAACACCTTTTGATTACCATACCAAGCAAACACATGGACACAAGCTCTTTCTTTTTTAAATTGGCTCTGGATATAAAATGTGACTTGTTTTATGCCAGGTATTTATATTAAACCTATATCGGCTTTCGTCCCAACCGCTGTCTCCCGTTTTTACAATTTGAGCTTTTGTCATCAAATTTTCGAAAAAGCTTTATTATGAGAACACAAAGAAGACATATTTATAATTTGGTCAAGAGGTCAAAGATCAGTGTCACAAAATCATCAATTTTCATCCAATTGACCTGAAATTTAAAGAATTTGCACATTGAGTCATTAAATTCGATCACCAAGCAAAAGCTCGAAGCAGATTGTTGTTTTTAGATCAAAAGGTCAGAGGTCAAGGTTGCATAAAATCATCCATTTCCATCCGATTGGCTTGAAATTTGGGAGGGTTTGCATATTGGGTCACTGAAGCCTATTGCTTTTTAGGTCAAGAGGTCAAGGTCGCCTAAAATCGTCATTTTTTTTTGGTATTTATTACCCCCAACCACCAAATGTGGATGGAGGTTATGTTTTCACCCCTGTCTGTCTGTTTGTTACTTACGAAATCTAAAGATTTCGTAAGTATATTGATGACTTCCGTTTCTGTTTGTTTGTTTGTTTATTTGTAGGCACGATAACTCGAACGGAAGAAGCTACCAATGTCAAATTACACCACGTGATTCAGGAGGATGATGGCTAGTGCTGATTAGATTTTGGTCAAAATCGGTCAAAGGTCAAGGTCAAATATTCGATTTTTGATGGTTTGGTACAGATAACTCGAACGGAAGAAGCTACCAATGTCAAATTACACCACGTGATTCAAGAGGGTGGTGGCGAGCGCTGATTAGATTTTGGTCAAAATCGGTCAAAGGTCAAGGTCACAGTGAGGTCAAATATCCAAAACATCCGATTTTTGATGGTTTGGTACAGAATCATCTTCGAAACTTCTGGTTTGCATCCCTACATTCTCTCGAGACAGCTTTTATTAGACAAGGTCAGTGGTCAAGTTGACGATTTCGTAAGTACCAGTCTATGACTGCTTGTTTGTTTGTTTGTTTGTTTGTAGGCACGATAACTCGAGAACGGAAGAAGCTACCAATGTCAAATTACACCACGTGATTCAGGAGGGTGATGGCTCGTGCTGATTAGATTTTGGTCAAAATCGGTCAAAGGTCAAGGTCACAGTGAGGTCAAACATCCAAAACATTCGATTTTTGATGGTTTGGTACAGAATCATCGTAGAAACTTCTGGTTTGCGTCGCTACCTTCTCAAGAGACAGCTTTTATTGGACAAGGTCAGAGGTTAAGTTGACTATTTCGTAAGTACCAGTCTATGACTGCTTGTTTGTGTGTTTGTTAATCTTGCTGAAATTTTCGGCAAGATTGTATTGGTCGGTAAGTATTTATTTTGTTTGTTTGTTTATTTGTTTGTTTGTCACTTTGTTTCATAAAAGTGTTTGTCAATGCCTATTTTTCGCCTTTTAATCACTCTGTAGAGCGCAATTCTCATTGAAATCTCTTGTGGTTACACATATCATAGTATTATTGGAATACCCTTCAGCACACATCATGGTCAAGGTCAAAGGTCAAGGTCACTTTGTGGTAAATCATGGAGTTCAACGAAACCCTAATTTTGGTAGTAATTTTGATCGAATCTTCTCAAAACTTTGTAGGAATGTAGCATATGGTTTAGCGCTCAGCTGATAAGTTTTTTCCTGGAGATCGGCCTTGACCTTCATGGTTAGCGCCTGAGGTCGAAATGTTTTGACCCCAAGGTCAATTTTTCAAATCTTAGGTACCATATCGAGTAATACCACATATGAAAGCCCTTGATGAGCGCTTTCCAGATCTGTAGTTTGTCAAGGAACCAAAAATGCTTCCTGCGATAACAACGTTCTCCAGCATCCATATATTATTGGTAGTTTTCAATCTTAAGATTAATCTTTAGATCATTATCAATAGACTCTTTCCACAAGTCTCTATACGCCGAGCGAAAGACTCTGATCAATGTGTCACAAGTATTTGTTTCAGTTTGCGCTTCACGTGCTCTGGTTCGGCAAGATTTTTCGTTCTATGAACGAAATTCTGGCTTCTTGTTTGTTTGTCGGCACGATAACTCGAGAACGGAAGGATCTGCCAATGTCAAATTACACCACATGATTCAGGAGGGTGACGGCTACTGCTGATTAGATTTTGGTCAAAGGTCAAGGTCACAGTGAGGTCAAATATTCGATTTTTGATGGTTTGGTACAGATAACTCGAACGGAAGAAGCTACCAATGTCAAATTACACCGCGTGATTCAGCAGGGTGGTGGCTAGCGCTGATTAGATTTTGGTCAAAATCGGTCAAGGTCACAGTGAGGTCAAACATCCAAAACATTCGATTTTTGATGGTTTGGTACAGAATCATCTTAGAAACTTCTGGTTTGCGTCGCTACGTTCTCTCGAGACAGCTTTTATTAGACAAGGTCAGTGGTTAAGTTGACGATTTCGTAAGTACCAGTCTATGACTGCTTGTTTGTTTGTTTGTTTGTAGGCATGATAACTCGAGAACGGAAGAAGCTACCAATGTCAAATTACACCACGTGATTCAGGAGGGTGATGGCTCGTGCTGATTAGATTTTGGTCAAAATCGGTCAAAGGTCAAGGTCACAGTGAGGTCAAACATCCAAAAAATGATAACTCGAGAACGGAAGAAGCTTCCAATGTCAAATTACACCGCATGATTCAGCAGGGTGGTGGCTAGTGCTGATTAGATTTTGGTCAAAATCTGTCAAAGGTCAAGGTCACAGTGAGGTCAAACATCCAAAACATTCGATTTTTGATGGTTTGGTACAGAATCATCGTAGAAACTTCTGGTTTGCGTCGCTACCTTCTCAAGAGACAGCTTTTATTAGACAAGGTCAGTGGTCAAGTTGACGATTTCGTAAGTATCAGTCTATGTCTGCTTTTTTGTTTGTTTGCAGGCACGATAACTCGAGAACGGAAGAAGCTACCAATGTCAAATTACACCACGTGACTCAGGAGGTTGATGGCTAGCGCTGATTAGATATTGGTCAAAATCGGTCAAAGGTCAAGGTCATAGTGAGGTCAAACATAATTCCGTAAATTCATGTGGAGAAATGGAGTATTTTTGCTTCGCTCGACGTTACCAGTTCGTTTTAACTTCGATTTTAATTTTGTCTTCGGTTTTTGCGATCGCTTAGGACGCTTAAAACTCGGTTGGCGAAATACTGGTAAAAATCGGATGTTTTGGAGACGTTTTAAGATTGTATAAAAAATATTTCACTTGACGCATCACGGGTCGTCACGTGATGCAGTGCGCTCGAGCAGATGCTTCGTTGAGTCGCGTAAAGGTTTTCCGTGTGCGCCCTGACGGTGTTTTCGATAAAGATGGTGTTTAAAAGTCATTTTTTTTATCCCAATAAAGGTTATCGTCGCATGCCTGACTCGCTGAGCTCTCTGATTATGTAAAGATTGTTGCTGGATGGCCGAATATTATGGTTTTGTGACTTTGATAAAATAATATAAAATAATTGCGTGGAGAAATGGAGATTTTTGCTTCGGTTGACGTTACGATTTTTGATTGTTTGGTACAGAATCATTGTAGAAACTTCTGGTTTGCATCGCTACCTTCTCTCGAGACAGCTTTTATGAGACAAGGTCAGAGGTCAAGGTGACGATTTCGTAAGTACCAGTCTATGACTGCTTGTTTGTGTGTTTGTTTGTAGGCACGAAAACTCGAACGAAAGAAGCTACCAATGTCAAATTACACTACGTGATTCAGGAGGGTGATGGCTAGTGCTGATTAGATTTTGATCAAAATCGGTGAAAGGTCAAGGTCACAGTGAGGTCAAACATCCAAAACATTCAATTTTTGATTGTTTGGTACAGAATCATCGTAGAAACTTCTGGTTTGCGTTGCTACCTTCTCTGGAGATAGCTTTTATTAGACAAGGTCAGAGGTCAAGTTGACGATTTCGTAAGTACCAGTCTATGACTGCTTGTTACTTACGGAATCTAAAGATTTAGTAAGTATATTGATCACTTCCGTTTCTGTTTGTGTGTTTGTTTGTGTGTTTGTTTGTGTTTGTTTGTTTGTAGGCACGATAACTCGAGAACGAAAGAAGCTACCAATGTCAAATTACACCACGTGATTCAGGAGGATGATGGCTAGTGCTGATTAGATTTTGATCAAAATCGGTCAAAGGTCAAGGTCACAGTGAGGTCAAACATAATTCCGTAAATTCACATGGAGAAATGGAGTATTTTTGCTTCGCTCGACGTTACGAGTTCGTTTTAACTTCGATTTTAATTTTGTCTTCGGTTTTTGCGATCGCTTTGGACGCTTAAAACTCGGTTGTCGAAATTCTGGTAAAAATGGGATGTTTTGGAGACGTTTTAAGATTGTATAAAAAATATTTCACTCGCCGCGTCACGGGTCGTTCCATGATGCAGTGCGCTCGAGCAGACGCGTCGTAGAGTTACGTTAAGGTTTAATTGCGTGGAGAAATGAAGATTTTTGCTTTGGTTGATGTTATGATTTTTGATGGTTTGATACAGAATCATCGTAGAAACTTCTAGTTTGCGTCGCTACCTTCTCGAGAGACAGCTTTTATTAGACAAGGTCGGAGGTCAAGTTGACGATTTCGTAAGTACCAGTCTATGACTGCTTGTTTGTTTGTTTGTTTGTTTGTGTGTTTGGAGTCACGATAACTCGAGAACGGAAGGAGCTCCCAATGTAAAATTACACCACGTGATTCAGGAGGGTGATGGCTAGTGCTGATTAGATTTTGGTCAAAATCGGTCAAAGGTCAAGGTCACAGTGAGGTCAAACATTCGATTTTTGATGGTTTGGTACAGAATCGTCGTAGAAACTTCTGGTTTGCGTCGCTACCTTCTCCAGAGACAGCTTTTATTAGACAAGGTCAGAGGTCAAGTTGACGATTTCGTAAGTACCTGTCTATGACTGCTTGTTACTAACGAAATCTAATGATTTCGTAAGTATATTGATGACTTCCGTTTCTGTGTGTTTGTTTGTTTGTGTTTTGTTTGTTTGTTTGTTTGTTTGTTTGTTTGTAGGCACGATAACTCGAGAACGGAAGAAGCTACCAATGTCAAATTAGACCACGTGATTCAGGAGGGTGATGGCTAGTGCTGATTAGGTTTTGGTCAAAATCTGTCAAAGGTCAAGGTCACAGTGAGGTCAAATATTCGATTTTGATGGTTTGGTACAGATAACTCAAACGGAAGAAGCTACCAATGTCAAATTGCACCACGTGATTCAGTAGGGTGATGGCTAGCGCTGATTCGGTTTTGGTCAAAATCAGTCAAAGGTCAAGGTCACAGTGAGATAAAACATTCAATTTTTGATGCTTTGGTACAGAATCATCATAGAAACTTCTGGTTTGCGTCGCTACCTTCCCGAGAGACAGCTTTTATTAGACAGTCAGAGGTCAAGTTGACAATTTCGTAAGTACCAGTTTATGACTGCTTGTTTGTCTGGCTGTCTGTGTGCACGATATCTCAAAGTTCTTGACAGATTCAGATGAAATTTGGTGGGCAGATTGAGCGTGAGACACGGACGAACTGATCCAATTTTGGTGAAGATCCGAATACAGATCTGGATATGAGAATTTTTTTTAAAGTGATTCTTCACCATTGAGAGAGTGGTAAACTGATATAAATCACAATGTCTCAAAAAGTTATGGATTGATTCAGATGAAACATGGTGGACTGGTTGGGTGTGTGACGAGGAGGAATTGATTCAATTTTGGTGAGGATCTGAATCCAGGTGGAGGTATGCGCTCAAATGAGTGCCCTTCTAGTTACCTCTGCCACCGAAGGTGAAGGAGGTTATGTTTTCACCTCTTTCTGTTTGTCTGTTACTTGCAAAATCGAAGATTTTTCAAGTATATTGGTTGGTTGATTTTGTCTTGTCTTGTCTTGTCTTGTCGTCGCCTGCTGGTGACAATTCTAAACCGATCTTCACAAAACTTCACCACACGGTAGGGTTTGTCATAAGGAAGAGGAATATTGTTTTTGAGGTCAAAATGTCAACATAGGCCAAAGGTCAACAACTTTGGTGAGATTTTTTAAATCCTCAATTTTCATCCGATTGACTTGAAATTTGAAGAGGACATATTTCAGGTTACTGAATTCAACGAGCCAATTATTTTTGTGGTCACCATCGACCAAAAAGTAAACATAGACCAAAGGTCAACAACTAACGTGAGATTTCTAAAATCCTCAATTTTCATCGAATTCACTTGAAATTTGAAGAGGATTTATATTTCAGGTCACTTAATTCAACCAGCCAATTATTTTTGAGGTCAACATTGACCAAAAGGACAACATAGTCCAAAGATCAACAACTAAGGTGGTGTTTCTCAAATCCTCAATTTTCATCCGATTCATTTGAAATTTGAAGAGGAGTTGCACATTGGGTCATTGAATTGAACCATAAATTATTTTTGAGGTGAAATTTGTTTAATGAATTCTGCAAGTATCGTGCTTTGCACGACATCGTCTTCTTGTTTGTCTATCTGTTTGTGTGCAGGATATCTCAAAAAGTTGTGGACGGATCCAGATGAAACTTGGTGGACATGTTGGGTGCGTGACAAGAATTGATTCAATTTTGGTGAAGATCTGAATCCAGATCTGGATACGAGAGTTATTTGCTTTTTAAAGTGATTCTTCACCATTGAGAGATCAGGCTAAAACGATGTATAGCATGATATTTCAAAAATGTATTGGGCCCGATATGTTCTCGTGGATCAGGAATTACGTGTTGCAGGTATGTGCTCTTCCGAGAGCCCTTCTACTTTCTCATGTTTTCGTCATGTTTCGAATAAGAAGTCTGAATACAAATGCAGGCAGGCTTTGCATTTTCACATGCTTTCGAGTTTAATCCTTCGTTATGTACCCTGATTAAGTTACGAGAGGTTGTTTCGTCCTTTTGATGCTCATCAGTCAGCAGGTGTACGAAGTTATACAAAGTAATTCCATCAATTAATTCCAAGTAATTGCAAAGTGATGGCAAGTCTGGTGTTAATTATAAAGAGCAGTTCATGTGGGTTAAAGTTCAACACGAGTATCCAGCTTTCCACCAGATGAGGTTTAAAACGAAATGTATGCATATTTTAGGGTGAGATCATTTATCAGGGTCGGGGTTTATCTGTTCTAAGAGTTTCAAATTAAAAAAATGGCGACATTACAACTATTTGTTTAGGCATTGCATCACAAAGATGGATCTTAAGCCAGGTGTTCCTTCTGCTCGAATCCGTTGGTGAAGGTTAAAGATTCCTCGGTGCGTTGCATGAAGAGTCGGTGAGTTATTGCAGGCACCGTGGAAAAAATTACTAATTCTAACTCGAAAGTGCAGGGGCACTGCATCAGCGGCACAGCAGCGGCTCTCGGTGAAATTGCTTATAAGTTAACGTTATAACTTCAAATAAAATAGCTATTGTGAGTACTTACCAGTTCATAATTTATCTGTATGTGTGTTTGTATGTATGTGTGTGTATTTGCAAGGATGTGTTTATATTGTTACGGCTGTGGAAATTCGCAATACACCATAAAGGGCCTTAGATCAGTTATGACGCTAAGTTTATGTGCAGATAGTTCCCCCACCGTTGTTTAAAGGGAATTTGTGTGATTCATCGGGCTACGACTCTTTGAGATAGCCGTTTTTCTGTTCTATCGTTATTTTGGACCGTCCGAAGACTTCAAACGAAGGCCCCGTGAAAGGCCTACAACTGCGCGCGAGTTTTCCCGCCTTTTTTTGCGGCGCCGGGGCTGACGGGAGAGGCTGCGAGAGCTCGCTGGCGATTGGTGGATACGGGGTGTGAGGCGGCCGTGAGGAGGAAACGCCCCTTTTCGAGGAGCTTCTCGAAAGGCCTAGAGCAGAGGCTGAGCCAAAAAGGGGGTGGAGCGAAGGGGCGGAGCCCCGCGCTATATAGGGCGGACCGTACGTGGGCTCGCTCTCTCTTGGTGGACGTCGTGTTTGAGCCCCCTCCTCTCTCCTGCCTGGATCATCACGTTGGATTCTTCCTCTCTCTCTGTCGGGGTCGAGTGCTTCTCGCTCTTGGTGGACATCACGTTGGATTCTTCCTCTCTCCTGCCTGGATCATCGCGTTGGATTCTTCCTCTCTCCTGCCTGGATCATCGCGTTGGATTCTTCCTCTCTCCTGCCTGGATCATCGCGTTGGATTCTTCCTCTCTCTCCTGCTTGGATCATCGCGTTGGATTCTTCCTCTCTCCTGCCTGGATCATCGCGTTGGATTCTTCCTCTCTCCTGCCTGGATCATCACGTTGGATTCTTCCTCTCTCCTGCTTGGATCATCGTGTGGATTCTTCCTCTCTCCTGCCTGGATCATCGCGTTGGATTCTTCCTCTCTCTCCTGCCTGGATCATCACGTTGGATTCTTCCTCTCTCTCTGTCGGGGTCGAGTGCTTCTCGCTCTTGGTGGACATCACGTTGGATTCTTCCTCTCTCCTGCCTGGATCATCGCGTTGGATTCTTCCTCTCTCCTGCCTGGATCATCGCGTTGGATTCTTCCTCTCTCCTGCCTGGATCATCGCGTTGGATTCTTCCTCTCTCTCCTGCTTGGATCATCGCGTTGGATTCTTCCTCTCTCCTGCCTGGATCATCGCGTTGGATTCTTCCTCTCTCTCCTGCCTGGATCATCGCGTTGGATTCTTCCTCTCTCCTGCCTATATCATTGCGTTGGATTCTTCCTCTCTCCTGCCTGGATCATCGCGTTGGATTCTTCCTCTCTCCTGCCTGGATCATCGCGTTGGATTCTTCCTCTCTCCTGCCTGGATCATCGCGTTGGATTCTTCCTCTCTCCTGCCTGGATCATCGAGTTGGATTCTTCCTCTCTCCTGCCTGGATCATCGCGTTGGATTCTTCCTCTCTCCTGCCTGGATCATCGCGTTGGATTCTTCCTCTCTCCTGCCTGGATCATCGCGTTGGATTCTTCCTCTCTCCTGCTTGGATCATCGCAGTGGATTCTTCCTCTCTCCTGCCTGGATCATCGCGTTGGATTCTTCCTCTCTCCTGCCTGGATCATCGCGTTGGATTCTTCCTCTCTCCTGCCTGGATCATCGCGTTGGATTCTTCCTCTCTCCTGCCTGGATCATCGCGTTGGATTCTTCCTCTCTCCTGCCTGGATCATCGCGTTGGATTCTTCCTCTCTCCTGCCTGGATCATCGCGTTGGATTCTTCCTCTCTCCTGCCTGGATCATCGCGTTGGATTCTTCCTCTCTCCTGCCTGGATCATCGCGTTGGATTCTTCCTCTCTCCTGCCTGGATCATCGCGTTGGATTCTTCCTCTCTCCTGCCTGGATCATCGCGTTGGCTTCTTCCTCTCTCCTGCCTGGATCATCGCGTTGGATTCTTCCTCTCTCCTGCCTGGATCATCGCGTTGGATTCTTCCTCTCTCCTGCCTGGATCATCGCGTTGGCTTCTTCCTCTCTCCTGCCTGGATCATCGCAGTGGATTCTTCCTCTCTCCTGCCTGGGACTTCGTGTTTGGACTCGTCGGGCTCTGGATCATCGTGTTTGGACTCGTCGGGCTCTGGATCGTCGTGTTTGGACTCGTCGGGCTCTGGATCGTCGTGTTTGGACTCGTCGGGCTCTGGATCGTCGAAGGCTCGTCTCTCCCTCTGGGCGCTAAGTCGTGAGGGTTGCGAGCAGTGGTCCCGGGTCGAGGCGCGCACACGACTGAATTTTCCGTCCGGTGGGCGACGCGGCTGCCATTAGAGGTACGCAGCCGATCGCACTCCAGGCGGGCCAGAATTTGTAACAATATATAATGAATGGTCATTAAATTTTAGTGTGTGCGTGCGTGCGTGCGTGCGTGCGTGCGTTATGTCTGGCTTCCTTGGGACTACAGTGCAGTAATTCGTCTTTATTTTGATGATGATGATGATTATGCAACCAGCAGGCAAAACTCGAAATTGAATCCTGCTCCAACATGCAATTGCCAAATAAACTATAAAAAACATCTCAAAATGCAAGCGGACAAAATAAAGAAACTTGGAAGTGATTCAGAAAAAAATACCTGGCCGTCTCGTGCTGTGCAGTGGTGGACAGGCTGATAAAGCTCATGTGTATTTACTGTTTCACATTTTGATCCAATTATTAGCTCACCTGGACTTTAGTCAGGTGAGCTAATGCGATTGAGCAGTGTCCGTATGTGAGTGAGTCAGTGAGTGGGTGAACACATCGAAGTCATTATCGCTTCAACCAAACACACGGTTTTGATGAAACTTGGCCACAAGCATTCATATCTGATGCCAAACGAAGGTGTATCGATCGCATCAAAATCTGCGCTCATTAACGGGGTCGACGGTGGGGGAAGGGGGTTTTACCCCCCTCAAAAGAGGTATTTGCTCTCTTCTCCCAAACTACACAAACAATTTTGTTGAAACTTGACCGCAATCTTCATTACGTGTAATGTGTATCAACTGCATCAAAATCTGCATTCATTAAGAGGTCAATGGGGGATGGGGCGAGTTGAACCTCCCCCCCCCCCAATAAAAATAGGGATTTGCTCTCTTCTCCGAAACTACACGAACAATTTTTATGAAACTTGACCACAACCTTCATCACCCATGATATATCAAAGTGTCGACCAAACAAAAATCTGTACTCCTTCAGGATGTCTTTGGGGTTTTTCTTGACCCCCCCCCCCCCAATTAGGTTTTTGCTCTCTTCTCCCAAACTACATACACAATTTCGATGAAACTTGACAACAACCTTCAGCACGTATATTGACTGCATCAAAATCTGCACTCATTACGGGGGTCTATAGTCGGGGTGGGGGTTGAACCCCCAAAATAAGTATTTGTTCCCTTCTCCGAAAATAGACACGATTTTGATGAAAGTTCACCACAACCTTCATCACCCATGATGAACTAAAGTATATCGACCGTATAAAAATCTGCGCTCATTAATGGGGTCTACGGGGCTGGGTTTGACTCCCCCAAAATAAGTATTTGCTCTCTTCTCTGAACTACACACGCAATTTCAATGAAACTTGACCACAACCTTCATCACCCGTGATGTACCAAAGTTTGTTCGTGGCATTGAAAAATTCAGGGTCAACGGGGGTTTGTGAGGGGGTTTGAGTGACTGTTGCGCCTGATCCAGGTGAACTCCAGGACAGATGGCCCTATTTTTAATTTGTCTTCTCCATATTTTCATTATAACGGTTTGTTGAAAATTTGATGCATCTCCCCCTGCATCGGCGGACAGACATAACAATAACATGGAAAATCATAAGCAGAGGAATATAAAGGTAATTATAAACTTCTTATGCAACTTTAAATTTTAATGACTGGATGTACACGTAAGACACAAACTATAAACAGCATCTGAAAGCATCATTCAAAAAGTTTTGTTGATGTTGATGTTGATGTTGTGTTATTGTTTGTTTGTTTGTTTTCATTTCAGATTCTGAAACTGATTGAAAATGGCGACAGCAAAACAAAAGGTTAACTTGATATTCTGCCGAGCAGAACAGAAGCCCATAAAAGCTATGAGAAGAAAATTAACTGCTCGTTACAGGAACAATGCACCACAGTGGAACTCTTATCGATTGAATGAAAAAAGTTCAAGGAAACTGGGTCAGTGAACGACAAACCACGATCCAGGTGGAAGGCCTCGAATCAGAGAGGAGACTGCAGCCATCGTCCAGGAAGTATTTGAGGAGTCCATGAGAGGCATTGTGACGTGCATGTGGTAAACTCAACAACCCACAATCAACAGTGCACAAAATTCTCAAAATGAACCCGAATGAACATGCTTACAAGATTCAGGTAGTTCAAATGTAAAGGCCCAGTCACACCTTGACGTTTTAGCCAGCTTATGCCGATTTTTGAAAAATTTGTCTAAAACGCTGGCGCACGTCGAATACATTATGGGTAAGTTTTGGAAACATTGAGAGCACGCTGAAAAACACTGCCATACGTCGTAGTACGCTGGCTTTCATCGTTGTACTTTGCGGTTGTCCTCAGATTTTCCATGCTTGAAATTTTACTACTTATGCCAGCGTATGACTCAAGTTCCGCTACGCTGGCCATAAGTTGTAGGCCCGTTATGCGATCGTTGACACACGTCAACACACGTTACTTGTAAGTTAATCATAAGTTGTAGGCCCGTTATGCGATCGTTGACACACGTCGACACACGTTACTTGTAAGTTAATCATAAGTTGAAACGCGTCGAGGTAATGTTTAGCGTACCCGAAACATATTTCTAACCTATGAGTAACGTGTTGTAGGCACGTTACGCGATCGTTGGCACACGTCCACACACGTTACTTGTAAGTTACTCATGAGTCGAAACACGTCAAGGTAATGGTTAGCGTCAGTGTTCCAGACTCCCTGGGGTTTTTTTTTCTTCGGTATGACGGTGATGTTGACACTTCGATATCTAGTGCGGTTATGATTTAAATCGTTGAGCGGCAGCCTATTAATTATTATATTATAACCGCACTAGAAATTGAAGTGTCAACATCACCGTCATACCGAAGAAAAAAAACCAGGGAGTCTGGAACACTGAGGCAAACCATTACCTTGACATGTTTCGACTTATGAGTAACTTTTGTCGACGTGTGCCAACGATCGCATATCGTGCGTACAACTTATTCCCATCGCATGCGGAACGTGTGAGGCATACGGCAAGTACGTCGTAAAATGTTTAACACGTTTAAAATTACAAGTCGTACTCCACTTACGACGACGTATGATAGCGTACTTTAGCATTCTAGTCACGTATACCAAACTTACCCATACCGTATTCGACGTGCGCCAGCGTTTTCAACGCATTTTTCAGAGGTCGGCATATGCTGGCAAGATCGCCACGGTGTGACTGCGATGTTGACACTTCCATTTCTCCGGTGGTTATGATTTGAATCGGTGTGCGGTAGTCTTTTAATAGGCTACACCACGTGATCGTCGGCGATACGTGCAGCGCGCTATGCATAAGTTAGACTATAGTTGGGCATAGGTTGTGAACGCCGACAACAGGCTAAGCATTCGTTGGTATAAGTTATCTATAACACAACGAAACGTTCTGTGTCCATTACTAATATGTTATGCATACGACCAACTCGTTATGAATACGTCCAAATCTTAAAAAAAAAAACTATCAAAAGTTCAACGTAAGCCAGCGTTTTACATACATTTTGATACGTCGCCATTGCTGGCTAAAACATCAAGGTGTGACTGGGCCTTTACAGGAGGAGGACTGCTATGCAAGGTTAGATTTCTGTCAACAGTTCAAACCAAAAATCCCAAATGCAGGACTTTCAAAATGACAATAATCTGCCCCAGAATGCTTGGCATGCAGGTGCTGAACTCCTGAGCCACGATGTTGATTGGGGCATGGTTCTGTATATCGTACATGTGAGATAAGGATTGCGACCTAAAATGGCTCACAAAGCTCAAACAAAATAAGCCAAAACACTTGGAAAAGTCAGGTCAGGTATGGGAGCATGTGCCAGAGCACCGCGTCGCCACGTCCACTTTCCACCGGTACTCCAAGCCCCAGTAGAGTACGTGGTTTAATCCGTCGTGCGAGCGTGGTGCACGGGGTCACCGTGCAGGGGTGCTGTATTATGGAAGGTTTGGCCTAGCCGGGCACGTTGTATCGTGTTTGTTATTAAAGTTGATTTCAACCTCACCAAGACTGGTGTTTGGCCTCGGTGCTCCGTTGGGGATTCCCTTTAACCATTGTGGCGTGGTGGCAGCGTCGGGATACGATTCCACGCACTCTTCACCCCGGAGACAGCGATTGGCAGAACGTCACTGTTACGAGAGCCATCTTCGTACCCCAATCGCACCTCACAAGAAGGTGAGCGGCCAACCAGCTCACTCTGTAGCTGTCATAAACATCGTCTATACAACGTGCCCGTCGTCAAAATGGCCACCACACGCCGTGCACCGAAGCAGTAGTCACTTAGCAAGAGTGAAACAGTGAACTCATTTGAAAATTGGAGACAATTTTCTTTATATTTTAATCACTCGATCCCATCTTTGCTCCCTTCCTCATTGAGGGTGTCACCTGGGAGAAGAAGAGCAGAGCGTTCCCTCTTTGTGGACTTGTGGATGATGGTGAGGATGTCCCCATTGTGCAGCATCACACTGCCCAACAGAAAGTCACCGTACTGGAACTTATGCTGGGTCAGATTGCAAACTACTGCCCTGTGATATCCCGCAACACCATAGTCCGAAACTCCACCTCTGTAGTTGACATATGGCAGTCGATTCGACAACATTTTGGATTCCAGTCGACAGGCGCACACTTCATTGACTTTGCAGCGATACGCCATAACCCCGAAGAGCACCATAAAGACTTATACCAACGCCTGATGGCGTTTGTGGAGGATAACTTGCTTCGACAAGATGACGGCATCTTCCACCATAACCAGGCGATCAGGAAAGATGAGGAATTATCTCCCTCGTTGGAGAACTCTATTGTGCTCACATGGCTTCGCCTTGACAAAATGTGGACTCCCGGACTCGTCAAACAACGCTACGGAACTGAACTCAGGTCCCACACTTTAGCCTCCATCAAACCGGAGATATCCCAGGTGCTTGACTCACTATTAGATGAGCTCCATGCTGCTTTAGGTACAACGTCCTTGCGCACGTCAACGTCTCGACCACAGGTCCCCCGCCCGGCATCGTTCCCATGATCGTCAAAACCTGTCAAGTCTTTTCGGGGACTTGTTCCAACAACCTTACGAAGTCCTGTCCCCTCTGAAAACAAGTACGCCGCACTGATTACAGTCATTTCCTCAGTGAGTGTCCTTTCCTCCCTGAACGAGATCGTCGGTACATCGCCAGAGCGCGCCATGTGGCTGACATAACTGAAGAGTCATACGACGAGTCTGGAGACATAACATTTGCCCATATGGACAAGGTAGTTAATAACATAGTATAGACTATACAGAACCGTCCACTATCTCGCGTGTCCAGACTCGCCAGTCTCCATATCTAGACACCTTCCACGGCCACCACACAACCCGAGTTATCATCGACAGTGGGGCCACGGGTAACCTGATTCGTGAGACAATTGTAAGGAGGTTTGGAGCCAAGATTCAGAAGAGTGCACAGTCCGCTCGTCAGGCTGATGGGTCTTCCCCTCTTCAAGTGGTTGGTGAGACCAGACTGACCCTGACTCGCGACGGAAGGGAATTTCAGTTTGAGGGCCTGGTTGTCGAAAATCTTGATTTAGAAGTACTAGCAGGAACACCTTTTTTGGAGTTTAATGACATCTCGATCCGCCCTGCGAAGCATCAAGTTATCCTGCGTGACGGTACCACATACGTTTATGGTTCTCAGGAAGGGAGCCTTAATCGCCATGCAGTACGCCGAGCTCATGTATGCGCAAGATAAACTCTGTGGACTACAACACAAATTTGATGAACGAGAAAAGCTTGGAGTCTTTGCTCGCCCTGAGGACATGGGGATTACTGTGGAATACCTGAATCCTTCATTCTTGATCAAGAAGCCCAGTGGCGGGTTCCGCTTAGTCACAGCCTTTGCTGATGTGGGCCGATACAGCAAGCCCCAACCCTCTCTTCTGCCAAACGTAGATTCCATCCTCCGCAAAATTGCTCAATGGAAGTATCTAATTACTACCGACCTTACGAGTGCCTTCTACCAAATCCCATTATCTCGCCAGTCCATGAAGTACTGCGGTGTAGCCACACCTTTCCGGGGAATACGTGTGTATACCAGATCCGCGATGGGTATGCCTGGATCAGATACGGCACTCGAAGAACTCGTGTGTCGTGTCCTTGGTGATCTCTTAGAGAAGGGGGCCGTCGCCAAACTCGCTGATGACCTCTATTGCGGTGGTGACACATTGGACGAACTTCTCCAGAACTGGAGAATGGTGTTGCAGGCTCTGTATAAATGTTGACTTTGCCTCTCTGCTATGAAGACAGTTGTATCTCCAAAGAGCACCACCATCTTAGGATGGATCTGGTGTAGTGGTACTATCCAGGCCAGCCCATACCGTGTGGCTGCACTCTCTACTTGTCCGGCTCCTGAGAAGGTCAGGGGAATGAGATCCTTTATCGGGGCATATAAGGTTCTCGCTTGTGTTATCCCCAACTGCTCCGCTCTCTTATCCCCCTTGGATGATGTTGTGCCTGGATGCCAATCACTGGACAGAGTTGTGTGGACTGATGAGTTGCATTCTGCCTTCCACAGAGCCCAAGCTGCTTTTTCGTCAGCTCGTACTATTACTCTTCCTCGTCCAAGTGATCAGCTATGGATCGTGACAGATGGTTCTGTCAAAAAACACAGCATTGGATCAACTCTGTACATCACACGCAATGGAAGACCTCACCTTGCTGGGTTTTTTAGCGCAAAGTTACGCGGACGCCAACCTACCTGGTTGCCATGTGAAGTGGAGGCCCTTTCCATTGCTGTATCAGTAAAACACTTCAGTCCCTTCATTATCCTATCTAAACATCATGCATCCATCCTCACTGATAGCGAGCCGTGCGTACAAGCGTATGAGAAACTCTGTCGTGGCGAGTTTTCAGCGAGCCCTTGTCTATCCACATTCCTATCCACCATCAGCCGTTATCAAGTGACCGTAAGACAACTCGCAGGATCCGCCAATGCCCCATCTGATTTTGCCAGCTGCAATGCACCAGACTGTACCGACACCTCCTGTCAAATTTGTGCATTCATAAGACGCGAGGAGGAGGCCGTAGTCCTGCAGGTGTCAGCTCAAGACATTATTTCCGGCCGAACCAAACTGCCCTTCGCTAACAGAACTGCTTGGATAGCAGTTCAGGCAGAGTGCGCAGACTTAAGGTGGACTCTGCTCACCTGATTCAGGGCACCCGCCCATCGAAGAAAATGACCAACATCAAGGATGTCAAACGTTACCTCCAGGTTGCATCACTTTCCAAAGATGGCCAAGTTGTTGTCCGTCGGGACAAGCTCTTGTTCTCGGTATGTGAGTACATTATTGTCCCACGTCAGGTAGTCAATGGCTTATTAACAGCATTACACATCCAACTGGATCACCTGAATCGTCATCAACTCAATTCTGTGATTCAGATGCTCTTTTTTTATGCTCTTGACTTGGACAGAGCAATCGATCAGGTAACCTCGAGGTGTCACCAGTGTGCTGCATTGCGCAACATTCCTCATACCATTACCAAGCAGTCCACTGGAGAACCCCCTGGTGCTGTTGGTGTCTCCTTCGCAGCAGATATCATCAAACGCAATCACCAGCTAGTTCTTATATTGCGAGAATGTTCCACTTCCTACACCTCATCGTGCATTGTGGAGAATGAACAACACATCACTCTCCGCGACAACTTGATCCGCTTATGCATAGAGCTCCGGCCATTGGATGGACCACTTGCTGTCATCCGCACCGATCCGCCTCCCGGCATCACACGTCTGGTCCACGATAAGCTTCTTAAACATCACTGGATGTGCATCGAGATTGGTCGCATTAAAAATCCCAACAAGAATCCCATCGCCGAGAAGGCAGTTTGTGAATGTGAAGACGAACTTCTACGACAGTAGCCGATGGGAGGACCAGTAACTCCACTAACCCTCGCACTGGCCACTACCAGTATGAACTCACGAGTTCGTGCACGGGGACTCTCGGCCCGAGAGATGTGGTGCCAGCGGGATCAGTTCACCAATCAACAAATTCCTTTCTCGGACTTACAAATGATATAAACCCAACACCATCTTCGTTCCATTAACCGACCCCATGGTGAGAAGTCGAAAGCACCCATGGGGTCCGTCAAGCCCAAATGGGTCAGTGGAAGTTGGTGATTTGATATATTTGTACTCTGATCGTAACAAGTCATGCGCAAGAAACCGATACCTCGTCTCTGCCACCGATGGACCCTGGTGCAACATCCGTAAATTTGTGGGGTCCCAATTCAGGAGTGCAGCTTATTGGGTGAAAAAGTATGAATGGTACAAAGTCCCAGACTACTGGAAGGATACGCCCCCACTCCCTCGCAATCGGGGATATGGTGTTCACAACAAACCGAGGATGTATGCCTCCAACCAGCAACAAAACCACCAGACCCCCCATTCATCCCCTATGAGCTGTGTTCACCTGCCGACAGTGCTGAATCCTTCCCAATCCCTCGTAGCCAGGTACCAGATCTAGGTTCTGATGCATCCCCGAGGGTTGACACCTGTAGACCTGGTTACTCCAAAGCCATCGGCGACACCAGTGAGGAACATCTAACGGTGTCCCCAACCGTCTGGACACCAAGACGCTCCAACCGTGTACGTTACCAGCCCAAACACTTCAAGGATTTTATTTTGGATGCTTAGAGTCATATTGTGGTCACAATGCTTGCAGAAACTGTCATGGGGCACAATAATCCCTGAGACCAGAGGACAGTCGACCCGGTGATGGTCTCAGTATATCTGACTGACTGGTACATGATTTATGTGACCTCCTCCAGATTAAGTGACCATTATCCTTGTTTAACTTTGTGTACTCTGCCTCAGTATTTGAAGCCATGTACTGTCACCTACTTTCTTCATTTATAACACCAAGTATGATAGTAGATAAATGACCTCGTAAAAAAAAAGTAGTTACGCCAGTAGAGTACGTAGTTTAATCCGTCGTGCGAGCGTGGTGCACGGGGTTACCGTGCAGGGGTGCTGTATTGTGGAAGGTTTGGCCGAGCCGGGCACGTTGTATCTTGTGTGTTATTAAAGTTGATTTCAACCTCACCAACACTGGTGTTTGGCCTCGGTGCTCCGTTGGGGATTCCCTTTAACCATTGTGGCAAAGAGCCTCCATCTGCCCATCCCCCAGGTAGATGCCAGGCCCATCCCCATCTCCTTGAGATGTTGATCAATCTGCTGCAACCACGAGGCACGTGGTTGGCCCATTGGTCTCCACCACATGAAAATGAGCCACATGACCATATAGCCACAGCTGACGCTCACAGACTATGCAGGTAACAAATCTTATTTGAGTCTCTCACAGCAACCGTTCGTTGGACACAAAGTCCCACCAGCAATCGCCAAAGATTCTCCGAAGAGACCTGGGAGCAAAGGGATTAAGTCTCCATCTCAGATCCCTGGTCAGAGTCTAAGTCTCACATCCATAGAGCAAGACTGGAAGCACCAAGGACCTGAAGACTCGGACTTTCGTCCTCCCGCATAGGTACTGGCAGCACCACACCCCATGATCCAGTGAATCCGTGACTCCCCAGGCCCGACCCAGATGTCTATCGACCTCTGACTCACAGCCAGCAGAGACATGAATATCACCGCCAAGGTAAGTGAATCTCTCTGTGACCTCAACATCCTCACCACAAACAGGTACAGACAGGATAGCAGCATCCAAGATGTCATTGAAAGTCTGGATCTTAGTTTTGACCGAGGAATGACGTAATCCCAGCGGCTCTGACTCCTCATTCAGCACCTTGAGGGCCCCCAAAAGGATATCCAGTCTCTCCGCAAAGATGACTGCATCATCTGCGAAATCAAGGTCAGAGATTTTGACATTCCCAAACGATGCACCGTCGCTTTATATCCCCGATATCCTCTCCAGAATCCAGTCCATACATGTGCTGAAAAGTGTGGGGGCCAGTGCACACCCCTGACAAACTCCAGTAACAACTGGAAATAAGTCAGAGATGGCATCACCACATCTCATAGCACTCTCAGTACCAGAGTATAGTTCAGACATCAGATCGATCAGTTCTGGTGGCCCTCCACGAAGACCAAGAATCCTCCAGAGGGCATCCCGATTCACTGAATCAAACACTTTCCAGAGATCAACATAGGCTGCAAGCATCCCCTGCCGAAACTCTCGTCTGCGTTCAGTGAGGACACGAAGAGCAAGGATACGGTCAATCGTTGACCTCTTTGGTGTAAAGCCTGACTGCTCTGGACGCTGGTGCTCAAGCAGACCGTGGCAAACCACATCAATAATTATCCGAGCAAAGACCTTGCCTGGCACTGAGAGCAGGGTCACCCCTTGGTAGTTGTTGCAGTCCTGGCGATCACCCTTCCCTTTCCAGAGAGGGACAACAAGGCTCCTCTTCCAATCAGTTGGAATGATGCCTGTGTTCCCAGCAGAGCACAAAACTGCATGCAACGACACGAGTGCAGCATTTCCACCAGCCTTGAGAAGTTCAGCATGGATGCCACAGATCCCTGGAGTTTTATCCCATTTCAACCGGTTCACCGCAGTTTGTGTTTCCACAAACGAAGGTGGACCACAGTTTATTGGAGGGTCAGCATTTGGGATAGTAACACCCCTGACATCCAACTCGACAACTTATGGATCAGCCTGGTACAGCTGCTCAAAGTACCCAGCCCAGCGGGCCTTCACTCTGGGCTCCTCTGTCAAGAGCCCACCACCGTCAGCTCTAACTGCAGCACACCGAGGGACGGGCTTGGATGAACGCAATGCGAGAATTCTTGAAGCAGTACGAGAATCACTAGAACACAGGTGATGCTCTACCCCCTCACAGATTCCTCGCACATAGGCCTCCTTGTCCACCCTCAGTGCACGTACAGTTTTACGCCTCAGCTTCCTGAACAGCTCAGCTCTGCCATTCGGCCTGGCCCTGCGACTCTGGTCAATGGTATCCAGTGTCCCTTGAGAGACAAATTCTTCTTTGCCCTCCGGTGAGTTCCAAGAAATCCACCGGCAACATCAAGGATGGTGGTCTTGAAGGCACTCCACAACTCTTCAGGACCTCCCAAAGCACCCAGGCCCCCCAATTCCCCACTCAGCCTGTTCGCAAACTCCTCAGTTTCCCTCTCATCTTTGAGCTTGCCAACATCCAGCTGAGGCTGGGATGGTACCATTCTCCTGGACTTAAGCTGCAACTTCAGAGTTGCTACAACAAGCCGGTGGTCAGTATTGGGGAACTGAGCACTCCAGTAGACCCTGCAGTTCTGGATTATCCTCCAGCGACCATCAACGAGCACATGGTCAATCTCCTTTGCCACAACACCAGCGTTGGAATACCAAGTCCAGCGGTGAGCCTCTGGGTGCTGAAACCATGAACCAGCCACCCCAACTCCATGACTTCTTGCAAAGTCAAGGAACTTAGTGCTATTCTGGTTCACAGTTCCAGACCCATGGGGACCAACACACGTCTCATAACCATCACTATCAGTTCCAGCTGATGCATTGAAATCCCGCAAGATGACAAGAGTATCTTGCCTGGGGCACTGATCAACCACAGACTCTAGCGTGGCATCGAATGTGTCCTTCATGGTGAGATCACTTGCCTCAGTCGGAGCATAAACAGAGACCAGGGAAATGACACCCAATTAGTGACGAATCCTTCATCTCAGAATACGTTCATTGACTGATGTTACCTCAATTATCATTGGAATCAGCTTACCGGAAACAGCTACATCAACTCCTTGGGCACGGTAACCATCAGAGCGACCAGACCAATAGTAGGTGTAACCACCCACCATGATCTCACCGCAATCCGGTTTCCGAACTTCAGAGAGCTGCAATACCGATGTTCAAACGCTTGAGCTAAGATGATAACAGAGACAGGTGATCATCCTCTCTTAGAGATAGGACATTCCAGGAACTCACCTGAAGGGACCGCCTCAGGTTAACTCGAGGAGACTGCCGCCTGCTTAAGAACACCTCAGCACCACCCCAACACACACTACTGAAAGCTGGCTCTGGAAGGTTACCCCGTGGTTTCCCTCCTATCATCAAAGATCGGGGGGTCCCGAAGCCTTTTCCCTAATCCCGTCACCCGGTGAGCTGTCCTGTGAAGGGCAGCTGCACAGATGGTACTGCCACGGATTGGATTTTGAGATTTATTTTTGCTTTTGGTATGTTTTACAGTTGCCAAAGTGAAAATCCTGCCACAAACCTCCTAATAAAAAGTAACCCAACTGCACGACGTCCGTAAACACAGTTGGGCACTCGATATTGATGGCCATTGGCTCACAATGAGATTCTCCGCCCTTTGTACCTGAGTACCTGAGAAAAAGGGGCGTGCCTCTGCACAATGAAAGAGTTGGAGCTCCTTCTCAACTTCCCAAAAGGACTGAGGTCTTACTGCTGCTCTTACTGCAAAAAATCCTGACAATGTAGACTACTGCAAGGCCTGAACTGTGGATGGGCGTGTTCTACACATATCTTCGACTGCAGCTGCCAGTGAATGGACTTTGAACCTTGCCTAAGTGCCTCCTGTGAACACGGCAGGCTTGGTGATCGATTTAATGAAATGAAAATGAAATATGAAGGTTAACTTGATGAAATTGAAGGAGTCTGCAATTGGAAAGCCAATGCCGTCATTACCAACAAAGTAATGGCTATCAACTCTTCGACAAAAAAAACATCTCCGTGACATGAAAATACACATAGCTTGTGCCAGCTATTATTTACGTGGTAGCCGGATGGACCAGGCAGATTTTCCGAAGGGAGACACCGTATCTGGTTTGGGTGCTTCTTATCAGTGATGGGAAGGTCATATCTGGAACTTGCAAATCCATCCATCCATTGGGACCATACTCTGTGCAGAGCGTTGGTGCTGCCGAAGCAGACTCCTAGGCTATTGGACACAATCCTGGACAGGTCACCATTCCGCCACAGTATACCAGCAAGCTGGCACTCATTTTGCTGACCTTGGAAGGATGACAGGCAGAGTCAACCACAGCTGGTGTTAATTCAACAGTTAAGCGGGATTTGAACTCAGGATCTTAGGATCCCAAGCCCACCACCCTAACCATGAAGCCAACACCAGGCATGACTTGCAAATGCACATTTACTATTGATCATTTTGATGGGAGGGGGGAGTCGGACCAATGAGTATATTATAAATATATTTATTGTTTGGTAATGGGACCAAAATAGAAATTGCACTCCATGACCACCGCTCGCTTGTTTTAACAGGAAACGGGAGGAACCTGACACCTCTCATCCTTGGATATTTTCGTATTTCTGATGTTTACGTGAGTCCGATTTGCATTCAGGAATGCAACAATGATGGTTAACCATTCTGGAATTGCCACTCCTTCGTTTAAATGCTGAAACTTATGTTAAAAAGACTATTTCAATTACAGATGTCATGCTATCAATGACAGGTTAAAAGTATCCCGGCTCGCAGAAGAGAGTCACTGAATACGAATCCACAACGAATGCGCAAAAGGCCTCGTTTAGCATTCATACGTCATTTTGAAACTCATGTTCCCCAGAGTTAATGGGGTTGACATTTTCTGATGAAGCAATATTTCACATCAATTGTTAAGTCAAATGCTATAATTGCCAAATATGGGGACAGAAAAACCTCAGGAAGTATGGCAGAAAGAGTCACAAAAAAAAGTCAATGCTCTCAGTAGGTTTGAGCACGGAAGAAAATATATGCGAGTTATTCAAAATTCTGAGTCCAGTCTTTATTGAACCGCAATCGCAAACCCTCTGAAATCCTTGCAGGGAGACCCCTGAACCGGGAATCCCACGATAAACCAAAACTAAAGCATATTCACATATTATGAACGCAAAGGCAAAATGATGTCGCAAAACGACTCACCCTCCTATTGTGTTAATCAAATAGAAGGTACAAACAAAAGACTTCATGGTGTAGAATTAGAGATGTGGACTACCCATGTAAAAATAAAAGTCACAGCAAAGACAATTAAATGGCCAACAATCAAAATGCACTCTATAAATATCATGCGGGGAAGTGTACTTGATGCTCAGAGTGAGTCATATGCAGCAGTTAGGAGATTGTTGTAGTAGGTTCATGACATTAAAAAAAAAACATCCATAGGTATTTACTTTGTTCTCCATTACATATTTCGTGGGTCATCCATGCCTACCAGTGGTTCCCTAGTTATCTTGTCGAGCCGCTACCACGTGAGCGCCCAGGGGTATTGCCCCCTATGTTTGAAATCTGCTGTAAATTGTTTTTTGCCTCATCTCTCAATGGTGAAGAATTACTTTGGAAATTAAACAATTCTCAGATCCGGATCTGGATTCGGATATTCACCAAAATTGAATAAATTCTTCCTTGTACACACACACACATGTCCACCAAGTTTCGTCCAAATCAGTCCACAACGTTTTGAGATATCGTGCTATATATCGTGTTTAGTCCTTTCTCTCAATGGTGAAGAATCACTTAAAACATTCTAGTTGCCGGAACCGGATCTTCACCAAAATCAAATCAGTTCGTCCTTGTCACACACCCAACGTGTCCACCAAGTTTCATCCAAATCCGTGCACAGCTTTCTGAGATATCCTGCACACGAACAAACAAGAAAAATGTCGTGTCGAGCATGACACTTGTGAAATCCCCAAAACAAATTTAACCTTTAAAATAATTGGTGGTTGATATCAATGACCAAAGGTGCAAATCCCGTTCAAATTTCAAGTCAACGGGAAGAAAATTAACAATTTTAGAAATTTGGCCTATGTCGACCTCAAAAATGCTGGTTCATTGCATTCATCGACATGAAATGCAAATCCTCTTCAAATTCCAAGTCAATGGGATGAAAATTGAGGACCTTAGTTGTTGAAATTGGGTCTATGTTGACCTTTTGGTCCATGTAGATTTCAAAAATAATTGGTGGTTGAATTCAGTGCCCTCAAATATAAATCCTCTTCAAATTTCAAGTCAATCGGATGAAAATTGAGGATTTTGAAATTTTGACACGGTCGTTGACCTTTGCCCTATGTTGACGATTTGACCTATTGACTTCAAAAACAATATGCTTCTTGCTTACGACGAACTTAACCATGTGATGAAGTTTCATGAAGATCTGTTTGAAATTGTGACCTTCAGGCAATAAACATAAAACAGACAGACAAACAAAGACAGACAGACCAATGCACAAGACCACCCAAATACTTGAAAAATCTTCAATTTTCACAAGTAACAAACGGGGGTGAAAACAACCACCTTCACCATCGGTGGTGGAGGTAATTCTGCTTTGATGGCCCATTTATAGTTTGTTTCCATCATGTGTACATCAAAAGTCATGATACCGTTTACAGTTGTACAACTTTTGTGGACACACTATGTAATGCCCAAAAAAGGACGGTGCAGTGGAAGAGAATCTAAAAACACCCAGATGGGACTGCGAAGTTCTGGGCCACCGCCTCACCCGAAGGAAGAGAGCAACGGCTCATTAATTTGTCACTTGATATCACGTCTCGTGTTATTCGTTGCCATAAACATCCTCACTATAGATGACGTCACAAATACACGACCAAAACAACCCCCAATCATTAAGTTCCCTTTCGAGAATGAAATAAATATATATATATATATATATATATATATATATATATATATATATCCGCCAGTTTTAAGTGTTCCGGTGAAGGCGTCCAAGTCACGTGGTGCGCTATACAGTACATAGTACATTATCTATGATGCTGCAGCGCACGTATAACGAGTCCCGAACAAGGCCGAAACGAAACGAGGAGCGCGGAAAGAGCGTGGCCATCGTCCTGCACGAGGCGTGAAGAAGCGAAGGAGAGAACAAGATTTGAACCGTGCGTATACAAGATGAGGGGCGTGGCGAATCCGAAACAGGGCGAACCTATCACGAGGGGCGTGGAATGTCGGAAACAGGGCGAAGCGGACACCAGGGGCGTGGCTTGCGCTTGCAGCTGTGGTGAAAACCAAAGCGCCAGTGGAAGTCCGCTGAAAAACACGATGCAGCTCACGTCAAGGAACAACCCTGAGCACCACGACCGCCGCCGCATTGCGCGGTCCGACTCGTCTGAGCCAAACAATCGCAATGTCAAGTGTAGGAAGAAGAACTTAATTGTGTTTCACATGATCAATATTGATGCGCAGCTGGTTGAACCACTCACGCACACGCCTCACCTCACCTCACCTCACCACAACATCACAACACTGTGCCGCTCAGACAGCCTACCAAAAGATAATTCCAGGCTGCAAATTAAAGAGAGCCAAGTGAAATATTGGATATTGGAGCACGGGCTCCAGATAACGAGCGCGGGAGCTAACAAGAAGCAATTACACTAATTACTTTCCGAGCGGTTCGATCAGCGCGATGTGCCGACCGACAGAGCCTGAGCACCTCGACGTGATTAATTACTTGTGACCAGGAGCGGGCGGCCTTCGCGGCCCGCTAATTGCGGGCCGCGTTGCGTCCACAGGCCGTGTAGTCCCGCCGAGGCGGCGGCACCCCGGAGGGCCGGAGCCGAGCGCGGCTTAGCACGACGCGGGCCCAGCGTGCGGGTGTTTCATCAACGCCCTGCTTGGTACACGTTCGTCAGGTAGTCGGTTTACCTGCACATGGGTTTTCTGAAGGAAATTAATCACCCGCCTTCCGGGGGGAAAACAAGCTCAAATGAGCTAAGATCCTCGTCCTCTTGATGATGACGTCATAAAAACGAATGTGACGTCATTGTGATGTATCGGGTTTGCGAGAAATTATCTGTGCTAATGCCCGGCTTGATTCCCGCAAACAAAATTCAAACGGCTTGCCTAGTTTCGGAGATAATTTTTAGGCGATTTCCATTAGTGGCGATATTATGACGTCATAACTTTTTTTCTAATAAGAAATTCCAAAATCGGAGATGGTTACTGTCTGCGCGTGGGCTTTGTGCATATACATGGCAAGTTTCACGAAGATCCGATGAAAACTCTGGGTTGTGAAACAAAAAAATGTCAAAAAATAGGAATGACGTCATAAAAATTGATATGACGTCATGGTGATGTATCATATGTGCGGTAATTCATCTCTGCTAATGCCGTGTTCGATTCCCGCAAACAATTCAAAAAGCTTGCCTCGTTTCGGAGATAATTTTTTAGGCGATTTCCATTAGCGGAGATATTTTGACGTCATAACTTTTTTTTTCTCGGAGGAATTTTCAAAATCAGAGATGGTTACTGTCTGCGCAGGGAATTTTTACATATATATGCCAAGTTTCAGGAAGTTTCGATGAAAACTGTAGGCTGTGAAACAAAAAAGTCCATAAGAAGAAGATGAACAACAACGTGAGTAAGACTTGGAGATCCTCCCCGAGGATCTAAAAGTAAATATATAAATCCTTTCGAGTTTGAGGGACCACCCCACCCCCCCCCACCCCCACAACTACTTGCTGGTCTTGCACTGGAAATGTCCCAATTATTCCTTCTTTCTCCACACAAAAGGGTGAAACCTTCCTCCGTACGTTGACCGGGTTAAACAGCGATGCAACAACCTTATTGTTCCAGCAATTGTTGTTGAAGAGCCAAAGCAAGCATGACGATGGTGCGTGCGACCGGTACGTGGGCAGCCGGCTTAACGTACGCATCCGAAGCAGCGTTCACTGCAGTACTCCTGCAGGCGACGGTCTTAATCGGACTCCGTTCAAAGGCTGTATTGACCGACTGGGCTGATTTATGTTGTACACACAGCATCAATCATCATCGCAAATGGAAGGGACGACTCGGGACATGTGCCCAACCCAAAATGTCTGTCTCTATTTTGTATCGTTTACAGACGACTGCTTTGCGATTCGGCCATGTGCTGGCAGGACGGCGGAGGCCCAAGACCTGGAGGTATGTACACTCGCCTTTGAACTATGTGGCCTCTCAGGTATCACCTGTACCCTGGCAAGATTGCAAATCGTCGCCAGTCATACATCAGACCCATCCAACTGGCTCCAGACAAAGATAAAAAAAACAAACTTGGCTCAAAACCGCCCACCCCCAACCCCACACGGTTGGAATGATTGAAGCTGTTCAAAAGAAGAATATGAACTTTAAAAGAAGAATATGAACAAGGACAAATGTGTCCAAGAGCCGCGTCATAAAGGTTTTGCCTTCACCAGAAGAACAAGAAGTAGAAGAACAACGCGGAGCTCTCTTCGAGGCAGCGTTCGCTACATGAGACGCGGCTAAAAATTAATTACAGAAAGTCAAAACATCAGCATTTTGATCACAATAACAACAAGTGAAATCCTTCAATACGGCGCGTGTGGTGAATCAAATGAGTACACTAATGTTAAAATATGCAATTTATGCTTTTTCAGTTGAAAAACAATTAAAAAGCGTACTTGATATTTGAAATATAAAAATGTTATTATTGTGATAAGCACAGCACCTTTATATATAACAGAAAGAATGAAATCGTTCGATACAGCGTGGCAGGAGGCCGCAAAAGAATGATTGTAAGTAAATTTCAACTACTAATGCATGACGAAACACTTGTGTATATGGATAATATTAAAGAGAATGAGGCATAAGAAGAACTTAGCTTTCTGCGTTTGGCGTGAAATGCCATGGTGGACGGAAATGGCGTCTTTCGTTCGTTCGTTCGTTCGTTCGTACATGAGGGGAGCGTTTCTTCGTTTTTTCCCGTCAAGCAATGAATTAAATTGTTTTCACATATATAACACATTAGTTTCACAAATTTCCATTGAAATACTTGGGTATTTCCGTCGAGGTTACGCAGTGCATCTACCGGACGACCATCATTGGCTGTCTTGAGGCACGTGGGGGGGGGGGGGGGACGAGGGACACCGGACCCACCGGAGACGTGGTAGACGACGCCGGGG